>NC_088921.1:53430000-53755000 GCF_038396675.1 Hydra vulgaris
GGTATGCCAGCAATTTTAGGCCTAATTTGGCAACAATCCACTGATCCGATAAGTCTTTAAAATGGTATGAACAAAAAAGAATAGAATTTGTACCTAAGAAAATAAATCCTCTTTAGATAAAAAAGCTTTTTAGAAAAAACAGCTTCAAAAAACTCAAAGCAAGATCAAACAATGTGGACCACAAAAAAACAAAGAAAAGTTTTTTTTCAAATAAAATCAATTATAAATAGGACAATGAAAAGATGAATCATAATACTTATAAATGAATTTTATAATTTGATCAAATAAAAAACAAAAAGTAAAAATGTTTAAAACTTACCTTGAATCATAAGACATATTTTCCCATTTATCTTTGTTAATAAGTGCATTTTCTATTCCATTTTCAATTAGACTCTATATAAATATTAAAGCAATTTAAAAAAGATTTTTATTATTATTATTTTACGCTTTATATATGTAAATATATATATATATGTATATATATATATATATATATATATATATATATATATATATATATATATATATATATATATATATATATATATATATATACACACAAACACATACTTTTTTAATAATAATTGTATAAGTTTTACATTGTACTGTTTTGTATCACATAAATACATCAGAAAAAAATCTTCAGCAACAGTTGTTTTTCTGATACTTATTTACTTGGTTAGCTTGCAGAGTTTCTGAAGCAAAACGCCATGGTTCAAATCCCACCACTTATTTATTCTACATTGATCATTTCTATACCAATTTCTTATTAACTTCAATATTTTTTAGTAAAATAGTTCATTCTGAAAAATTTGTTAAAGAGCAAAACAAAATTGACATGAAACCTTTTCTGCATACACAGAGCTTAAAAGAGACTTATAATTAGGTTTGTTTTTCTCCTTAACAAATATCATATAAAATATATATATATATATATATATATATATATATATATATATATATATATATATATATATATATATATATATATATATATATATATATATATAGCAAAAAAGACATTTAATTTTAAAATAAAATAAAGTTTTCTCATATTATACATATATTATACACGATTGTTTCATTTACCTCCTGCAAACTCAACATATGCTAAAGATGTTTACACTTACAAACGTTTGTACGTAACGCAATACAAATAGTGGAACTATAAGATTTTATTTAAAAGTGCATTTAAGTTACTAAATGACTTAGGTTCAGAAATCAAGGTTCCACAAATCACAGGAAAACAAACTAATCACTCAAGCCTAAATATGAAGATGACATAATTAAAGAAGATGACATAATTTTAGTAATCAGAAATTATCAAAAGAGAGGCAAATCTAAAATCGAAGTTTCAAAATTTTCACTTGGATGAGACAATATGTTTAGTATTTTTTCAATAATGTCAATTATTTTAAATATAACATAAATACAAAAATTCAAAACAAAAAGTTTAAGCAAAAAAGACTTGTAATTACTTCTATAAAATATTATAAGTGGATTTTTTACATGTGCATTAGGGTGACAAAAAAAAAAGTGTTCAAAATTGGACTCTCAACCCTGTATTGTGTTCCTTTTAACTAAAAATAAACTGTGCAAAAAATTATGATATTTGATATCTAGGGGTTGCTCAATGAACTTGATATTATCAGATTTTAGGGTCAACGGAAAATAAAAACTTTTTAAGTTTTATTTTTTTTATTCAAATTTAATGTTTATTTTATTCAGATTTTGATACAAATTGTTCATTTGTTTTCACTTGTTGATTGTTCACTTGTTTTCATTAATGGCTTCACAATTGTGAACTTTCGCATATCTGGAATTTGACGTTGATGTTCTTCCACAGTTTGTAAAACATATTGCAATTGAGTTTCATCTTTCGTCAAGATTCATATGTAATCTGAAATAAAATTCATCCCTCTTTCGGCTGTGTCATCATTCACAACTTTCATAGAATTAATAATTTTGTATGCTTCCTGGTATTCGGTTATTGTACTCCATGTGTCTAGGCAATGATTCTTCATAAATGTCTAATCTATTCCAAACACTATATTTTGATCTATTTGTTACAAAGTCATCTAAGTTCATTTTTACAATTGTATCCATTAAGCCTTTACCTTCAAGCCTTTTTACCTGTTTTTTTTTAGCTGGCTTTTCAAGTGCAATCAATATTTTTTCTTTAGTTTGGTTATCAACATGATTGTTAAAAAATGAGAGATTTTTGCGAGTTCTTCAGTTAAATACCATAAATGTCCTGATATGGCTTTTATGGCAGATTCAGCAACTTCTTTGTCAAATATTTTAAAATTATCCAACTTCTTGATCAGTCTCAGGTCATTGTGAGGAGCAGATGAAGAGATGGGAGCCCGAAACTAGTGTTATGTGTAAATCAAAATTGATAAAATTGAAAATCATAGAAGATTCTTCTCTTCATTCTTTGTTAAATAAAATTGATATTGAAGCAAGCATATTTTAATAGAGTAGAGTGCTTTTACCATCCATCGTGCTTGGGGCATAGCACCAGGAGTACGAAAGGTCATTCTGCCTTGACCTGGAGGAGTTTTTTCTAAAAAAATTATTGACAGTTGCAAAAATTCTTTGTAATCATCGTGAGGTTGTTTTGTTCCAAGCAGCATATTTACAGCTAATTCTATTGCTGATGGTACAAGTAAACCGTATACTTTGAGATCTGCATCAGTTAAGAACCAAGATTCAGAATTGAATTTACTCCACTAATCCCAATATTGTAGAAACAACTTGATCTCTGGACCAGAAGATGCTTTAAACCAAGTTTTGTAAACATGGGATAAAATCACTTCATGAACATGGTGTCGACAGGCTGTGTATAATAAAGACTTTTTTTCCAATTAATTTTTTTAGCAAGGTACAAGCACCAGAATGTATACCTGTGTTGTTTAAAGTATTAAAACAGAGTGCCACAATTTTGTCATACAAAATGTTCCAATCTTTTAAAGCTTGTTCTGTTGCATAACTCATTTGTTCACCGGTGCATCTATCCAGTTTTGGAACTGACAACAGTTTTTCTACATCATATCCTGTCACTAATATAGGCAGTCAAACCACTTCTTCTCTGCTGTTCCAATGAACAGTTAATGGAACTTGTGGCTTGAATTTTAAAATGATTATTTTTGCAACTTCTTTACGATTTTCAATATGTGCATACCAAAGAGATTCATATGATGTTGAAACATGTTCAATAATGGCACCTAACCCTTGACAAATTGTAGACAAAACCAATAAACCAGAACAATTCGGAATTTCCAAACGATCAAGAGCTAAACAAAATGCTGGAGTAAACACTTTTTTAAAATTTGTTTCTTCCTTCTTTTTCAGTTTTTTTTGCTATTGATAGAACCAAGTCATCTACTTCATTTTCAGTACCCTGAGAGGAGTCTGATTCTTTCAAAACTGGATCCGTGACTGCTGAATATATTTTTTTTTTCTTTCCTATTCAGCTTATTTGCTTTTCTTTTTCTTTGTTTGCTTTTTTTTTTGTCTAAAATACGCTGTTCTTGCTTGAACAATTCACAATCAACTGAACTCATGTAGCTTTTTCTTCTTTCTTTTTGTAGTATAAGAAACATCTTGTCTTCTTCTATTACTATTAATTTTAAAGCATTTTCATAAGCAATATAAAATAGTTCTTCGATTTCTTGAGAAAAAGTTTCTTTATTTTTTTGTTGAGTTTCTGTTTTACGGCCTTTATTCTTTTTCAGCCTTCCATATTTCTCAACAAGTTTTTCAACATGTGTTATAACATGATAACGTTGCTTTGTCAGAAATCTAGCTCTTTGCCGAAAGTCTAAAACCGGGTCTGTCACAAGGCCTGCACTTTCTCTTACATTGTTGTTATTTTTAAAGAAAAAATAAGTTTGAAAAACTCGCCTTTTAAAATATTCTCAACATAATTAGTAGAATAGATGTGATAAGCAATAAGAAATATGAAAAATTGTGTTATCGAGCAATCTTGCAAAATTTAAAAACTATTCTCAACATAATTAGTAGAATAGATGTAATAAGTGATAAGAAATATGAAAAATTGTGTGCTCAAGCAATCTTGCAAAACTAATAAACTGGCTGAGCAACCCCTAAATATTAACATATTGCATCAAAAATTTCCCAATATCATTTTTTTATTAAATGGAACCAAATAAAAGGTTGAGAGCATAAGAAAGAAAGAATTTTTTTTTTTTAATGCATTTATTTGTCACCTTAATGTGCATATAACATATTTGTTAATTATGTTATATTAGATGCAATGCAATAAGGCTGCACTTATTTAGAGAATCCACTTAAAAAGTGTTAATTGCGATCAGTATAAGAGTTTATAAAAATGGTTTGTTTTTTAGTTGCATGCATAAACTTGATAGATCAGTGGTTTAATGCTCTGTCATTGGTATGATTTTGCAAGGGTTTAAATTCGCCCCTTAAAATAATACATTTTCAATTTTTTTTAACCTGGTTGTATTTATTTACTTAGCAAAAAAATAAATACAGCAAAAAAGAAATTTTAATTGATAAAATAAAATTTTTAAGTTTTTTCTAGCTACTGCAGGGCTTAAATTAATACAAAATAATCTCCCCCCTCCCTGTTGCATTAGTATTTGTTATTTTTTTAGCATATTATCTCTCATATTTAAATACTATCTTAGAACTTTCTTGTTTGGCGGAGTTTAAAAGCATAAATTACTGTTACAATTTACAGCTTATGTTATAATTTAAAGTTTAAGTTGCAGTTATAGTGTAATGAGCAAGAAACGTATTTTTACTTAACATGATAAGAGTAAAAAAAGAAAATATCACAATATTTTAACCACTTAATTAGGCATAGAAAACTATTAAATACGTTCATGCTGACAATAAAACACTTTTAAAGAGTATTTAATTGTTATAATAAAAGGCTATAAAACAGCATTAAAACTGCAAAGTTGTTTTAACAATATAAAGAGCTTCTGTTAATTTGTTAAGTTGTTTTAACAATATAAAGAGCTTCTGTTAATTTGTTAAGTTGTTTTAACAATATAAAGAGCTTCTGTTAATTTGTTAAGTTGTTTTAACAATATAAAGAGCTTCTGTTAATTTGTTAAGTTGTTTTAACAATATAAAGAGCTTCTGTTAATGTAAAACAACTTTATGACGCTATTTTATTGGTGTTTTGTACAATTTATAACCTTTATAATATAAAACGCATGTAAAAATAAAACAAAATAAATAAATAGAATTGTTTAAACTAAAATTTAAATTTCATATTTGCACAAAAACATGCCTATTGACCATACGAGTCTATAATCTATAGACCATACGAGTCTATAATCTATAGACCATATGAGTCTATAATCTATAGACCATACGAGTCTATAATCTATAGACCATACGAGTCTATAATCTATAGACCATATGAGTCTATAATCTATAGACCATACGAGTCTATAATCTATAGACCATACGAGTCTATAATCTATAGACCATACGAGTCTATAATCTATAGACCATACGAGTCTATAATCTATAGACCATACGAGTCTATAATCTATAGACCATACGAGTCTATAATCTATAGACCATACGAGTCTATAATCTATAGACCATACGAGTCTATAATCTATAGACCATACGAGTCTATAATCTATAGACCATACGAGTCTATAATCTATAGACCATACGAGTCTATAATCTATAGACCATACGAGTCTATAATCTATAGACCATACGAGTCTATAATCTATAGACCAAACAGGTAAGGCCAAAGCAAAAAAACATTAGAAACCACATTTTTTATAATTTATTGTTTCTTGATCTAGCATATATTAAAAACTTTAATATACGCTAGATCAAGATCATTTCCTTAAGTTTAAGAAAATGCTTTAATTGGTTTTTTAAAATAAAATTTTTTTGAACAGAAGTGAAATAATTTATTAACTTTAATTTAAATTTTTTATATTTAATTTTTATTTCAACTTTTACAATCACTGGTTTAACGTTTGCGATAAAATGT
The DNA here is from genome assembly GCF_038396675.1 of Hydra vulgaris. NCBI lineage: Eukaryota > Metazoa > Cnidaria > Hydrozoa > Anthoathecata > Hydridae > Hydra > Hydra vulgaris. Next base: position 53,436,017 of record NC_088921.1, read on the forward strand.
TTCTACTTTTAAAACTATTTTCAAGAAACAAAATATAATTAACTATTCAAAACATTTACAATTTAAATAAAACTTTCTTTGCCACTTGCACTATGTTCTAAATCCGACATTGTTGCTGAAGCTAGATAAACATTTAGCTTTCAATGACGATTCTCGCTGTGCTGGATATTATGGATGTCACTGAATTAAATTAATAATTATTGAGGGTTAAAATTCTTTTAAACTTTCAAATTTAAATTGCAAAATTTATTGAATAAGAGAATTTTAGAAGAATAAAATTATTTTGTTCGAATAGATTTCTTTTTAAATAAAATTTCTAAAAATAACTTGCGATTTTATAGCAAGTTATTTTTAGGAATTTTAGCGAGTCTTTGAGTATACTAAGTAAATTAAATAGTTGAGTAACTGTAAGTTACTGTAGTAACTTAACTGGTTGTTTTGATTTAGTTTAAAGGTAAATTTACTGATGTACTTTATCCATTTAGTAAATCAAACTAAATATAACTTTAAAATAATATTGGCTTGCACGCAGAGATTTAAAGTAATTTAATTCAAAACCGCTTTATGTTAAATAAAACCTCAGCGCAAGAGAGCAAAAATAATATTTCTTTTTAAAAGATATAAAAAACTTAGACAAAAACCTATCTTATAAGAATGACCAAAAAAATGCTTAATTAAAAAAGAAAAAAAATTAAGGAAAAAAGAAAACGCAAAAATATTTTTTTAAAGAAAAAACTAATCGCAAAGGTGTGAAAAACACCTTCACAATAACTTAATTTGAGCCCTGTACTGGCTTTTTTCTCCTCTGCAGCAGCAATTTCTGAAGTAGCAGGACTGTCTTTTTAAATTTTTTCTTTATATAAAGTTTCAGACCATAACTTTTTTTCAGACCATTCGCAACTTATTAGAACTAATTACCTGAGCACATTATTAACATAAGTATCGCTATCATGACATATGAGCATCAAATTTTCTTCTGGGGTTTTGATGTTTTTAGAAATATTAGGCTTTTTTTAAAATTCTCATCCTTTTGTTTGTTATAGTATATAATCTCTATTAAACTTTAAAAATTTTGTATTTTAGAAAAGTTGAAAAAGATTTAAACAAAAAAAAACAACTGTGCTAGTGGTAGGATTTGAACCACAGCATTTTGCATGATCTCAAACTTTTTAGATAATTGACAATTTAAGTTAAAAAAAAAAAAAAAAAAACTATTTTGCTTAAAATTATTTGTTTTTATTATTTGACCTTTAAAAAAAATGTTAACATTTCTTGTAATTAGTTTAACTCATTCAAAAAAATTCAAATTAAAAAAAATAATCTTAAAACTAAAGATTGTTATGGTCTCAAAACTTTTTTTATTCCAATAATCAAAAACATTTGGCTGCTAACTTTATAATTTCAATTTTCTGTTTTTGAAAGTATTAAGTTTTTTATTAATAAGTTTGCTTTGCAATTCTTGCAGATCAAATTTGATTGGTTAGAATTGATATTGTGATATCAAAACATCAATTTTTTGAAAAGTAGACAATCATTGATCGCTGATCAGCCGTTATATCAAACACTGCAATTGTAACATTTATTCCTATATCAGATTCATTTTCCTCATCAGAATCAGAACAAATTTTATCTATGTTTGTTAAGTCATTTAAATTTTCTTGATCTCAAGTAAAACCTTTTCTTTTTTGTATAAAGCTTTAAGTATGGCTAGTTGAATGTCGACTGCTAAACATAATTGATGATTAATCTGTGAATGTTGTCCAAATTATATCTGCAGCTCAGCACCGCAGCTCAGTCAGTAGTACTGGCTGGCAGTTTATTAAATTAAGTTTAAGCAAGGCTAATTTAGACTTTAAAACTTCCAAACATCTATCTGCAGGCATTTTTCCATGTACTTGAGTAAGGCCAAGATTATATGAAAAATTTAGTTTGTCAAAAAACTTATATACCATTTATAAAAAAACTAATATACCATTTATAAAAAAAGAACTTATAAAACTTACCATATATAAAAAAAAAAGTTTATAAAACCTACCATTTGCATAAATGTTAACATTTATAGACCACCAATTCCTTAGTGATGTCCGCTGGTCCAATGTTAAACTGAACTTCATACCTTGTACTTTAAAAGGTTGCAATTCATGAGTAATTTTTTTTTTATATACTTTCTCTATAGTCCGTAACAATTATTTTGCGGAGATTTAGAAATACTTTTGAAAACCTTAGCTAGTAGCAAGCTGCAAAGATCAGTTGACAAACTAAATTTTTCATATGGTAAGCCATCCTTACCAACCATTTTAAATGGCAAGACATTCTTAGCAACCATGCAAAAAACAATTGCAGAAAATGATTGATCAGTTTTATTAATAAAATATAATGTAACTCAGTTTATGTTTGTTGTGTTATTCATGAAGGTTTTATAGGTATTTTGGATCCTGTACCTTTATTAGCACCTCTTTTTAATATATTTATTTGGTGAGCACTTCTCAAACATGTATGAAGTCTACTTGTATTGCCAACAGCTGCATTAATTATTTTCCACACCCAAGAAAATTACAAACAACATATTGTTTTTCATACTGTCACTATTTTGTATTATTATTAACACAAGTGCTTTCTCTATAAACTTTATTAAAATTTTTGTTAAACACAATATCCATAGAGCGATATCTATTGAATTTGGGCTTAAAACATTAAAATGCTCTGTAGACTCTAATTGTAGAAAGAGAGAATTTGATAGAGAAACAGTAATAAAAGTTATAATAAAAAATTTGAAAGGAGATAAATAAACAATCAAACCGCAACACACTTTGTAGCCATAAAATAATAGAGTTCAAATTAAGTTATCAATAATGCCATATTTCTCAGGTATTAATGGTTTAAAGGTTGATTAAAAGTATTCTCATGTGAAGTTTCAATTTAATTTGTTTGATCAGTGATTGGAAAAGAACTTATTGGGGCTAAATGTCTTAAAGAGACTCTGGTTTCTCTTCTGTCTAGATATTTTATATAAGCATATTGAGAGTTAGCATCTATGAGTTGAACTTCATTTACCAGTGGTTCATACTTATTATTACTTGTAAACCTTTTTAACAGTATTAGTCCAGGATGCTTGACCACGAGGGTACAACACATCCAGATAACATTGATATGAAACATTAGTGCAAGGGATTGCAAACTCATCAATTACGGTTATAATATAATTGTTATTAGTTTCTGAATAAGTAGGTCCTTTAAAATCTAGGTTCAAACATTCCAATGGTTGTTTCATCTTTATCAAAATGGATTTTAATGGTTTGTAGTATCTAAGCTTTTGTTATTAGTTTAATATCATCATCTGAGAAAGGTAAATAACGATTTTCAATAAATGCATTAAATCTAGTTACTCCAGGATGACAGAGTGATTGATGAAGCTAAATTAAGTTGTCAGTATTAATGGATGAGCAATGTATTCTAGAAAATCTGTCAGTTAAAACAATTTATTTCCCTACTCTGTAAACAATGTCATAATTGTAACACAATATTCAACTTTACATTGATAAATTTAATTATTTTTTGTTTTTGATTTGATACTGATCAGTAATTAGTCTATCATGGGATCCAGTAAGGTAGTGTCTATAATGCCTGACTGCTTCTACTATTGTGCATGCCTTTTTTTTAATCCTTAAGAAACAACAGGGCAACCATTCTGACTACAGCTATAGCAATATCGTATGCAACAGTTTAGACTTTGAACAGAATATTTTCATTCACATAATTCACAGCATTTGATTGAAATTATTTATATACAAATGATCTAAGGGGTACTTGGTGTTTTTGGTAAGAGATGCTTGGGATCAAAGTTTAACTAGTATGAGAAAAGTACAATAATACACTTCAAAGATTTGACAAGAAGCGGGAGTATCTCTTACATTGATTGTCACATTATCTAAATAAGCAAAAATATCTAAAAGCCCTTCTTTTTCTATTAGGTCATTTATAGTACATTGAAAACAAGCAACATTTTCAATTCCAAAAGACATTTGTTTAAATTGGAACAACGCATACATTATATTTTTATTTCAACAAACAACTGATCCTTGATACATCGACGAGATTTTGTTTACATTAAATTGCCAAATAAGTTAGGTGGGGATAATATTAACTTTGACAAACCAAAAATTAATAGTAAGGGTCTTTTTCTTTCAAACTTAAAGGTTAAAAATTAATGTTGTTTTAGAAAATTAAGACCCAGAATAACGTCTATGCATAACTTATTTAAAGTGTTAAGTTTCACTTGTTTGTAATCCTTATTTTTTTTTTAAATATTTTGTTAGACAAAGAGGATGAAGCCATAGATACCAGCTTTTAGTTACTTCTATAAACAGTTTAATTTTTCTACCTAACAAGAGTGAATGAAGTATTAGTACTACCACTATCAATGAGAAAGTTTATAAATGAACCATTAACTAACATAAGTATTGTTGATTTAGTCAAACCTGAATTGAAGACTGCAAATTTCTATAAACTAGTTCTATGTTCAGGGTGCTCTAGTTAAATAAGTGAAGGATTGTATGAGTTCAAAGATTGATTAACAAGATTTATTTCTGATGTTATAAGTTTAAAAGACTTAAATAGCTTGGCTAAGTGGTTAACTTTTGTCCCACATTTATAACAAACTGACTCCCTAGCAAGACAGATAACTTTGGCTGGTCTTTCATCCCCACAGTTCAAGCATATTGAAACAGAATTTGAGTTTGATTGCTTTATTTTTTTTATTTTGGTTATTGCAGCTACTGAAGAATCTAGTATTTTATACTTAGACTCCAAAGTTCTAGCTTTTAAAAAACATTTTATTCAAACATATTGCACTGTTTTTTAGTAATCGCTGTTTGATGCCTTGCAAATTTATCCCAGTTATAAATGGATCTGTAATACAATCATCATGATTTCTAAATCGTGATGAGTATATTTACATGTGATTTTACATGTGATTAGTAGAATCTGGATAAAATATTATTTACTTGTTTACTCTAAGCTGAAGCAAGGAGAAGAGATCCAAAAAAAGAAGAGAATCAGAAAAAGATGAGAACCGACTTTAAAAAACTAAAGTAATATTTAACCATACTTTTTAAAAGTATGAAACTTAAACTTTCAAAATTATTCTTTAAAGGTATTTATCATATTTTACATTACTTGATCTTAAAATAGGGCGGCCAATTTTAACTACAGGGTGGCCATCTTTGACCATAGCAAACTTTATTCTACTCTAGACTTATGTCTAGACTCTTGAAAAGTGATTAGATGCATTAATGTCAAATCACTATTTTGAGTGTAACTAGTTGGGTTTAACTCCTCTTTTTCCTCTTTTCTCAACAAACTTTTCAAGATTGACACAGAAGCACTTTTTGAAGTTGAACTGCCCTATTTTATGGCAATGAGAATATGATGACAAAAAGCAGATACATGTTCTTGACAATTAAAATGATCCTTGAAGTCACAAAACTCATATTTTGTTAAAGAAAAATCATTGTGTAGAAAATTGCATAATCCATTCAGCAGAGATTCTGAAAATATTTGGGAAATTTGTATTTTATTTTGTTCATTTCTTGATCATGGTTCAAAACATTACACTAATTGAGTTAAGATGTGATTTTCATCAACAGATTTTATGCCGACATAATTTATCACCAGCTTCTGATAGAGAGTTCAAAAACCATGACTTTAAAAACTTGTATACTTTCGATTTTCTATATATTATAAAAATACATTAATTTTTTATAAATAGTAATTTAAAATATATGTAAAAAAACAACTTATACCTCATCAGCATAATAAAACTTGGCGATTCTTCTTTGATGATCGTAGGGCTAAAAAACATAAAATGCTATATATTGAACTTACAAATTGAAGTTATTTATCTTAGTTATTAGAGTTATTAAAAATTATGTTAAATAAATGCCCTAATCCCATTAGTTAGTTTTAAATCAAAAAATTAATGAACTTAATGGTTTTAATTTTAAATTTTTAAGAAAGAATATTTCTTTTTAAATAATAATATATTTTGATTCCCCTGCATTGATAACTCAATCTTATAAACAAAAGACTTTAAAAAATAAACAGTTTCATAATTTATTTATAAAGAAAAATGGGCCTTCAGGAAGCACTAACTGTAAACCAAGTTAATACTAATTTTAGATTTATGTAACAAATAATCTTACAGCTGAAAACACTTGCTCTGATTTGACAATTACTGGGGGAATTGTTTCAAGAGCATTAAATAACAGCTCAAGATTCACAGTTCTTTTATTACTTCGGAGACAACATTTCTCCATATCTATTTCAAAATAAATGTTATTTTGAAATAGACTTGAAGAAATGTAAGCAAGAAAAATTCCATTTTGATGTTTGTATTGAGAAACCACTGAGAGAAATATGTGTTTAGATAAGCATATACTTACTAGTTACATATCTTTAAATCATACGGCTTTTTCAGAATAATAAAAGTAAAGATTGCTGCACCATGCCAAACCCTTAGTCAATGCAGCAGCACTCCTTTGTGGAAGCTGGCTATAAGATAGTTGATGTATAAACTGAAGACCCCGGCAACAGGTTATTTCAGTGTGACATCACAGGACTTATACACAAATGTAGAGAGAGAGGAGGGGAGGGGCAAACAAACTGTCCCTTTAAAATAAATTTCACATTTTCCCTGTAAATAAAAAAGATTTTTTTGCCTCAAAACTAAAAATTATTTCATACATTTGGCACAGGGTAGCAATCTTTTCTTTCATTATTCACCTTTTTTTTTCCTCCCCCCTTCTGAAAATGCCATGTTATAATATTAGGAAAAACTAGTGGTAATTTGTTTTCTGTATACACTACTATAGTATATGCATTTTAACTAACGAATTTTCTTTGAATTTTAATCAATAGTACATATCAATGTAGTGATATGTACTATTGGTTAAAATTCAAAATTTTAACCAATAGTACATATTGTTAAATATGTACTATTGGTTAAAATTATAAAATGGTCTTGCAATAAATCTATGGTCTCGCAAGTCTGAAAATTTCACTTTTTGCCTATGTGTATAATAAACAAAAATGAAATCTTTGAAATAATTGCTTTCAGCAGAGAATCAAAAGTTTGCACAATTCAACAGCTGCGCTAAATTTTTTATATTAGTATCTGACACAAAATGATGATCCGGATATCTCATACATAAAAGAGAAATAGGAGACATCTTGTTTTGCATAATTTCAGATACTTTTTATTATATAATTAATAAAGTTCTTAATCAAATCAAATCTTTGTCCCACAATTAAAAAAAAATTTAATACTTTTCTGATGAGTGTGCAGGATAATATATAACTTTTACTGTTTATGTCAGCTTGGTCTAGTTTATAAAAGTAATAAAGAGAAAGTTGATTTCACAGCAAAAATCAAACTGGGATGATACAAAGAACAAATGTCATTTCTGTTAAAACACTGTCAACACCTTCTATGTTTCAGTACTACATTTTAAATATGAAATAAAGTTTTAATTGAGCATCTTTTATCTCATCAGTAAAAATATTTTAACTTCCCTTTTTTATATATAAAAAAATGTCAAAATGGTATAAACTTAAACTTTGAATAAAACTTGCTTTCCAATCCTATTTCAATTTTGTGTTTTTTTTTTGTTGTTATTGCTTTTCAGAGAGATTTTGTTTTGTTTTTTCAAAAAAAAATGTACATTTTTATTTCTTATTTAACAAAACATTAAACACACTTAAGTTTCTAAATGATTAAACGCAAGCAGTGACTAAAATGCGCCTATTATCCAAAAATATTATGTAAGTATTAAACAATGTTATGTTAAGTAAACTATTGTAAAATAAATAATTTAATTTTTAATAATGTATAACATAAACTATATTTCTATGTAAACTTTCATAAAATAAAGGGTAAAATTTTCAAAGTTATGAATAGCCATATCTTTATTACGCTTTAAGAGATATAAATCATTATTTATATTAAGATGATCTAAGATTTCTTCTTTCAGGAAAAAAAATCTTAATTATGCTTTAAGAGACCAAAACTATTATATTAAGATGAACTAACATCTTCTCTCTGAGATTTTAGGCTATCTTAATATTAGGTAGCTCTGCAACTTAATAAAAGCACAACTTGTGTTAATGGAAAATTTAACTTGTAAATTTTAAAAATTAAAAAAATTGCAGCTTAAAAAAAATTATTTTCTCTGCATATTTGGATTCACTACCCACTACTAAACAGGCAAGTGCCAATTTTAAGCCAGCATTTCCCAAAAGCTTAAATCATTTATGAAAAGAGGAATCAGATGAACCATAGTAGCAGAAATGAGCAAAAAATAAAGCATTACTAAATTTGAAGAGAGCTTTTAATCTTTCTTCCTTAATCACCTCATTTTTTAAATTTGATGTCAAATAGGTCTGTTATGTAACAAATTAGTATTCTCTGCAGAAAATTAAAGCTGATTATGTTTTTAACAACACAATTTTATGACAAACTTTAGACAAGATATACGAAATAAAGGGTTACCGAAACTTGATACTTGATATCGTGGTTTCTGAATTCTTTTCCCCCTATAACAATCGGTACATCTTCACAATTTTGTTTCACATTATTGATATTCAACTGAAGTATTCTTCTTATTTCAGGATCATTTAAATTTGTAGGTGGCTCATTAGGAGGAAGATCTGGATGGTTGTATATAGAACGAAAACTGAAATAAGCAAAAGGTATATATGTTATAAGCAAAAAAAAATTTAAATTTTTCAGGTTTATATTAATTTATAAAATTATTTATATATTACCTAAAAAATGCATATGTATTAAAACGTTTTCCTTTATATCGTATAAGCTTAACTTAAAATTAAAATAATGTATTTTATTTTATGATAATTTGTTATTTAAAATAATACTCTTACCAGATTGTTATGTTTGGTATTGATTTTCTATAGACTTTTTGCATTTTTTTAATGAAATAAGGAAAAAAATTAAAGGTGTAAAAAATTCAAGCCTTAAGTTTTCAGGTATAAAAAATCCCAGTACGCGCGAAGCGTAAAAATTTCAAGCGAACGATATGTAATTATTAAACGCGTATTTAAAAGCTTCGACTTAATTTTGAACTCCATATAAGTAAATGAAAATAGGTTTAAAATCTACTTGAAAACTTACTTTAAGTACGATTTTAATTATGATGCGATAAAATTTTCTAAATCACGTTAGTTTAAATTTTATTCATTAAAACTTTTATGAAAAAGTGATTACAAATCAATTCACAATTAAAAGTCACTTTTAAGTTACAAGTCACTTTCGATTGTGAAGTTTAAAACTTCTTTTATTCAAATGAATATGTTCTAAACTATTCTTTAAAAGATTTTCAAAATATTGTTTTTGAAAGAAAAGAAAAAAAAAAGATAAAAATAAAGTTTTAAAAAATGTTTTGAAAAAAGAAAGTGAATAAAACAATAGCTTAAAAAAAAAAAGTAAAAAAAGAAAAAAAAAATATTTAAAAGAGCAAAACAATGAGTAACAACAAAGAAAAGAAGATATTTAAATAAAAGAAGTCAAAAGTTGATTTAACTAGAAAAAGGACTGAAATTTTTTTAAAAAAGTTATTTCTATTCGATAGCTACTAACTATCTTATTTATCTTTATTTTTCTCATTAAACAAAGATAAACAAGCTTTCAAATAAATAAAAAAACACTGAAAAAGTTGAGTTTTTTAAAAAAATTACGGTTTTTAGTTACTCTTCACGACCGACGAACAGTTGGGCAGAATAGCTTTAAAACTGAACAAAAGTAATTTTGTTTTGTTTTGGATTTTTAAGTTAAATAATTATTTTAAGGGCTCTTGTTAGTTTTAAGAAAAAATGCTCCATAGATTTTTAAAGATTTATTTACAATTGTCAGACGTTTTTATTGTATTTTTGAGTAATTTCGAGTAAAGTTTAAAAAAAAAAACGGTAAGTAATAGAAAAAAGAAATCAAAAACTTGCATGAATAAACAATATTGAAACGTATTTTAATCGATTCACTAAAATAAATTACAGTAATTCGAATTTAATGTAAAAAGTCACTCAAAAAAAGTTACTCAAAAACTAGATTAGTTTTATACGTTTAAAAACAAATCATACAAAAAAAAAAAGATCGTCATTACTTAAATCATACAAAAAAAAGAACGTCAACTTCAGAACGCCGTTACCTGGTTTCTACTGAAATTGACACATTTCCACTAATACGCAAATTTAAAAAAATTTAAAAAAGTTTTACAATCTGTAATCATCAGCAATTTCAAAAAAAAAAAAATTAAAACTGCATCTAAATGAGGACAAAAACAGAAAGCGCATAGTTTGTAAAAATTAAAATAAAATAATTAAATTGAAATTAAATTAAAATAAGAATAAAATATTTTGAATGCACTTTTTTAAAAGACCTATTAATATATATTATAAGCACTTTAAAATTAGTTTTCATTAGCAAAAGAAAGCTGCAAACCTAAATATTTAAGAATCTTGAAAAAAATTTGGAACTTTTAACAAACTAAAGCTTTAACACTTTAAAAACAAAGTAATACTAATAACTCGCGCCAGCGAGTTATTTTTTAAACAAAAGAGTTGAGCTAGATTATGGGTTCACGAGGGTTAAAGGTCAGTCCTACCCTAAAAAAAAAAATACGCGACCAGAGACTCTTTTATATTATCATCAAAAAATGTTTCATAACTTCTTTTTTCCTCAAAACATTTCATAAGGTCATTTTCGTCAAATGTCCAGTTTTGAAGCAATTCTGCCGCAATTTGCGACGTTATGTTTGTGTAACTAAAAACATTATATATTTTAATTGCCAATTGCAAATATTCTTTTTTTTTATGTTTTTTTATTTTTATGAAAATATTTTTTTTTTTGAAATTATTTTACTTTTTAATTTTGATAAATTGCTAATATTCTACTTTCTTTCTATTTGATTATTTTTACGAAAATATATATTTATTTCTTTAATATAGTTTATTTGTTAAATTATTTTATTACTTAAATTTGTTAACATGATAATTTATTTTTAGCATCTTTATTTTTTTTTTAAATAATATTTTTATTACGTGTTGCAAAGTAATCTTCTGATAGGGTATAGTTTGCACCAATTTTTATCATATACATCTATAAATATATATTTCTTGAACATAATAGCAATAAATGTGAACATATTTTTAAGAAAAACATGATATTTTTTATTCTTGACATTATTCGTAGTTAACATACTACATTTTCAAAAAAAAGAATTACAATTTAAAACTCTAGATATAAATATAAAACCAAAATTTGAAGGCATTACAAAGAAATATAAACAGACAAAGCGATTTGATCTCAGCCATGCAAGATTTGATTCATTAGAAAAACGCGACAAATTTTTGGAATTGTTAAATCAACAAGATCCCGCAATTCAATACCCATCGGAAATAGAAAACGAAAGGAAGGAGTTCAGCTTTTCAGGTATAGCAGTAATAAATACAAACAATTTCCACTTTAATTTCAAAACCCATCGAAAATCTGCAATTACGAATATACAAATAAAACTTAATTCAAACAATCCTGCCATAACTTCTGGAGTCTTTAAAGGTTTTATATCAAGAGCTTCATAAATTTGTTCCCCAAAATGCCTTCAAGATGAAATGTAATTTATAATAAATATACTTGTCAAAAATGACCGTAAAAGATCAGAGTCAGAGCTTATAACAAAAAATTATCTCAAAATCAAAAACAGCACTGTTGGTGTAATTGCAGATAACACAGAAAATGGTTACATAACAATAAAACTCCCATGGATTCCAAGAATAGGATCAAAATTAAGGAAAGAGCTCAAGAGATATGGCGCTAAAGTTATATTTACAACACCGCCAACTTTAAAAAAAGAACTTTGTGTAATAACAAATCCAAACTATTACTAAATAGCAAGCCAGGTGTGTATAAGCTTACGTGTTCATGCGGTAGCGTTTATATTGGAGAAACAAAAAAGAAAAATATACAAAGAAGTATTAAGCATCAGGTAAACAGCATGAAAGGCAATTGGCATGCTTCAGAAGCCACAGAACACTGCAAAGACTGCCACGGTATATTTAATTGGATGCACCCTAAAACGATCGCACTAAATTCTAACTACCATGAAAGGAAAATAAGAGAGTCACTTGAGATTAATTAATCATGCCCAAACGAATTACGAGATAATACGCTTCCCGCTGCTTTTGAACGAGGACAACGGTGTTGAAATTGCTTCAAATAGCTGGCGACCGCTTTTTAAAAATATCATAGAAATTTCAAAATAGTTTTTCACGTTACGTCAGCTCATTTTTGTAATATCTTCTAAACGGTTTTTTACATACGTTTTTTTATTTTTTATTTTTTTTTATTTTGTAAGATTCTTATTGTATTTTATTTTACGTCTGATGACGGTCTGAGCTAATAAGACTGAAATATTACATAAATAAATTAAAAATTAGTACTTATTTTATGCTTTATATATTAAATAAATGATCAAGTACTACAAGAAATGTCATCGAAACAATTAACAGACAAATAGAATTGTTACAAACCAATAAAAATTATTATACAAATTATGATACCGTAAATAGCATAAAAAGATTAGAAATAAATAAAAAAAACAACTAAATTGACAAATTTATATTATAATGAACAGTTTGTTTATTTAAAGATGGGTTTTTTCGTTTAATACGGAGTACTTCTATAATTTTCAATTTGTTTTTGTTAGAAGCAGTATCCAAAATTTTAAAACAATTATAGTTACTTAGATTTTTACAATTAACAGATGAAATTAAATGCTTATAAACATTAGATTGTTTGTCACTTGTAAGATGCTCATGAACCCTTGTTGTTAAGTGTCATGAGGTTTCACCAATATAACTGGCATTACATCCAGCACAAGAAAATTTGTAAACAACATTGATTTGAGCAGCTTCGGAAGTGGATCTTTTACACATAAACTGTTTTGTAATTCGTTGGTAGTAAAAATTAAATTATTTATAACATCTTTACAATATTTTTTAATAATTTTATTAACTTTAGATTCAGTAAAATTAGTGTAAAATCCTAATAATGAAAGTTTATAATTTCTTATATTAGGGTTATCAATACTATTTATAACAGATGAATTTAACTTTCTATCAACAAATAATTTAATTTCAGTGTCGATTATTTTCGGTGGATATTGGTTATTTTTTAAAACATTAGATAGATTTTTTGTGCAGGGGCGAGTTTTGTTACTCCTCAAGGAGGGGGTTAAAAAGGTCTTAAAAAAAAAAGGTCCGCATATATTGATTTATAAGTAACTTTCTTTTTAAATTTTTTGTACTTTAGTGTAATAATCAAGTTCATATACGTATAATTACGTATAATGGTCAATTTCATTTGTTAGTAATATAGTCCAATTATGTATAATAGTCAATTTACAAACGAATATTCCTAAAAAAAAGTCCCAAATGGGGGGGGAGGGTATACCGAGGCAATTCTAATGGATACATTCCAAAGCTTTGTGTCATAAATTTAAAAAAATGGATAACCAATGCTTTGAGTGGGCTTTTCTTAGCGTACTATAACTTGTAGATCCTTTTAAATCTAACCGCGGATACGGTTATAAATACGGGAATTAGTATCCGGATCGCTCATCAAAGTGTAACCAACAACTAGAAGAGCTTAAAGTTAAGATGATATTTGTAAGTTTCACAAAAATTTCAAGCAAGTGTGAGTGACATACATTATCTATGTTGACTTTGAAGCATAAATGTACCAGTAGAAGGCACTCTCAATGATCCAACTAAAAGCTCTACTCGACTGATTGGGAAGCGATTGCCATGCAGCTATTACTATATCAAAGTTTGGAGCGATGGGTTTACTGAAGTTCCAACTTTATTTCGCAGTCATAGCAAAAATTAAGGCAATAATTTATTCCGTTTTTGTGGAGTTGTATGAGGAATTAGTGGTCCTTGGCCTTGACCTTGCCTTAAGGCCAAAAATTAAGGCTTTGGTCTTGATCTTGGCCTTGAAACTGTTGGCCTTGGCCTTGATTATTTTTGCCTTGGCCTTAAAAAAAAACAACAAACAACAACATAAAACTAAAGAATTAAAAGTTTTCATTCTTTATTTTATGTATTTTTGTTTTCGGCTTTCATATATATCTACAAGTATGTTTTATTATTGACTTGTTGAATTAAGCGCATAACCTTGGTTTATTTTCACAACATGTGGTTTTATTGTCACAGCAATTGGTACCTACAGATTTTTTAATTATTGGCCTTAACGTAAGGCAAAAATTTAAGTCTTTAATCCTAAAAATGTTTGCGTAGGCCATTGCCTTGAAACCCTTATTCTTGGCCTTTACCTTAAAACTCTTGTCCTTGCAACTTTTGGCCTTGGTCTTGGCCTTGGCCTTGTAACGTGTGGCCTTGGCCTTGACTTAGCTACTTTTGGCTTTGTTAACAACTCTGGTTATGCGCAATATACTTTGTTACCATAAAGTTATTATTTATACCGTTTTGGAAGAGTTATTCGTTTTAAAATTGTATACCCTATTAGTGGAGTTATTCGTATTATACTTAGTTAATATTCAATTATAAGTTATTCCGTTTCGTGAACTCGTATTATGCGTATTACTCGTATTATGACAATCGTATAAAACGTATTATGCTTAGTTTATTCTTAGTTTATATAAAATTGTGATTTATACCGTTTTAGTGGAGTTATTTGCTTTTAAAAATGTATATCATTTTAGTGGAGATATTTGTATTATACTTACTTTATATTAAATCAGAAATTATTCCGTTAAAATGAAACTATTTGTTTTATACTTGGTACAGATTTAAATATAATTTATACCGTTTTAGTGGAGTTATTTGTTCTATAAAAATATGCACCGATTTAGTGAAAATATTGTTTATCTTCATGCAATACAAACTTTTCAACCCCAAATAAAAAACATTTAATAAAACTATAAGAATTAAAAAGAAAGTATATACAAAAAATATTATAAAAATGTCAAAACAATTATAAATGATTGCCATCGTGATAAACCAATCAGCATAATATAACAAAATTAATCAGTTTATTATACATAAAGCACAACAATAAAGCAGCAGTATTACAACAAACAACAAAAACAAACATATATTATAATAAGGAGAGTGCGCGCATATTTACGTAAAGAAAGAGTATAAAAATATATCAGCGTTAAGTAAAATTGAAAATTATGTAGAATAATACCAGGTTCTTCTCAGGAAATGGATAAAGTATTGACCCTTATAAGAATTCAATACTCTGGTATAAGACGTTTTGAATGTTTTAATGCTCATTCCTAGAAACCCCCGTCGGGGTATCATTTTCAAAACAAGCAAGTAAAACCCACCTCTACGTTGTCAAAGCCTTCTTATGTTGCAACATTTGATAGGGCATACTACTGTTGAGCCAAACACCCTAACTCTTTCCCATTTAAAAAAATACACACTCATATACTTTCAAGGAAGTTAGTAGAACTTATTGCGCAAGAGGTAGTCTTAAGGGACTAAATCTAAAAAATAATACCAAATGGCCAAGTAGGTACTGAATACTAATATATACTTTTATTAATTAATTTTACTTATAAGCAACTTATAGAATGTACATTACATACCCTAAAGACAGTAAACACTAATTAAAAAAGATAAACATGCTACATACCATAAATTGATTAAACAAAAGAAAAAAGATTTTAAATTTGCGATACTGAAGTGGATTGTTCGTGAAGTGTGAATGAACAAATAATTAAACGCATGCAAAAGTTTACTAAAAATGTACCACGATGCTCTATGACGCATGTTGCGGTTAAACGGTGAAAAGTAGAAACAACAGAAAATATGCTCTTTGAGTTAAATTTCAGCAAATGTATATGCGATTTGTAAATGAAAGAGCAAATCAATTGGTAGATAAAAGCGTAAAGTGATTGGTTGATGATATAACTATATATCTACCTATATATAATTATATATGTTTGAAGAACGTGTATTAAAAATGTAAATAAAAAGTTTCGGAAAACATTCAGCAGAAGCAAGACACTTTTGAAATAGTGATGAGGGAGGGTAGAATACAAATAACAATAATAATATAAATTAACTACCATAATGACACAGAGCAAAACGAAGTTTATGGATTACAAAGGATATGCCAAAAAATTAAGCAATTATTGAATAAGTTTATGTTTAAGTCATTGAAATAAGTTGAGTTGATCCGCAGAGTTCACCCACAATCATGTTTAAGATCATTTCATTAACCCCCATCGTGTACACAAATCTTTGTCCTGCTTCGTAAGACAACAGCGACAAGTGTAATTCCCCGCATCAGCCAACGCTCTTGAATTACCTAGTATATCACTAGGGGTAACCAGTACACTCTCAAGACGCAGATATATATGCCAGACTTTTTTTTGAAAAAAATGATTTCTAAATCATTTCTTTCAAAAAAGTCTGTCAATTCCAATGAACGTATAACTTTTGGTGGAAAATGGTAAAGTGATTTTTGACAACAATTAAATTTCAAATATTTTTAACGATTTTTTCATAAACGTCTCTTCCTCTATTAATAATGATGGCGAGATCTCTAAGCATTTTATAATTTTGCAATACTTTGTTAAAACAGCTTTTGAAAGTTATATAAACCATCCGAGTATCACAACTATAAAGAAAAAGAATATTGATCAATCCTTAGTCCAATATTCTTTAATATATTTATAAATGGTCTTTTTCTATTTATTAATGTCTTTAAGAGTTGCAATTTTGCTGACGATAATACTCTTTAGGTTTGTAATATAATTTAGAGAGTGTTATTCTTTGATTGCAAAACGAAACACTAAAATCCCCAAAAATTTCAATTTCTTATTGTTTGTCAAAAATATTCAAACAGCCAATTTATAATGGTTGGCGAAGACAAGATTTTTGCTTCAGATTAAGGTTCTTTTACTTACTTTTTTTTTACTTACACGAGTAAGATAATTTTTATCAAAAAGTAAATTACATAAGTAAGATAATTTTTATCAAAAAGTAAATTACATAAGTAAGATAATTTTTATCAAAAAGTAAATTACATAAGTAAATTTAAAAGTTTTATGTAAATTTACATTTCCGTATAAGTAACTAATTTTTTGGAAACGACTTTCACTTTATAATATAAGTTTTTTTACTTTCAAAAATATGTTATGTAAACGAATATTACATCAAAAAGTAATTTACTTGTACAGGGTGGGCCAAAAGTCACTGACCCTTTTTATATTTTAATATCTTTTTTATTTCTTAATATTTTTTTTTTTTTTAATATTTTTTTTTTTCAGATCCTGGAAATTAATTATGGAGAAATTCAGTACCGTTCAATGTACACAAATTGTAAAATTTTACTATCAAAATCAAGGCTCAATAATTCAAACCCAAAGAGCTTATCGAAGGCATTTCAATGTGAGAGATGCTCTTAATAGGAATGCAATTAAGAGCATGGTTAAAAGATTTGAAGATCAAGGAGCTGTAAGTGATCTGCCACGTTCTAGAAGACCTAAAGCTGTTCGTACGGATGAAATCAAAGAAAGGATACGTGACTGTAACTGTGACAGCAGAGAGGTACAGAGCGATGCTTCAAAATTTCTTAAGGCCAGCAATTGAAAATCGAGTTAGAATGTGGTTCCAGCAGGATGGAGCAACATTATTATTATTATTATTATTATTATTATTATTATTATTGTTATTATTATTATTATTATATATATATGAAGACCTCAGTGGAAAAACCGGCGTTGTCACATTTAAAAAGTATTGAGAAAGTATTAGTTGATCATTAATAAATGTCTTTATTTAAAGCAAAGAAAAATTTCAAAATGTTTTGTTTTGAATAAATTTTAAATAAAATAATTATAATATAAATTTTTTTAAATTGCTTAGTTTCATTTGCTTTAAATAAAGACTTTTATTAATGATCAATAAATAGTTTCTTAATACTTTTTAAATGTGACAACGCCGGTTTTTCCACTATATATATATACATATATATATACATAAATTAGTAAAAACACTTATCTAGTTTTTTCTTCAACTCTGAGTTTCACCATTACTGCATCTTCAGGAAGTATATATATATATATGTATATATATATATATATATATATATATATATATATATATATATATATATATATATATATATATATATATATATATATATATATATATATATATATATATATATATATATCTCAGAGGAGACTCCGTAATTGGAGTTAGACCTGGACCTTCACCAAAGTTACCAAATTATATAGAAAAAAAGTTAGTTGATTATGCCACATATAGAGCAAATTGCGGTATTGGATTTGAAAAAAGATAATTTATGAAATATGTCTCACAGCTTAGTAAAAAACACAAGATAAAGTTTAAACATGATACCCCATCAGAAAAATGGTGGCGGTTATTTAAAAAACGACATAAAACTATGGTTTTTCAGAAAACCTGAAGGAACATCATCTGTTCGACATCAATCCATGTCAATCCATAAAGTTTCCAAATATTTTTTAGCAATCAATAAGTCAAACTTCTGTGGATTGTTCAAGAAAGCTTGGGATCAAGCATTAACTGCTGCTAACATTATTTCTGGTTTTCTATCATGTGATATATTTCCCTATAATCCTTTTGCAATTCCATATGAGGCCTACTTACCCAATTCACTTTACTCTGAACAGTTATTAGGGAATGAGAATTTGCTTAAATCAAGGTTTGATTCCTTTAAAAATGGTACCATAAATTATCAATCTGGAATATCACTAAAAAAAAATTTTGAAAAACAGGTGGATCCCAATTCAAAATGAACTTTTATTGATGACGTTGATACAACCGAAACTATAGGCATCTTGTCTGGATCAGAAATTCTGAATGTAGATTTAGATCAACTTTATAATGATACAGCATTAATATTATGGAATAGTTAACTCCAGAACATTTGAATGCTTTTAATTTCTGTTATCAAAATGATTTTGATATTTCTAACAATTTGTATTTAGCATACAAAGACTTTTGTATAAACCAGAATGCAATCAGTAATGTTTCTTTTGATCTCTCATTAAAAGAAGCTGCTGTAGCAATTCCTTTATCAATAGAAACTGATATTCACTCTGTCTCTATACCAAATACTTGTGTTGATTGTTCTAGTCTAATATCTATTAAAACAAGTTCATTGAAAAGTACCATTGACAATGATCATGATGTTCTCTCTTACCCAAATTTTGTTGTCGATAAGTCAAAAAACAATAGAAATACTAAACAAAAGTATTTTGTTCTAACTTCTCCTGAAGCCATGCAAGCCAAGTTTAATGATCTGAAAATAAAAAAAAATAAAAAAAGGTTGAGGCTGCAAAACTAAAAAAACTGAAGCAACTTGAGGCAAAGGAAAAGAGATTAAGACTGCAACAGGACAGAGAAATAAAAAAGCAATCAAAATATATTGTGATTTTGAAGCATCTTGATTTACAAGTTCAGGGAGTTTATTCAAAGTTGCCCGAAAATTTAAATTTGCCATTGTAAACATTTAAACAAGTGCAAAGTTTTGAAAAAAATTTGAGATTATCAGTACTAGACAAGTTACAATCAGTAAGTTTTTTATTATTGTGACAAACTTTTAACATGTCTAGTGTAAGTTTAAATTATATAATTTCTTTAGACTCAACATCTGGGTCTTCAGGGAGGTGTTACGGTGAAGGAAACTGTCAGAACAGTTATGAAAATGGTCATGACTGATGAATTGGCTAACAAATTTAACTTCATGGGCCATGGAAACAAACATGCTTTTTCAGCTCTTCATATTAAGGACATTGTTTGTGGTTAGTAAACATTTCTAATCCTATTATTTGAGTTTATTGATATTTTTTGTTATTACTGTTTGTAAAAGAGTATCTTTGACCTTAGGCTAATTTGCATATAGTCGTGCAATAATTGTCTTTTAAATTTTGCAAAAAAAGAGTAAATTGATATAAAATTAAACATGATTTTCTAAAAGTGGAAGTTCCCTCAACTATTATGCATTGTTGCATAACAGTTATACTTTTTAGTAATATTGCATGAAATTGTTTGTTTATACTGAGTTAAGTATATACTATACATAACAAAAGTTCCACACATTCTGTGCATACATAATATGCCAAATGGCGAATGCTGATTTGTGACCGGTTGTTAATCTATTAAAGGAGTTTTGTATTGCGCTAAGTATTATTAAAGTAAATTTTGATTGAACACAGTGTGATTTTAGTAGTATATGTTTGATTAGTGATTTTAGTAGTATATGTTGTTTGTTTTGATTATAAGGTGATTCAAGTATATTTGTATAAATTTGTATATTGTACAGATTCCGTTCATGCAAATTCCATGAAAAAAGATGCTAAAAATGCTGAAATTGAGTCGGCGATAAAAGCGTGGCTTCGTGTTTCATCGGATAGAGGTTGGAGGTCGTAAAAAGAGAGCCGAAGCCAAAACAAATGCAGAAGCCTTTTAGCAATTGTTACTAAAAAATGTTTTAATTTTATTACTTCGTTTTTCAAAAAGTTTTTTTTTCTTTGTACATACTTAATTTCTTTATTGCTTAACCTTTTATTTTATTGAACGCGTAACTATGGTAATGTTTTACTATATTGTCAGTTATATTTTTATTTTACAATCCGATGTTTTAATGTTACTAAAAATATTACTAAAAACTGTCAAATTTTATTATTTCGTTTTATGTTTTATCCAAAATATGTAAAAATTACATATGAACCAAAATGCAGACGTCGTGCCGATGTGGTTTTAACGTTTTTGTTTACGTCTACCGATGAGCAGCCGCCCGTCAAAAAGATGTAAAAATTACATTTTTAGCCAATCGAATGTGGGCGTCGCGCCGATATCGGCCCGATGCCTCTGTGTTATCTAGGATGTAATTAAAAATGGGGTTATTTAAAAACTACAAAGAGAAAGTTTAAACCTGTCCTGAATTATGGGGGCTATAACACCATGACCTGAAGATAAAGAAGCCCCAAACTTTTTAAGAGGACGCTTTATTTTGTAAAGATTTTTTACCACTTGGATACGAAAAAAGTCCACCTGCTCAAGAATATTCTTTAGCTCTTAAAGTCTTGGTTTAAACAACTACGGTACTTTATTATGGGTATGAAAAATTTAGAACTTTTCACGTAAATATCTTTATCTGCATGTAGTATCAGTGGCCTAGCTACCGCAAGGCAAGTATAAGCAAAACTTACGGTCCAACAAGCAACTGAACCTAGAGCCGCAAGGTTTAGGAGACCTAAGATATATTAAAAGGGTTTTTTTTTTAGATAAGTTATTGTTCCAGAGAAACAGAAAATGGGCACTTTAGCCACGTATGTCTACTGACCAAAAAAATTTTGTTACACTACTATGTAGTATACGTATAACCCAAGCTGTAGCTAAGCAATGGTCTATACGTAAATTAAAAAATAAAACTTGTGGTGATGGGAGCTTGGAAATAAAAAATCCATAAATATTTACCATCCCTACCCCAAATGTGAGGACAACAAATTAGTAACTTTTATTTTTTATTTTCTAACTCTAAATTTCAGTCGACAGAGAGCGATTGTTTTCGATTGCCAATGATATTTGGACGGAAGGGAAATCCCAATTTACAAAACTTTGGCAGCTATTTTGTTCATTAAATTTATTTTAAGAAAATATAGCTGCTCAAAATTTGCAGGAAAAGCTGAATAAGATGAGATGTTGCTGAAAACAATTCATTCTTATGAAAAATAATTGTGATTTAAAAATGCAAATATTGTTTAATATTTTTTCCATAATTTGGTTTATTCACATGTTATTTTAAAATAAATAAACGAGTTTTTAGTAAAACCCATTTAAACCAAGCCTGTAGGCAGGGTGGGAGCGAGGGGGGAACGTGCTAAATGAATTCAATCATTCATTTAGCAATCATAAGATTCAATGAATAATTACTGTTAATGTTGAAAGGATTGCAATTAGTGTTATATCTCCTGATATTGACGACACAAATGACATTCTCCTTAGAGTAGTTCAAGCTAAAAGCACCAAAAGAATTGACCAGGCAGATGTGATCTTAAATTTTATAGAATATTACAATATTGTTGATCAGATCTTTGCCATATGCTGTGCATGCCAAACATCCTCCACATTCCTTTACTCTGGTTTCTATGCAGGTGATACATGTTGGAGTTACATATCTCTCATTTTATTGAGGCTCTTACTTGTGAGAAAACAAAGAGGCCAAGGAAAGCACTCTACGTAAGACTGCAGAAAACCTGGCCACGCATCAAGGAGGAGGTGGACAAGATAAAGGAGATCATTAGGTTTGATTGAAATGAGCTACATGTTGGTGCATAATTGTACAACATTGCAAAGGAGGTTCTGGAGTTTGCAAAAGGAAACTGACGATAGAGACATTTAACAGGGGGTAATACAAGAAACTTTGTAAGCTTATTGTCTTCTATTTGGGAGGAAATGTGCCAGGATTTCATTTTTATCAACCTACAGCCTGCCATGAAGCCAGGCACAGTTATAGTATATTATCAATAATTTTTGTGTTTAGGGGAAAGTACATTTTCAAGTTTTTCTAACATATTTAATAATAATAATTTATTCTAAAGGTTCATGGCAGATGCTCTATACCTGGTGACCCTGAGGATGACTGAGAAGGTAGCCATGCTGATGAACGAGAAAAAGAAGAAGATGGTAAAGACAACGGCATTCTTTGTTTCTGTATGTTATGGGCCCTGGACTTCAAATGACTTGGCTGCCTTTAAGTCATTGTTTAACACAAGGGATCACTACCAAAAACTTGGACAGGCCCTTCTTTCTAGCATGCAGTAGCATGCTTGGTATTTAACAGAACAGTTAGTTATTCTGTCCCTAGCTGACGATGATGTTGACGACGAGGTGAAGAAGAAAAGATTGGAGAAGTTGGTCAAGTGTAATGTTCCTGACCAGTTTCATATGAGAAAACCGAAGCTACCGTTATTAGCAGGTCAACAGAGCTTACTGAGCTGGTAGATTTGCAGAACTGGATCTTGTTCAAGGTATCTGAGATCCCTGTTGGAGAGGTGGGAAAGTGGATAGGCGGAGATGTCAGTCAGAAATTTGATATATTTAAAAGGTTTTTGAACTCGATTAAATGTGTCAGTGACTAAGCTGAAAAGAATATCCGACTAATCCAGGACTTTGTTGGAGGCTACAGGTTGAAAAACATTAAAAAAGAACCTCACGCTGGTTGCCAGAGACAGCAGAAAGAAGCTGAAGAAGAACCTGACAAAAAAACAAGTCAAAAATATTTAATTTTTTAAACTGGAAATATATATTTTCAATAGAATTTCTAAAAGACATAATTTTTTTCCAAAAAATTGCATTTTTTTTGAAAAATGAAATTTTATAGATATCACTTTTACTGAAACAAAAAACTTTTGTGTGGTATTTTTAGCCCATTTAGATCTTAGAGATTGGGAAAAGCTTGAGAGGTAATTTTTTTTTTGGGACACCCTACTTCACATTTACGGGAAAAGTGCGACAACTCTAGTAACTGAAAAAGATCGTCAAAGTAAACGTTTCGGACGGCAAATTTATAGACTTGCTATCACCATTTTATGAAAGAATTTTATGTAAAAGTAAAACACAATTTTATCAGAAACATAAAAGAATATAACATAACTTTGTAATACAGCAGCATTCAACAATACTATCAAAGATTCTGAAATATACTTACATGTTAATATATCATCATTAGTGTACTACATTGATGACCTTAAATGTCTAATTTCTCTCATGAAAATCAAACCAATTATTATTGCCACAACTGAAACACGTCTTCAAAAAAAAAAGATACCAAGAACTAATATATCCTTAGATCGTTATCTACTTGAGCAAACCAATTCATACTCTAATAAAGAAAGAACTCTTTTATATATAAAATTCGGTCTAAACTACTAGTTTAAAACTGATCTCCAAATCAGCAAACAAAAAGAATTAGAGCCAACCTTTATTGAAATAATTCTGTGATCTGAAAATTATAATTGTTGGATATATTTATCGTCACCCTTGTATGTACATCACTGAATTCAATGACATTTACTTACAAACTCTACTAGACTAAGTTATCAACAAAAAATAAAAATATTATTTTTTTAGGCGACTTTAATATCAACCTCTTAAATTATTATCTATCTAATGAGGCAAAAGCCTTTCTTAACTCTATGAATTCTAACCCTCTCTATCCTCTTATCACTATATCAACAAGAATCACTATACAATCTAAAACACTCATTGTTAATATTTTTGTAAACTTCTACCCTCCAAATCTTAAATCAGGTAATCTAGCAGTATCTCTTGCTGATCATCTTATCCGATTTATTGCCTTGCCATGTAAAACCAAAAAATCTGTTCACGACAAAACGTATCGTTGCTCTTTTAAAAACTTTAATCAAAGTGCATTTCTTGATAATCTCACAACAATAGATTGGGATCCTGTAACCAAAGAAGCCAAAAAAACATCAACAAATCTGTCTCAAAATTTTTAGAACTCATTAACAAGGCACTTGACCATCATGCACCTTTTGTACTGGCTACCATTAAAGCAAAAAAAATCTCACCCAAACCATGGGTAACAGTTGGGATTATTAGTTCCATAAATATAAAGAATAAACTTCATAAAAAGTACATCAAATGTAAGCAGGAGCTCTTAAAACTGGAATTCTTCAACCAATACAAACATTACAGAAACAAAATAAACAACCTAACTCGTGTCTCAAAAAAAACATATTACTCTAAATACTTTAGTGAAAACGTTAATGACCTCAATGAAACTTGGATTGTAATAAAAAACATAATAAATATAAAAGCAAATAAAAATAATACTATTGAAAGTTTGCTTGTAAATAATTAGACTATTGTTGACAAAAAGCATATTGTTAAATTATTTAATGATTATTTCTGCTCAATTGCAGACAATCAAAAACCATACCCTCTAGGCATAACTTTAGCCACTTACTAAAAAACCGTAATCCAAACTTATTTTTTAAATCCCCAGTCACACCACAAGAAGTAAAATATTATTTGTCCACAATGAATTCAAAAAAGAACACAGGTCCCAACAGCATTCCCACAAATATACTTATCTTAGCATCAAAAGAACTAAGTTATCCATTAATAGCAATAATTTAAATCCGGAACATATCCTGATCCACTTAAAACTGCTAGGATTATTCCAATCTTGAAAAAACCTCAAACACAAATCATCTTAATTATCAACCAATATCACTACTATCTAATATCAGTAAACCACTGGAAAAATTTATGTATAAGAAATTAGAAAGTTTTTTAAGCCATCACAATTGTCTATATAAGCTTCAATTTGGATTTCGCAAAAAAACATTGTACTAACCAAGCACTCATAGACATAACCGAAACTATACGCGAAGCTTTAGACAATAACACATTTACTTGTGGGTTTTTTATTGACTTACAGAAGGTATTTGAAAGTGTTTATCATGGAGTTCTGTTATTAAAATTGCATCATTATGGTATCAGAGGAGTTGCTCACTTATAGTTTAAGTCATATCTCACGAACCGTTTTCAATTTGTTACAATTTCTGATATCTCTTCTAAAACCAAATCAATAAATGTAGGTGTTCCCCAAGGTTCCATTCTTAGCCCTCTCCTTTTTCTTATCTACATCAATTAAACGCAAAGACTTAAACGCATGCAGCAAGTTCTCAAAAACATATCATTTTGCTGATGACATTAATGTCCTAATAACTAAAAATTCACATAAAAAAAATAAATCAACACCTTAATTACAATTTGGCTTGGTTCAATGGTTAAGATCAAATAAAATATCCCTAAATGCTAAAAAAACCGAAATGATTCTGTTTAAGCCACACTCTGAACAAACTCATAAAAAATTAAATTTCAGAATCAGTGGTCAAAAGTTAAATCTTGTTAGTAAAATGAAGTAATTAGGAATAATGTTAGATGAAAATTTTTCCTTCACACACCAACTGAAGCAGACTGCCCTTAAACTCATCCGTGCAAATGGAATGTTGGCAAAGATCAGGCATTTTTTAGCTACGAGACTCTTAAATATATGGTATGCTATATTTAACTCGCATAGGCTTTATGGTTGTCAGATATGGGGGCAAAATCAGTCAAAGTCCACAAAGATCCAAAGTCCACAAAGATCCAAAGTCCAAAAAGCCTTCAAAACAAATCACTTAAAATAACTTATTTCCAATCTAATAAATTTGACTCTAAAATCCTCTACAATTTCTCAAAAATTATGAATTTAAAAGATCTAATATTTCTACTGAATTGGGCAATCGTATGGGACAGTTTGCATAATAACTTACCAATAGGCTTCAATAGTTATTATAAATTTGTTAATAAAAGTCATTGCCATAATCTTAGATCAGCATCATGTAACAATCTTGTAATGCCTTTATAGAAAATACTTAAGTATGGCATTAATTCCATTAAACAAAAATCCATAAAATCATGGAATCGTCTTCCCCCTGAAATCAAGACAGCGTATCTAAAAAAAGGAAGTAGAGCTCTCTTCATCAACAAAGTCAAGGAATTTATCCAAGATAAAAATAATAAGTGAAGCTTCTGCTGTGTTATTTATTGTAATAATTGTTTTTCATGACTTTTTCACCTTATCCTTTTTACCTGTAAAATTCGAGTTGTTTTTACCTCTTTTCTTGAACAACATGCTCTTGCTAATGTTTTTGTTACATCGTTCTATTTAAAAGCTTGCTATTTATTATTTTTAGCTTCTTTTTTTTTTTAGTGCTTTTTTAAAAAAAATTATTTTTTAGTTTTTTTTTTTGTTTTTGTTTTTTATTATTATAATATCATTATTATTATTATAATGTTACCTGATATTATTCATGTACTAGTTATACATTTTGTCAAACTTATAACGAAGATTTGTAGGTCGTCGCGTTTTTGTCAGTTAAATAACTGTTTGTGACTAATCCTAACTTTGCATTTACTTTATAAAGTGAAATAAATGATTGATTGATTGTTGTCATTTAGTGACCAAAAATTTTTAAATGAAAAACTACAAGAAAAAAACTAATCAAGCTAACTGGAACGAAGATGACACGAAAAATGCTATTACAGCAGTAAAGTTGAAGCAGATGTCTTTAAGAAAAGCTTGTAAAAACTTTAGTGTGCCAAAAGATTCACTACATCGGCGAATTAAAAAGGCTTTACTTGAAAGTAGTTTACATACTAATTAATTCTGTTGGTCATTATGTACCACCCATAATGATATTTAAGCGCAAAAAAAAGAAATTATTACTCACAGATAATATTCCAGTTGGAACTATTCAAGGATACTCAGAAAATGGCTGGGCTAATACTAGTTTATTTCTTGAATATATACAACATTTTGTTAAACATGTACGATGCACCTTGATCAACAAAGTTTTACTTATATTTGAAGGTCATCGTTCTCATACCAGAAGCTTAAAACTTATAAACTATACTCGAGACAATGGATTGTTTTTGCTATTGCTACCACCACACACGACCTATAAACTTCAACCATTGGATCGTGGATTTTTTAAGCCTTTGAAAACCTTTTTTAATCAAGCATGTATGAGATGGATGCAAAACCATTCAGGAAGACGAATACAAACAGAAATTCTTGGAGAAATTTTTAATAAAGCATATTTAAGAGCTGCTAATATGGAAAATGCTACTTCAAGTTTTAGAGCAACTGGAATTGTCCCATTTAATCGGCATATGTTATAAAATGAATATCCAAGGACATCTTTGAGTGATAATGATAATAAAATCAGGTTATCCATTCCTCGTGAAATTTACTTTAAATGCAATAACAAAAAAGAAAGTGAAATTTTACAACAGCCAGAGTTAACTACATTAGAATTAATGAGCCATGATAAATTAAAGCCAATTAAAAACATACTTCAAATTCCAAAACTTTATCCTCCAAAAAGAAAATTAGCTGAAAAATCTCAGATTATAACTAGCTCTCCATATAAGAATTTTTGTTACTTTAAAAGAACAATGAGAAAAAAACTATAGAAAAAAAAAAAAGAACAATAAGAAAAAAAATTTACTGGAAAAGAACAATGACAATAAGTTAAACAAAAAAATATATAAAAAGGAACAAAAAGAAAAGAAAATTAAAGAAATGCTTGATTGAAAAAGATATAAACAATGAAGAGGAGTGGTTTTGTCCAGTTTGTCAAATGGTGCAATGGTACCCAAATTGACTGGATAGCTTGTTGTGTATGTACTACTCGAATTAATCAAAAGTCTGCTTTAATTTCATTGAAAATTATATTTTTACTTAGTTTTTTCTTAAAATGAAATCTGTCTCACTTTGCCCCAGGTTTAGGGGAAAGTGAGACAGGGTAGTTGTTGCCATTTTGTACCAATACAGTAACCTATCACCACAAATATTTCAGAGATCATTAGGCACATAATATGCTAGTGGCCTGCAAAATTTCATGTTGTGAAACGCGATTCTTCTCAAGTTATGAACATTCTCCCTGAAAGTGTCTCATTTTGCCCCAGATTCCCCTGCGGATATTTAGGGGCTTGGCAATAAGACCATTTTTGTCTTCTTCTTGCCCCCGCCATTTATATGTTTTACAAGTTTAGAAAAATAAAAAATTATAAAAATTAAAAATCTACCTTTGTAATAAAGAATGTCTTTATGTAATAAAAAAAACAAAAATCAATGACGAATTTAAATTTGAAAAAAAAAATAATTATCAAATTAATAACAATAAAAATAAGAATAATTTGAACAATATTATAATATTCTTTGAAAAATACAAATGATCTTGTAGATAAAAGTCACTTAAAAAAACTTAATTTTCTTCGTTATTCTTTGACAAATAATTTAAGTCTGCGTCATTTGATTACATATTCACGAAAAAAAAGTTAAATTAACTTTCGCTCCGAATTTTTGAAAGAGGAACTGAATTTGATTGTCAGACGAACTTATAACTTAATTAAAGATAACATTTTAAATCCCCTAAATTATTGGGGAGGTTGCTAAAAATTTATATGATCATAGTTTTTGAACACTAAGAGATTATTGAATGACGTTAGAGACATTGAATGACGTTAGAGACTTGTTAATGAACTTAAATTTAGTTTAAAATGTTAAAAAATGTATATATAAATGTTATAAACTCATCGCTCTCACACTAATGGCATGCAAGGAAAGTTAACATTTTAGGAGTTTATTGTTAACAGACTCCGATTATCGCAATACTTTTGAAAAGCTTTACATAAACATGTATATATAATGTCGTTAAATTCTCAAACAAAAACAAAAAGCTTGCTACCGGCCTGATTTTATACATGTGATTGAAATCTGGTTGTTTAAATTTTGTGAATTGATCTTTCGTTAACTTTAAAAAAAAAAAAAATGTAACAAAAATTTACTGAAATAAAAAAAAACTTGAAGTTATTTCATCTGTATGATAAAATAACATAACAAGACACTTTTCTTCACAATCGACAATATAATTTTAAATTTGAAAGTGTGCGTTTTTGAACCATCCTTCTAAATTTGCTATACTAAATAAATTAAAATAAGAGGTTGTTGTGGTTATGAAAAGTTATAAACTTTTTTTAAGTTAATTAATTTTACTTTTTTATCTTTATTTTTTTTTAATTAATCTTGATGTTATTTACATCAGTTATTTAAATATTTTTTTAAAAGACTGTCTCGTTTATTGTTCTTGCTTTGAGAATGGCTCCGCATTTTGCAATTTTATTCTAAGTTTTGTATTTTGGTTTCTTTTATTCAGTGTGGTTGTTGTAAAATACCAATCACACCTGCCTCCAACCACTTTTTAGTTTTGCGATTTGACCCTGGCCATTGTCATACATCATTGGGTTCGTTACAATGAGTAGAATTAGGGTTGATATGTCACCGAAATCATAAAACTCCTTTTAGCAAAATATTTACGTTTTAGGGGCCGAAAGAACCCAATTTAGGAATTTATCCCCCAAATTCAGAACGTAAGTAAAACTATAACTTGAAAATTTTATATATATATATATATATATATATATATATATATATATATATATATATATATATATAATATATATATATATATATATATATATAATATATATATATATATATATTTATATATACTTATAATGTCGCATCCACAAAAAAGTGTGATCATGACAAAAACCGAAAAATGTGATAAATGACGAGTAATACACGTCAAAAAAACTAGTTGCCGCATTTAGTGAAAGACTGGACTAAAAACGTCGTTACACCTTTAACCAGAAATTCTACTAGTTGTCAATGTAAAATATGCAAACTAATTAGTTTACATATTTTAAGAAAAACCTCAAACCTCAGCTGAAGTTAAGGATTAGATCGCTTCTCAAGTCATCTCAGAAAAATCATATGAACAAGGATCAAAAAGGATTAAACTTTCTACAAATATCAGTAGGGTCCTTAAAAAATAAACCTAGATAGATCACCTTGATTGATTTATGAAGGATTCAATCAAGACTTACTTTGTCCAACAAGAAACTAATACAGCTAGCAAAAGAACTCAGGTAAGAACGACTTTTAAATAAAGTATTTCTTACTCTTTTTATGCAATTTAGTTAGCCTAAATGTATATATATATATTTTTCTAATAGAACATCAATTAAAGGGAAAACTTGCATACAAGCAAACCTACAAAAAGTACTTCCAGTAGTTGATAGTGCACTTGAAGATTTATTTATATTGATTATCAAGAATTTGAATTTAAAAAAGGAAATTTAAAAGTAAAAGAAAATCTCCCTATTGTTAAGTGCACCAATATTGAGGAGTTTGTAAATTTGCTTATTGTGATTAAAGAGGTGAATTTAGGCAAGCAAACAGTCAAGCTCGGTATTAATGGAGGAAGGTAAATAATTTTATTCTAAATATGTTTATGAGAACTATGATTCAGTCAAAACAAAAGAAAAATTGTAATAATAAAAAATATCTTATCTTAGATCTGTTTGAATCTATTGTCAGATTGTGAGAGCGAAGGTTTAGAACTTGACAAATACAACCATGAAGACAAAACTACAATGAGTACATATGAAGAACCTCAGAATTCAAAATATAAAGAAGGTTCCGTAAAAGCTTCTTTTTTACTAGCTTTAGTTCCAAATGTTCCTGAAAGTCGCTACAATGTTTCTATATTAATGAACTGTCTAAATTTAGATAAAACAAAACACTCATTTGTAGCTGATCTTAAGCTTTGTCAAATAATGTGTGGTTTATCTCCAAGCGCTATGGCTATACAACCTTGCCATATATGCGAATGGAAACGAATGTTACCATTTAAAAAAAAGAAGCTTAGAAATTTTGGTTCTTTACAGGAACATTACACAAAATTTTTTCAATCAGGTGCAATAAAACGTAATGTTAAAAAATTTTGCAATGTTATTAATCCTCCACTGATACACGTAGAAATAAACGACCACTTAGTGGCAGATTATCTTTTCCCGCCAGAGTTACACCTAATGGAGGGAGCTGTTAATCATATTTATAATCATATAGAGAAATGTGGTGGTGAAAAACGAAGTAGCCAAAATATCAATATATGATTTTAAACATTTCAAAAGAGGTCTAGAATAATGCCTCTGATGGCAACGCCTCCCGTAAAATTCTTAAAAATTATTATAAGTACATGCGTGCATTGCCAATTAATTTAAAGCCATTGGCAAGGGGGGTTTAGAATTTTAAACAATTTGGTTGAGTCTTGTTTTGGACAAAAACTTCATAACGATTTGAAACACATATTAAAAACTTTGAAGATCACAACAGAACACTTGTTGAAGACTATGGAATCACTGTTTCATTGAAAATTCATTTTATTATAAAACATATAGGTGCTTTTTATGCAGTAAGAGGGCGTGGATTAGGCTGCTTCTCTGAACAAGTTGTTGAAGCAATTCATTGCAGTTTTGTTAATGAACCTTGGAATGGACTCAAAGTTTCCAAAAGTAACAGCTCCTTTTCTGAACATTTGAAAAAAGCTGTTATCAGTTTTAACGGAAAAAACCTTGTAAATATTGCAAATTGGAATCTATGTTTTAACTTTACTTAATTATAACTTTTTTATGATAATGTCATAAAAATATGTTTATTAATAAACAGAATCTTAATAATATAAAACATTAGTTAATGTCAATGGTTTGTATATATATATATATATATATATATATATATATATATATATATATATATATATATATATATATATATATATATATATATATATATATATATATATATATATATATATATATATATATATATATATATATATATATATATATATATATATATAATGTAGTTGTATTTTACAAATGACATATTCATGACAGCCATATCCAAACGATATATTATATTTATGGCATTTCAGTTGGCAAGTTTTGAAGTATATTTGCAAATGTCAAATATCGAGGACCTTTTTTTTTTGTGTGTGTGAGTCTCTAGTTGGCAAAAAACACATACAACCACTCCCCCCTTCCCCACCAATGAGAGACCTCTTCGGGACGGCCCTGACAATAAGCAAAAAAACAGCAGCATAGCTACAAATATGCCCGACTCTTTAAGGTAAATTTTTATCAGGGCCACTATCCTATTTCCTCCCGACAAAAGAATTATTACTAAAAGTTTTAAACAATGTTTAAAGCAACATAATATAAGTTGGTACAATAAATCAATAAATCAAAAAAAAAAAAAATCATCTAATGCTGTCAAGATAAAGTAAAATCAAAGTAAAGTCTGAAAGATAAAGTAAAATCAAAAACAAAAAAAGAGATTCAAAAAAGTACAGTTCTCCAGTTGGCTCCGAATACAATTTTAAGATGTACTTTTATTAAATTTGCACAAATGCTGGAAGCTTCAGAGCTCTAATTAGTCTGGAAGGTAGTGAAAAATCATTCAAAAAAATCCGGGACAACTGATAGCCGACAAACACCTTGTGAAGTCAAACTAACGTTTGAAAAAAAATAACATTATTCTAAAGCACTATTTTTTTTTTGTTATTTGGTGCCCCAAGAAGACCTAACGGTCTTGTCACAGAGCACCGCAGAAGTGCATTTAACCAGGAAGTTCACGCCTCCTTCCTTACCGTGATGCGAAAACATGTCCAAAGCTCGTTTCGATCTGCTTATAAAGCAAGTGCTCTAACCACTGCGGCCGCACGAATTTAACTGAGTTTATAAAACGAATTTTAATATAAAACGAATAAAACGAATTTTAATTGAATAAGATTTTATTTTTCTAATCATCCTTGTGCGGGTTGGATACCAACGCAACAAAAAGGAGGTTATTAGGGTGCCCACAACCTATAGTAGAGGATTGAACATCTTTCCTTACCATCTTTTTTCAAATAGATTATATATGATAAAATTCAATAAAAGATTATATCTGATAAATACTTCTTTAATCAAATAAATTATATCAGATAGTGTAAATGACTTATAATTTTTTGAAAACTGATTTAGCAGTCGATGTCCTTGCGGATACCAAAAGTCTTATTACCATAACAAAATACTTGATTGAAAAGACAAATACAAAGAGAAAAAACTGGAGAAAAAGCGCGCTCTAACAAACAGTGATTTAGTCAAGGTTTACTCATGTATGAAATACCCATAGCTTAGAAATGATGCCCTCTTCCCTCTTCATCCCCTGACAAAGTTTTATTATGGCCACTAACCTTATTCTGCTCGACAAAAAAAAAGAAATAAAAAATCAATGATTATTTGGCAGACCCTATCAGCACTCATGCGGCAGGGAGCCCGTCTCTACACTACTGGTATACCCACATGTTGACTATATTAGCCCCTGATTGTAATAGAACTACCCTTTAAGATATGTGACGCGTTTGACCAAAACCAGTCGGATGTCGCGTTATGTTATATTGAGAAAACCATCAAAACATCTCAAAAATTCAATTTTTATCATTATTTATTTTTTTGCATAATTGTTTACATAATTATGTAAACAATTATGCAAAAAATTCAATTTTTATCATTATTTATTTTTTTGCATAACTGTTTACATAATTATGTAAACAATCATACAAAAAAATAAATGATGATAAAAATTGAATTTTCGAGATGTTTTGATGGTTTTCTCAATATAACATAACGCGACATCCGACTGGTTTTGGTCAGATGCGTCACATAAACGTGAAAAAAATCCTTTTCCAATGTTCCACCACAAACACTACCCACATCATTTGACTATTACCTGAATTATTACCCAGAAGTGCCCTCAAACAGACAATGGATTTGAATACGCTACCTATCTCAAAATTTATGTTAAATCAACATGAAATGACTATTCTTTGAGAAAGCAAATCATATAACTTACATTTTACTTGCTTACAAAGTAAAGTATAAAATTTCAAAGAAAAAAATTACTTTTTTTGTAATTGTAAATAACAATTTTTTTCAAATTACTTTTATGTAAGCTGTTTTTGATACTTTTACAGGTAAAAGTAATTTGTTGTTATGATGTAGTTTTATTTTACTTTGTGAATTATTATGTTTTTTAAATACAATATTTACGTAAGTTTACTTCATAAACAACTTTTTTTACATTTAAAAAGTAAATTACATTTCGATGTAAATTTTTTACATAATTATAGCCAAAATTACTTTTCAAAAAGTAATTTACTTTACACGACTTAGCGTTAAAAGTTACATTTACAAGTAAAAGTAAAAATGCAAATAATTTTTACTTTTAAAAGTAAATTACTTTTTCAAGTAACAGCTTCTCATAAAAAAATTAACTTACGTAATTAAGTTACACACGTTATATAATTTATGTAAAAAAAACGAATTTAAAACGAAACTTTTAAATGTAAGTAAATTATATATTTTTATATGAGTTATACATGTATAAAGTAGTTTACGCTTAAAACTAATTCGCGTTTTTACATCAAAATAAGTAAAAGTGCCATTAAAATTTGCGCGCTAATTTACATCTCTAACCCCTATTTTTACTTTTGATAGTGATAGAGAATTTTATCCTCATTAAGAATCGTTTAAAAACATAGACCTGAAAACCAAAGGAAAGTTCTCTAATTTGACGTTAAAGAGTCAAAAAAAATACACCAAAAACGCTAATAATCTTTTTTGAACACGACAAAGTTAACAATTAAGGCGGTAAACATGAAATAAATCATTAAAAAAACGTTAGTGCCCGGTTTTTATTTTCCTAAAACATTTTATGGAGAAATTTGTTGTGTATTTTCTTTTTATTTTAGTATTTTTTTTTCTTGAAAAAACTTTGAATTTCAATGTTTTTTTTTTATTTTCGGATTTTTATACATACTTTTTTGAATATATGAATGATTTTAGATAGACAAATGTTACTATATACAAAAATAATAATCAAACAGGATATTCATCTACAACTTGGTTCCAAAAGTGAAAATAAGAGTGTTCTTGATGCGCCCACATAAATTCTGACAAATAATCGGGAATCATTTCTCAATTTGTGGGCCCAAACATAACTTTAAATTTGACTTTGCTTCTTTGCCACATTGCCTCAACCCTGTTGATGTAACATTTGTTGCAGGATCAACAAATGTAAAGTATGGTTTACTATACCATGTTGAAAACCTTGCGCTGCTAAACCTCGGTATGCTGCCCACATATCGCTCCATATTTCAGTTCCAGGACGAATCCATTGTCTAATGATTGGTAATAAGGTTGTTGCATCGCGGTACGCTACAGAAATGAGTAACCCTTCTTTAGTCGCTATATCATACGCACCAAAAATCCATTGATTTACTACAATTCTACCTCGGTTGTATTTCCTTTTTGAAAAAAGTGATTCATCTATTTCCACTATTGAATCTGGCCCTCCTAATTGCACATGGTTGTTAAGGAAATAAGTAACGGCAATGTCTCTACAAAATTGATTCCAATCAACTACAGTTTTATTGCTACCAATTTCTAAATCCTTTTGAATGTCTTCTTCTGAAAGGCCACGACTTTTTCCGGCGCTACGCATCCAAATATAGGCAATACCTATTATTTGCCAAAGTTTCAATTGAGATCTTTCAAAAAAACTTCCAAAACGAATACTTATTTTCTTTTTGCATTGTTTTAGCATGCATCTCCAAATCTTTCTATCGACATTATGACTATTTTGTTCGTTGCACTGGATGTTACAACGAGGACAGATCATATTGATAGCAAGTAAACCAAACTTACTGCACCACCGGATGCACTCGTTATTATTGTTTTTAAACCTACGACCAATTTCTGGTAAATTAAGGCTATCATACTCAATAATAGTCGGTCGTCTAGCATTCGCCATTTTAATTTTAAAACAGAAATACAAAAACAATTTCTAAAGAGAGAGTCTTATATAACTAAATTTTGTTTTTAGCAAATTTTTTCCATCGGAATTTTCATGAATACTTTCAGAATTTTCATGAGTATTTTAATTACTTTCAAACTACAGAAACCATAATTAAATATTTTAATCTTAAAGTGTTATAAAAAGTATTAGCGTTTTTGGCATATTTTTTTGATACTTCAACATCGAATTAGAGAACTTTCATTTGGTTTTCAGGTCTATGTTTTTAACGATTCTTAATCAGGATAAAATTCCGTTTCATAATCAAAAATAAAAATAGGGGAGTAGAGATGTAAATTAGCGCCAAAATTTGGTGGTCACATTAAAGCTTTATGCAGAAAAGCTAATAGTAAGTGCGTTGCCCTTTCCCGAATGAGTAGTTTTATATCTTATAAACAAGCTACTCTATTATTTAACGCGTATATTTTGACAAATTTTCAATACTGTGCTTTGATTTGGATGTTTTGCTCAAAATACAATAACAGCCTAATTAATAAAACTTTGGAATGTTAAAATCAAATAATCCAAGAATCCATCTTCGAAACTTCCCATTTCTAATGATTGAAGTTTTTACACCCTTTAATGGCTTAAACCCTGAATTTATAAAGAGGTTATATTTACAGAAAACTTTACAATTTTTACTTAGATGTTGCAATAAATTGATGCTACTACCCAAAGGCTTTAATTATAAAAAAATATAAAATATTTTATAATTCCCTTGACAATAAAACCATGGTTTTATTGTCAAGGAAATTATAAAATATTTTATATTTTGAGCACAGGCATGTGCTCAAAACGTTTCCGCGTGGTCAAAAATAATATTTTACATTGGAATGGGAAAAATATTTTTGTAAAATTTGTAAAACTTAAATTTATTTATTTTTAGTACTAATTATGTCATATTTACGAATTTATAAATTTGTTTGTTCTGTTTACGGTATTTACGAGGTTATTTTGCTTTTTACGATATTTAAGAAGTTATTCTTTTTAAAGATTTTTACGCACAATACTTTATTTAAGTTCGTTGTTATCCTAGTTGTTACTGATTTTTAATGGCATTTTTTACTATATTTGTGTTTGTTTGTAATGTCTATGGAGTTTATTGTGTTGATTTTAATCAATTTAGTTTTAAACTACAATATGCAATCAACTATAAATAAAGTTTAAAAAAAATTTTTGCTTATTGGTTACTTACTGGATCATTAGTAGCAACCACCAAAAGTGGCAAACCGATGACTAGCCACTATTAACATGTCAGAAAGTTATCGGTTTGCCATTTATAGCGGCTGCCACTAATGGTGCACTAAGTAACCAATGAGCAAAACTCCAATTAACCCCTAAAATATGTTTATATATGTCCACTGCAA
The DNA here is from genome assembly GCF_038396675.1 of Hydra vulgaris. NCBI lineage: Eukaryota > Metazoa > Cnidaria > Hydrozoa > Anthoathecata > Hydridae > Hydra > Hydra vulgaris. Next base: position 53,473,862 of record NC_088921.1, read on the forward strand.
ATCCAGTAAAATAATGTTTACTGGGTTGTGCTTTTTTGCTTATAGGTTAAGACAAGGCTGATTAGTATTATTACTATAATTATTTCATTCATTCAGAGCCGGTTTAAGAACTTTTGGCCTCCCAGTATTTTAGACATTTTTGCCCCAGATTGATTCCAAGTCTTTAAATTTAAGAGCAGTCAAGGATAACAAAAACATTTTAGTTGTTAAGCTACGGCTTTCAAATCTTTTTTTGTATTTAAACAAACGTCAATCGCCACTTAAGCTTTACCCCGCGACTTTAAATTGCAAGTTAGTTATTGCACAAAAACACGTTATTTGATAAGAATTTTAGCAACCTTGTTATAAATGATTGATTTAAAAAATTCTTCGTCGGAATTTTAAGCTCGCAAATGCAGAGATTATATCTGCAAAGTCAATGGAATCCGACATCGGCTTTTTTCAATGATTTATATTTACTAGATATCCAACATACGCTACCGTTGTAAAGCAAATGTTTTTGCCGTCCAGTTTTCAACCTAAGGGTCGTCCATAAAGTACGTACGCCAAAAAATTTGAAATTTGTTTCCCCCCTCCCCTGTTGCCATGCGTACTTTTAAGTCCCCATCCCCCTTTAAAATACCTACATATTTCAAATCCCCCAAATTCTTTTTTTCAATAAAAAAGTTTATTGAAAAAATAAAAGGCGGAGGTGAAGTACCTTAGATACTTTATACTACCCCAAAGCCCTTTGTTTGCGGCACAGAATCCCAATTAGAAAAACGTCTTTAAATATTTAATATTTAAGGAGCTTCTTATTTTAGCAAAACCTTGCGGTAAAATTCGGAAGATTTTGAGACCCTAATGACAAGTTGTTTTTTTGGGGAGGGGGGGAATCTAACCCATTAGCCACGGCGCTGCTAAAACTTGTTTTTGTCGACTCAAAAAATAGGTTGCCTGAAATACGCCTAACTCAAGGCCAGAATATGAGGTGGCATGTGTGCACGGGCGCCCGCAGGATTTTTTGATGATCCAGATAGGACACTTTCACACATTGTGCTCCAAACTTAAGTATGTTTATACCTATGCTAAATGAGGAGGCCTTGAAAAAATGGGATGGCGGAGGCCTGGGAACAAAAAGCCCTAAAATGTTTAGGGCTTTTTGTTCAAAAAATGACACCATTCGCCGTCACAATTTTTTGCAAGGCCTCCTCATTTGGCATAGTTATAAACATACTTAAGCTTGTAGTTTGCACAATGAGTGAAAGTGTCCTATCTGGAACATCAAAAAATTCTGCGGGCGCTCATGCATGTGTGTGCATAGAAGGTAACTATACCCTCTGCTCCCTATACCACACATCTTTTTATGTTGGCAAACTAGGATCTTTAGTCAGAGTTTTAACTTTTTTATTGATTAGCTGGTTAATTGTAATAAATTAGAAAATCGAAGTACTTTTATAATAAACCCCCCTTCCCTCCCCATACGCTTTTGTACGCTTTTTGAAGACTCCCCCCCCCCCCCATGAGCGTAAGTAGGGGAGATGGGGGCGCATTGATCGCCGGGGCAGTATGATCTTTGGGCTTTTACTCGTTCATTTTTGCCTTACTAGAAGTGAGGTTGCAATTTAATTAACCATTATGCTTCCCTAATTGATTATTCGTAATATTTTTTCATAAGGTTATCAGCGTCAAAAAAAATAAAGAAAATATTGTTTTTCGTCATAAAAAGTGATTTTTTTAAATCGTACTATAATTCAAATATATTTTTATTTAGATGTCTGTAACAACAATTTTATTTTAAATTTGTAAGTGTTAGGTGTATAATATAATATATAATTTTTATTTGGCTGCAATTTATACAGTAGATATTGCTATCAATATGTTACCTATACCTATTGGGGTACATTGATCTTTGACTATGCGGGGCCCATTGATCGGAGGATCAAAGTGCCCCATAGAAGACGAAGTGCCCCATGTTTTTGTTTATAAGCAATACAGTTAAACGAATGGAATTGTATTTATAATTAAAAAAAAACTATATACAAACAAACAATAGCTTTTAGCATTTCATTTTTTAAATCTACTTATGTTATAAGCTAGTAATAATAATACTATTATTTTATAATATCAAAAGAATAATATTTAACATAATAATTAAAAAATATTTAACATAATATTATTATGTTAAATATTAGGATTTATTAAAAACATATGTTTTTATTGATATATTTTTTTACAGATCTTAAAATGGTTAGAAATAGAATTAAAAAAACAAATAAAGTTGCTATACCAAGTGAAACAATGAAAGTAGCTGTTAATAAAGTTTTAGAAGGAACACAACTGAATGTTGTAGCACGTCAGTTTAACATAGATAGAATGACTTTTAAAAGATATTGTCGTAAAAAGAGGCTTAATCCAAATGAAGCTTTCAAGCCTAACTACAACAATAGATAAGTTTTTACAGCAGAAGATGAAAAAAGTTTATCAAGTTATTTACTAATTGCATCAAAAATGAACTATGGCCTTTCAACTAGGTCAACGCGGTTATTGGCATATGAATTTGCTTTAAAAAACAATAAGATATGCCCATCATCATGGATCAAAAATAAAATTGCAGGCATTGATTGGTTGCAAGGTTTTATGAAAAGACAACCAGAGTTGTCTCTACGAACACCTGAAGCAACGAGCTTCGCTCGATCAACAGCTTTTAACAAACACACTGTAAGAGAGTTTTTTCAAAATCTTAAAACGGTAAGAAATCGATATAAATATAATCCTAACTGTATATATAATGTTGATGAAACTGGTTTAACAACCGTTCAAAAGCCGGTAAAGGTTTTAGCTGGTAGAGGAAGCAAGCAAGTTGGAAGAATCACATCTGCAGAACGAGGAACATTGGTAACTGCATGTTGTGCCTCTAATGCTATTGGAAATTCCATTCCTCCATTATTTATTTTTCCTAGGGTAAAGTTATTTAACAAAATGTTTAATCCATAGAATGGATTAAACATTTTGTTAAATATTCAAACTGTTCTCAGGAATCTCCAGTTTTGTTACTTCTCGACAGTCATGAAAGTCATATTTCTGTTAAAGGCTTGGAGCTTGCAATTCAACACGGAATTACAATGATAAGTTTTCCTCCCAATTGCAGCCATAAATTGCAGCCATTAGATAGAACTGTTTTTGGACCATTGAAAAGGTTTTACAATTATGCATGTGATAATTGGATGGTTTCAAACCCAAGACCAATGACCATTTATGATATTGTTTCATTAGTTCGAGAACCGTATACAAAAGCTTTCTCACCATCTAATATACAGACAGGATTTAGAGTAGCTGGCATTGAGCCATTCAATTCTGAAATTTTCAAAGATGACGAATATTTACCATCATCAGTTACAGATAGAGCTGCTCCAGATACAGTTACTATCACTCCTGTCAACAACATGGAATCTGAAATGATACCAGCACATGTTAATCACATCGAGTCTGAAATAACTATAGTAAATATTGAAACAAGTATTTTAAACAAAGTGTCAACAAGTGTTGCTTCTATAATCTCACCTGAGGTTTTAAAACCTTACCCAAAAGCATCTGCCAGAAAAAAAAATGTTAAAAGTAGGCAGTTAAAAACAAGGATCTTGACTGATACTCCTGTCAGAAATGAAATTCGTTTGTCAAAAGAAAAGAAAATTTTGAAGCAAACCAAAAATCAACAAAAAGTCTCCACAAAAGATAAGAAAGAAACTAAGAATTACTTGCTTAGGAATAAAAAACAATGTAAACCAAAAGCTGCTTCACAACTTGACTTTCACAAATGATGAAATATTCTTAATCAAAATATTGTACTTTTAACAAGTTTTGTAAACTTAAAAGTTGTATTCTTATTTTAGTCTTTATATTTCAGTTCTTATAAATTTCAAGTTGTTGTAAAGTTTTAAACGTATATAAAGCGGGTAGCTTATAGCTGCTGTGATTTATACATTTTTTAATTAAAAATTAGACTAGTGGGTTTAACTGCTATATTTAGAAAATAATTAAAAAATTTAGATGTATTATATGTTATACAATATTACCCTTTGACTAAATTATTTACAAGATTTAGTTATAGAAGTGTTAAACGTTTAGATAATATTACGCATATAAGATCAATGTGCCCCAAGTCGGAGATCATAGTACCCCATAGTTTGGGGTACATTGATCTTTTGAGAGGGTTGTTTAAAAGTTAAAATTATTCATGTTTATCATTTTTTTAAATCAAAATATTTATATATTCCAAAAGCTAGATAGTTCTACATGTGTTTCGTAGTTAATAAGTTTTTACATCTCTTTCAGGTTCTGCGCAATTTTCAAAACACTGCTACGGCGATCAATGCGCCCCCATCTCCCCTACTTTATGGACGACCCCCTACACAACATATCATTAGATTTTTTATTTAAACAATAGAAAGATATGAAAAAAGTTTCTGACGTATTTCAAAATGACTGAAATAATTATTTCACATTTTAAAAATTAAATTTTTATGAATAATCTATTATTTGATTTTTATTAGCGAGTTTTATATTAATTATTTTTACTTTTGTCAAAAAGATACTTAACGAACAGTTTCTAATATTCTAAGTATTTAATATGTGTTCGATTCCCACCACGTCCCTGGTAGTACCGCGCTTAACTTGTTTCTCCACGCAGCGGCCTTGTTCGTCTAGGTTCGTGTTTCTGAGTTATCGAGTTTAGAGAGATATAACCACAAGTAACCTCCTCATCTGTAGTGGCCTTCTCAACCTTGGGGAGGTGAATTACAAAAAAAAAAAAAAAAAGGTCGTTGCATATGCATCTGTACAGGTAGAGTTCCCTTAAAAACACATACCCCCTTAAACACTACATGTAGAAACTTTCAGCTCTGGGTTCCACTAATTTCAATGAAATTATTAAACAATGATTGAATCAGTATCTATAAACATCCTAGATTACAAACTAATTAAAAATTTACCTCTTTTACTATTTTAAAATCCTAAAAAAGTGAATACATTGTGAATATTTTATTTTTAAAATGGTTGAATTTATGCATAATGACCCCTTACTGTATAAAAATTTAATTTTAAGTTTGCAGTTGTCTTATTTCTAGATAATGTTAGACTTGTTCTAATCCACCAATATAATATAAACTAATTTACAAACACCTAAAAATGTTTATTTTGCATTTTATTCGCAGTGCTATGGATGTAGTTTTTAAGGGGTCACTAGCTGTAAAATAGGAAATCTAGCTTTTAATACAATTACAATGTATATGTTGAATAAACAGAAGTAAGAAAAAAATAAGAAATGTATATATTTAATTCAATAATAGTATACTCTTTGAATAACATAAAATGACCATAAAAAATCATATATATATATATACTTCTTAACACAATAACAATGTATATTTGGAATAGCATAAAATAGTTCTGAAAAAGAGACATGCAATAAACAAACATTTTATCTAAAAAACATAAATGAGTCATTAAAATTTGAAATGTTTGACTCAGAACAAAAGTATTGTGTTTTTATTTACGATTTGGATGATGATGATGATGCAGATGCAGGAAGAATCATTGCCGGTTTCTTGTTATCAATGCGACAAGCCATTTTACTACATACAGATTTAAGAATAGAATGACATTGCGAACACTCCTTTAAAGATTTTGCAAGACATTCTTTTACACAAGAGCATTGCAGTTTGCAACGATAAAACAGTTCTTTTTCTTGGAGCTTATGTTTCTCTTTCTCCTCTGAATCACAAATTTTCTTCTGTTTTTCTCCTTCGAGAGAAGCCACTTTTGAAAGCACATCTTGAGCCTCCATAGATCCGTGCACATTAGTGACCCTTGTTGTTTTTGTTTGATTAACCTCCTTGGGTTTAACCCGGTTTACAGAAAGTAACCCAGGCACTTCTGCTAAATTAAGGCTTTTTTCATATGATTCCTCGATAAATGATTGGGACATTTCATACATTGATTTCCAATATTCGGCTGAACCATACCGTCCTTTCGTTTGCGCTACTTTTGACTGAGATCTTGGAGTTGTTGCTAAGGGTCCATCTTTTGATGTCACATTTCTTGTTTTCTTAGGAGTAGCAGATGTTAGAGAAACATCATCAGTTTTATCAATAAGGAGAGCTGCTTGTTCGAACTTATCCTGTTGCATATCATCAACATTAAGACCATTCTTACTTATACCAACTCTCTTAGCAGCTGATACGATATTGGCAGCAGATGCCCAATTGTTCCACATTGTTCCTAGGATATTCACGAATCTTTCTCGGTTTATTGTCTGGAAAGAGGAATAGAGTTCATCTCGCGTGTTATTATAATAGCGATGGAGCTGTTGATTAGGTGCTTGGTCAAGTAGCTGTGTAACTTCAGTAGTATCAGGCGGAGACACAAATAAATTAATTTGCTTTTCACGCAAAAAATTAAGAACTTTAAAGTCAAAACGTGATGAATGACCATCTGATAGAAGCACAACTGGGCGCTCTATACCTTGCTCGGTGAGATGTTTATCAAGCTTGTTATACGCAGCCAATAATGAACAGTTGTCTTGCGAACCACTTTCTGTCGTTGAGATAATCAAATTTTTGATGTTACTGACAGCTTTTTGTGGTGTCATCTGGCTCGTTATGCCTTTGCCAGCAAATATTACCTGACACAATGAAACCACTCCTAAAAATATAAACATTATATTTCACTTTTTAAAAATATAATACTATAAAAGCAACAATTTTAGTTGTTAAAATTGACTCACCTGATATTGAAACAAATGGGTTTATAGTTATGCTCTCTCTGTTTTCGCGAATCATTTTTTACATGTCTCTCCTTTGCCAGCATAAACTAACCCAGCGGTTGTACCATCTACACCGCAGTTGATAAACTGTGGTGTTTCATCATGATTGAAAACTCTTTCTGTTGCAATACCACCGACCCATACACCTTTTTTTATTTTTTTATAGTTCTTCATTATTCTACAAGCAATCAGTTCGTCAGCCAAGGCATCTAGGTTAAAAAAAGTTATAAAATTAATAATAAAATCAAGTTACAAAAGTTATCAACGTACAAAACATATAAACTTATTCAAGTATAAAAACCAAGTTGTAGAATGAAAACACTTAAGAATGAAATTAACAATAAATCTTTTTATATTCAGGATAAACTAAAAAAATGTGATACCAAAATTTTTACCTAGATGAGCTGTAGCCATCTCCCTAGTACAATTTAGGGCTCTGTTCATTTTAACTCGGCCTTGCCTCTTAATGACAATATCATCATGTTCAGCATGCCATCTTCTCCAAAATGATTTCCCAAGTCTAAATAATTGGAAAAAAATGCTCAATATTTTACATCTATTTTATATCTACTGTACCCTTCTACCTGTTGGGATGTAGAGAAAATCAATGTAAAGGATTAACTTCCTTACTTTCTATTTTGTAGTGCCATTTTTCCACTTGGTGATAGTTTTAAAAACTTTCTTCCACCTTTTCCATTTTTGTTCAAATGATCTCTGATTTTCAGCACATCCAAAATAATTTCAGAAACTTCTTTCTTAGAGAGTCCCTGGTGGGCTCTGTTTTTGTTTCTGATAAAACAAACTATTTCTTTCTCATCATCTGGATGTAACACTCTCAAATGTTCCTTTTTTATATTCTTGACTTTTCCATCTAACCTTCTGTCTATTGTACCACGATCTTTAATTAAAGGAAACTTACCTGTTTTTAATGCTGCCTGTCCTCGTTTTTTATTTTCTGTGCACCAATCTACTGCCTCTGATATTTGATTTTCTTTAGCTCTTATGTCCTTTCTGTAAACTGTTGCTTCAGCTCGAGTTTCTGGCTTTGTTTTTGTTCTACTTCTTTTTCTACCAGCAGAAATCTTAAAGATTTCTGCTGGTAGAAAAAGAATAAATGCTATTTTTTGTTGGACTAAGTTAGTCAGCCTCCTTGTATATCATACTACACGGATTTATGACATAATAAAAAAAAAAGTTACAATTTTCAGAAATTTTTCATCCATATAAATACAATTATGTTCCTTGTAGTTTTTAAGGGGAATCTGTGAAAAAATTAGAAAATTCACAGTGCTAATTCTCACCAAATATGGCAAACCAAGAATAATGACTTCCAGGAAAGAAAAACCCATTATTAGGTATTTTCAAATTGAAAAAAAAATTTTCAAATAGTTGACCTGTAACAATTGTACCCCATTTTAAAAATTTGCGTAGTTTTTAAGGGAACTCTACCTGTATTAAATTAAAAACGTTCTAAAAAGTGTTAAAAGCAATTTAAAAAACAATAAACTACTTTTTTTTATCAGGACTATAACACAGCTCAGATATTCAACAAGAGAAAAGAATGTCAATTCATCCAAAGAACCCAAAGCTTTGACATAATTGAGTCTATCAAATTCACAGCCATTATAGTCGTAACTGATAAACAAACAACACTTTTGAATCTTTTCAATGTTAAAACTAATAGTTTTTTGGAACAGTTTGTCGCAGCATTTGTTATAAAGTTAGAAAAGATGAGTCAATGTGAAAGATTCCAGATTCATAGATCTAATTAGTTTGATTAGTTGCGGAGCAAATTAATTCAAAATAAATACATACACTAATAAGTGAGGGTTGAGATCAGTTGGATAACAACAAGTTTTTATTCACTAAAGGTGATCTCAGAAACATTGACATTTTTTGGAGATTCACATATAAACCAAATAGAGACACTTTCTAAAATATTACAAATATAAATATTAAGATAACAGTAGTTTTTATTCACTTAGCACGCTTGAGAATAAAAGATACGAACCGTTCTTCATATGGTAAAACGTAGGACTAAACAAATTAGAGTTGGTCAATAAACAATACATTCCCAGTCAACATTGACAGACGGGTACCGTATGGTTTTTGTCTGGGCTTACGGGAACGGGATTTTAACGTGTTCTGGTTTCCGGACGGGCCCCATATGGTTAAAAAAATAAAGCAAATTTGTTTGATTGGGTTTTATCTTTTTTTTATCAGGGCCGAAGGATCTGGAGATTTGACGGGTTTCCCATAAGGTTAAGTTTTCCCAAAAGGTTTAAACTGATGATGAAAAAAAATCATAACAAAGCATACTTGATGGTTGCCATTTATAATTCGTATTGTGCGTGAAATAAATTTAAAAATTTAATTTTTATGCATTATATTTTTTGTATGCATGATATTTGCATTGAAATTAAAGAGAAATTTTTTTTTCGGTGTATTTTTTCATTGTGAAACTCCATTAAAAAGACGTTGTTTTAAAATTTCATTTATTACCATTATAAAAGAATTTTTTTATATTAAAAAAAAAATAAATTTACAAAGTTTAATATATATGTTTAACATATGCTCCAGTAAATATTAAACATAAAGTAACTATTCCATTGAGAGACTGTTTGCATTTTTAAAATGATCAAAATATTAAGTTTTCTTTCTGCTATTGATGGTAATAACTGCTTTGAGTTTAATCAAAACATTGGTTTAGTCAGAAACATTTAAAAAGAGCAAACAGGCAAATATTGTTATGGATAGGTTATATATAGGGAATTTAAATCTTTTAAATCGTTTTTACAGATCCACTCTTTTCCATTGATTTTTCTATATTTTATGCAAGCAAAATGACTGATGTTAACGAAGTTTACCCACCGTGAGATATAAATACTAAGTGTTTACATATAAATGCAAAAAATCTACCTCGTTTTCTAATCATTGATTTTTATTAACTTTGATTTAAAATTGTACGCTTGTAATATTAACAATAATATCATAATATACATAGTATTATGTATAAGTTGTACATTATTTACTGTTTACAATTTAAAATTATTAACGTTTAGAATATTTTGTTTCAGCTAATGAAGGTGATATTTGTTTTGAAATTACAAAAAAAAATGGTTTAGTTAAAAAGGTTTTAAAAAGCAGACGAATCCTGTGACGAATAGGTTATGTTTGAGAAATTTGCAGCTTTTTAGTTATTATATATATATATATATATATATATATATATATATATATATATATATATATATATATATATATATATATATATATATATACTGTAACATTAAAAAAAATACTGTAACATTTTTCTAAGATGAATACAAAATCAACACAAAATTAAATAGGCTTCACAACGGCAAATTAAACTTTTTTTATTAAGAATTATATATTTTTATATTATTTTAATCAGTATGTATTAATTATTATTAAGAATTATATATTTGATTATATTTTAACCCTAATATATCATTGCTGCTTTCATTTTATGAGTATTCTTTTAAATATATATTTCTTTTTCACTGGTGGGCATTCGTGTACATGAATTTCTTTTAATACAAGCGAGCAGTAAAGTAAAAGAATCTATTTTCTTTGTTGAATAAATTTCTAGTACCTTTTTGTTATAATCATAAAATATTTTTTGTATTTAACCTATATTTCAGCAGCTTTTTCATTAAAAAAGTCGAGAAAAAGTAGTAGATAGGTAAAAAAAAATTTTAGTCGATGCCGATGAGTAAAAAAAGATAATAGTCAATGTGATCACCTAATTCAGTTGATATAAACAAAAAAAATAAATACTAATATAAATATTATTAAAATATTAATAAAAGATAAACAAAAAAACAAAAACAGTAACTAGAAGACCCTAATACTCGATCAAAATTTTGTAAGGATTTGACGCAAACGACTTTTCAATATTTTGAAAAACTAAATTGACAAAGCACATGTACTTCTTGAAATAGACTTTGCAGTAAGACTTAATAAGCAACACCACCACTTTTTTCTAAAGGACTTTTTTTTTATTTTTATTTTATGAGCATTTGGGAATACCACTTTTGATGGGACTCCACAGGGTTAGTTTACATTCTGATATATATATATATATATATATATATATATATATATATATATATATATATATATATATATATATATATATATATATATATATATATATATACATATATATATATATATATATAAATATATATATATATATATATATATATATATATATATATATATATATATATATATATATATATATATATATATATATATATATATATATATATATAAAAGCAGGGAGCTCATTTGCAAATTTAGGGGCCCTTCTACAAATGTAAGGTTTTTTTTTTATTTAGTATTATCTATTGGAAAAATTTTTAAGAATATTAGGGCCCTTTTGAAGGAGGGGGGTTCTAGGATCTAGTAGTCACGGCACTGTTATATAAGGTTTCTGATGAGTCTTCATTGATGAAACCTTAGTGTGAAATGAAAAAAGTTTCGCTCTATTTTAAAGATTAGATTTAAAAATTATTAGTCCCCGGGAGCAGACTTTCAGTATGATGTCACACTGCTTACCCAAATCAGTACAAGATATATGTATATATATATATATATATATATATATATATATATATATATATATATATATATATATATATATATATATATGTATCTCTCTCTCTCTCTATATATATATATATATATATATGTATATATATATATTAAATATATATGTTAAATTTCTCGTCACGTCTCGTTCTCGGTCTCACTTCTCGTGAAATTTAACAATTTTTGAAAACAAATTTATTAAAATCCAAGTAAAAAAAAAAAATGTAAGCATGGTTTTGACAAATAGACACAAATGACATTTGTCAAATGTAAACAACTTTAAAAAACTTCAAAAATTAATTTAGAATTTTTTTGCCAACTTTTCCAACAAGACAATGTTTTCTCTGATTAAGATGATTTGTTCTACTTTTAAATGAAAACATTTAAAATAATATAATATTTTCAATGTTTTCATTTATATAACTTATAACTTTTTTAAAGAGTTTTTTTTTATTATATTGACGAAAGTTAAAGTGTTATTTATTAATATCAAAAAGTGTGTTGTACTTCTTGTGCTTAGTAATTGTTGAAGATATTATCTTTTTTTTTTCTATCCTATTCTTTTTTTTAAGTTTATACATTTTCTATGCACGTGCCAAATTTCAAGAATTTATTTTAACTAGCAAATACTCTATTTTTACCCTCACTTTTGGTACCTAAATTTTGTTTTTCCGACTTCTGTTTGGGGGAGAAGGGGGGTGGGGTACTGAAGGATATTAAATATTCGTTTTTATAAGCCAATAATAATAATTATTAAAAAATTTATGTGATTTTTCTATACTTTCTATATTTTTATATATTTTGGATATGAGTACTAATAATACATTTATAAAGTATCGATGTAAAAATAACATTTATTATATATTAAATCAATAATACATGTTTTTTGCCCAGTCCAATCATATTATTACATTATTACATATTAAAAAGCTTTATATCATATAATAATATAATATATTGCTTTTTTATGTATTTGGAGTATATCATATATTAATATACTAATATTTGTCTAAAAATATATAGACATATATAATATATTTATAGTATATTAAATTTAATATACTATTTATAGTATATTATATTTATAGTATATTATATATTTAATATATACTATAATATAATATATATTTAATACATACTATATCAGTAATAATTATGAATGATATGATTCAGATACAGAAATGACAGTCTTGCACAATAGCAGAATAGAAAAACTAAAAAAAAACATAGAAAGGCTATTACTATTTTTACTGGACTAGAAAAGAAAATTATTCTGAAGCTGTTGATTATTATATGAAAAAGTTCCAGCTAGTTGCTAACATTGTAGTTGATGTTTTCATTGAGTTGATGTTTCCAGTGATGTTTTCATTTTCATTGATGTTTCCAGTGAGTTGATGGTTCCTAATGTAAATATGTTGCCATTATTTTTTGATAGTTAGACACACACACACATAAATATATATATATATATATATATATATATATATATATATATATATATATATATATATATACATATATACAGATATATACATATATACATATATATACATATATATATATATATATATATATATATATATATATATATATATATATATATATATATATATATATATATATATATATATATATATATATATATATATATATATATATATATATATATATATATATATATATATATGTTATAATATAATAATTTATATGTATGCATTTTGTGTTTGAGAATGACTGAATCTATAAATGTAGGTATAGCTTATATGGTATTATTTTTAGCACTTCCCTAAATGACTACTTCTATGTCCTTATTGCTATTGACAATAATCTATCAATGCATTGATTTTCAATTCATATATGATGTCTTTTTCTTTGTGTTTACTTATTTGTTATATTTTTTCATTTCATATTTATCATATGATGGATTTATGCGATATAGAAGAACAAAGTATTGTAAATTTGTATTAATTTTTTAAAAACATCTACTAATAACTAGTCCAGTTGATGTCTAAACTTCAATGTTGCTTATGTCATTTTTAAGTAGTTTCTAGGCTTTTCTAAATGTGTTTCTTATTCACATGCTTTTACAAGCAAGGTCTGCAAACAAATTTAAGCTGAAAATTTTTTTTAGCCTTTAAGGAGAATTGATGTTGTTCTTTGTTTAATTTAATTTGTTTAAATATAGTAGTTTTAATAAATAAATGTTTGTTTGTTCTTGGTTTTTTACTTATTTGTTTTCAGATTCTTAAGAACTAGGCAACTTAGCTAAGCAAGTTTTGTTTTATTTTTTAGTGCAATTGGAAAGAGCTGAAAGCCATTTTTTAGTGCAATTGGAAAGAACTGAAGTGTTTTTTAGTCACTTCACACAGTATAACTGGTACTGATTTGAGTAAGTTTACTATTTTTTTATTTATTTTATATTGGATTTATTTTATATTAGTTATATATTTTATGTATTTAACATGGAAATTACAGTCAGTAATTTGTTGATCACTTACTTAAATAATTTTGTGCATTGTAGTCTAGATTCTTTGTTAAATTAAAAATAATTGATGTAAATAAATATTGTTTAATATTTTTATTAAACGACATATGTATATAGACATAAAAAGATATGGATTTCAATAAATCTTAAGTTTAGATGTAGTCTTAGATTAGAAAAGATCACAATTTGTAAGATTCTTTTACATTTTTTTATTATTCAGCTTTAACAATAGTAATGTTAATGGCAGAGCGGATTTACAGTTTTAGGGGCCCTAGGCCAAAAATAAGCCTGCGACCCCATATTTAGAAGTAATATGTTAGTTTAAAAAAATATAATCCTAGAATAGCTAATTAAAAGTTTTATTTCAATTTTTTTTTAATATTTTATAAAATCTACATAATCTTTTTTCTGTATTTTTCATTAACAAAATCTTTATAAATCTATAATGATTGATTTCATTTTGTCTGCGTTGCTTGATAATAATGCAAAATTATTTAACGTTTTTTGCGACATAGTTGATCGCAAATCATTTTTTGTTAATTTTAATTTCGAAAATGACCTTTCTCCAGAGCAGTTGGATATCATGAAACATTTAAAAATCCTAAGAAAGATTTCAGTATTTAGAAATGTAGCCTCCATTTGTTTTTCCTTTATAAGTTTGTACAAAAACAAATGGGAAAATTCAAGAACTTGAGTATTAAAATATTCTTTTAAGTATAGATGTAGATGTTCAATTTCTGCATATAAATTATCATCAATATCTTCCGTGTAGTCTTTCACCAGACGATTAATGCATGTCTTCAGCTTATCTTTGTTGAATCTCGTGTCTAATAAAAATATAAATTTGTTATTCAGTTCCTGATAGCATTGAGCTCTTTCTTTTAAATTTGTAATAAGATTATTGATAGTTTTTAAAAAAACGTTTGTCTTAAACTCTTCACGTGGATTTAATTAAGGTTCTTCTGATCGGTTTTCACCTAGTAGCGCTTTCTTATTACGGTGTCTCTTTTGTAAATAATCTATGTCTGGTAACAGTAATTTTGCATCTTGTTCTATTAAATCAAATGTGTTAGTTAATCCAAGAAGATAATCTTCAAGAGATGAATAAAGTTCAGCTCATGTATCTAGAGTAATAGTTGCACTTTGCAATGATTTGGAAACAGCATTCATTCGTTGCAAAATTTGATCACATGTTATTGTTTGTAAAGCAAATTCAAAAGTTTCCATTTTCGATAGTAAATTTCCAGCTGCAGCTCTTGTTTTATGTTTCAAAACTTTCACACTAAATGATTTTGACCAATCCTTCCATTAATTTATTTTAGTTCTGGTGAATGGTTTTGACCGAGTCAGCATGAACACTCCACCAAGTATTTGATAATGATTTCAATGAACTACTTGCAAACTATTTCAAAACATGCCACAACTTTGTAGAAGCAGAGAAAAAATTGTACAGTTCTTGAACAAAACCAAAAAAATTGATTCCCTCGATGCAGCAATCTACAACAGCCTCTCCTACCAAGTTAAGAGAATGACCTGAACATGATAAGAATTTTGCCAGCTTATTGAACTCCAAAACTCTAGTTTTCATTCCTTTATATTTTCCAGTCATATTGCTTGAGTTATCATAAAACTGGCTTTTGCAGTTGCTGATTTCCAAGTTCAATTTTACGTTTAAAAAGTCCACGGTTGCATTTGCTAAATTTTCCCTGGTGTGATTATCGATGTGAATGAAGTTGACAAATCTTTCAATAGGCACATTAGAAATTTGATCAATGTACCTCAAGATCACACATAGTTGATCTTTGTGACTCGCATCAGGTGTTGAATCTACTGATTATTCATAATACTTAGATTTCAAAACATCGTCGCTGATTGATTGCAAAACTTTTCTTGCCATCAATACGGTGAATTCAAAATATGTATTCTTTGAGAGGTGGTTTGTTTTTCCAGAATCACTGTCACCATAATTTTTTTTTGTATTTGGCCAATAAAGGCAATAAATAACTGAGCAATCAACTCAAGCAGACCAATAAAATTCCCATTGCTCTCAGACCCAAATTTTTCATTTGAACCTCTAAAAGTTAAGTTTTTTTCGATCAATGTGCAAATTACAGCTATAACTCTTCTTACAACCTCTCTTCAGTAGTTTTTTTTCTTTGCGAATTTTGTTGAGAAGTTGATCATTTAAAAAAACCTTGTTATTTTTTCTGTGAAAGTATGCTAATGAAGCTTTTCTGTGGTCTGATGAGTGTTCATGTCCCTGAATTTATGCCCCTGAATTTTTCCAATCTTTATGTCCTGTTGAAGCTAAAGCACATTTTAAGGGGTTCAAAAAGCTTGCAGACAATATAGAATACACAATCTAATGCTGTGGAATATATGAGCCATTCTCTTTTAAATGTTTCACCATTTACTTTTTTCCCCATTAACAAGCTTTTTGAGCAATATCGATCATGATCTTGATACATCATTTTAGCGGATTCAAAGTCATAATCTGTATTTTGACATTTTAACGGACCGTTCTCTATCCAAAATTGTATATCCTCAGCTGAAAGAATTTCCCAAAGTCCTGGATCACTTTTCCTATTAAATGGCAAATCGATAGGGAAACATACTCTCTCCTTATTGAGTTTTGATTGCTCGTTTAAAGTTTGAGTTTCATTAATTGAGTCCTCTACAAAATACAATATTTTTGCCTCTTTACTTATGCCACAGTTTGCAAGTTTAGCTAAAGTTGGTGAATTACCATGACATTTTGCTTTTAATAAAAAACTATCAAGTTTTCGATGTTTCTTTATGTTTTTTTCTTTTTTTTTTTTCTTTCTTTTTGCAGCTCCACTTTCATAGCTTCTTCCCATATCTGTTAAAAAGTTCTGAAAATGAACACATTTAATTAATTTAATTGCTATTGTTTACGAGCACTGATTTTACTAATAGATAACACTCCACTATTTTTTATTATTAAAATTAAGTAAAATAACTACATAATAAGCGAAAGTTTGCCTACATAAATAAGCGAAAGTTTGTTAAAAATAAACAGGAAAACAAACGTTAAAAATTTATGATTACTTTTTCCCCGCTTATTTACTTTACTTAAAAGCGTCTAAAATATCTCTTAAGTTTGATGCAATTTAAAATTTAAAACAATTACTTTCTTCAATTACTGAGACATTTTACATAAAAGCGTGTAAATTTTTCTTAAAATAAACACATTCATTTTATTTTAAATCGAATATTTTAAAACATTATGCACAAATAATGAAAAAAATAATTTATTAACTACCGTTTTTGGAAAATTAATCAGGCTGTTTTGCAAATAAATAATGTTCACTACTATTGTAAACCTTAATTAATTAGAAAAACAGCCCTAATTATAGTTATTTTCTTGGTTTGATAAGTTGATAAGAACCAAGTAATTCTAGAAAATAATATTTTAGAAGGTTCTCGGTTAAACTTTTAATAAAAAAACGTATTGTTATTAAAAAAATGTCAAATGTTAAATAAAATTGTTGAGTTGATTGTTCATTAAAGTTATTATTTATACTAATGAACAAAATGTTGCAAAATGCTTTTTGCTTAATTTTCGTCTTAAAATATTTTTTTTTTTTTTAATCACGAAAATATTTAGAAAAATAAAAAAGTAAAATTTTTTACACAGTTACTTTCTAATAAAAATGTATGGACTTTCCAAAAATTCAAATTTAATTTTGTTTTTTGCAGGGCCCCTAGGCCATGGCATATTTGGTTACTGGCAATGTTAAATGATAATAGTGAAATTGAAGTGGATAATGTTAGGCTCAAAGAAGTTATTAATGTAAATATTAATAGGCAACTTGAAAATAGTTGTATTTAAGTAAAAGAGATAGGTCTAGGCAAGATGAAATTAATCGTTGTGGAAATGTAAGAAATGCTACTCAGCGAGCAGAAAACTTACTTGCCAGAATTAAGTGTCAAGCAGTGTTAATGTCTGTTAATTTGATTTTACTTTAGACAATTTAGAACAAAGCAAAGTATAAAGTTTACTATTTATAGTAACAATTAATAACAGTTTTGAATTTAAATGATTTTAAATTTTTTTGCAATTTCAAACATAATTATGTTCTTTTGTTTTTTAGTTGCCTTTGTCATCACTTGATTAGTTTGCTTACTGTTGAAACATGGTTTTAATTTTGTAAATTTAATATGATGTGAAATTTACTCTATTATTCATTAGTCAATAGTTAGAGCGAAGCTGGAGCTTAATTAAGAAATGCTGGAAATTAAAACGAAGGTAAAAATAATTTTGTTTACTGGTAACATAATAAAACCAGTTACTACTATTTATTGCGTGTTTTTTACTTTTTTTTAACATGCTGCTTTGGAAACACTTTCTCTCCCTCTCTCTCTCTTAGATGAGAGGGAGAATAAATAAAACTTTTTTAATTACTCGGGAGACAGTATTGTGTGCTTACAAATATTTTATGCTATGCGCTATTGTTGTTGTGTTTTGTGTTGATAGACCTAGGCTGTTATAGCTATTTTTTATTCTTTATATTTTCTGTTATATTATTATCCTAATTCTACTAACAATAAAATGCTAATAACACTTTTTTAATGAAAAATTATGACTTTTTATTTTATTTCTTTTTTTAGGTTTTTGCAGGCTTTACTTGACTTCCATTTTCTGGTACCTGTGTTGTGACAGATTTTAAAAAGAACTTAACTGATGTTAATGCAGTTTTTATGTCGTTAAATATAAGCAATGATATTGCTGGTAGGGAGTCAAATAAAATATTATTTATAGATAAATTTGTATTTAATTTTTTAAATAATATATCAAGTTATAAAAGTGTTTTTGTTATTAATGATTTAATTACTCATAATCCCTATTAAGGGTTGCTTACTGCTATTTTTTTTTATTATTGCTACTGTTGTAAATTCCTACTGTTATTATTGTAGTTGTAGTTGTTATTGTTATTACTACAGTTGTTATTACAATGATTATTACTGTATTATTACACAGGTCAACAAAAAATTTTTTTTTCTGGTGCCGAGCAAACAATTTGGCAAGGTGTTGGGCCGTTAATGTACCATTAACGGCCCAACACCTTGCCAACAGTTTATAAAACAGTTGGCTAAGTGTTGATAAAAGCGTTACGTTTTTTTCACGGTACCAACTAAATAGCCAACTGTTGGCCCAACTGTAGCTAATAGTTGGTTATTAGGATATGGCCACCTATTTACCAACTGTTCAATGTTTACTGGGTAGTTGGTTGAATTTTTTTGGCTAGGTTTTGGCCAACAGATACAAAATATTTATTTAGTTCAGCATCTATCTTTTCTTGATTAATCAAGAACTCTTTGTTTATTTTAATCATTAGGGCAAAGATATTTTTGTTGTTACTGCCTGTAATTTCTCGAATGATTTCCCAAGTGCGTTTAGAATTTAGTTTATATTTTTCTAGCAAATTAGTATAGTATATTTAAGATTTTTTTTTTGTCGCTCAAAGATTGTAGCGTGATTTTTATAAATAATTTTAATTTCTACTGATTTTTATTTTAAATATTTAATATACAGTCATGGACAAAAGTTTCCGACCACTACAATTTTTTACAAAAAACACTCAAAATTTAGAAAAACAAGTAGTAAAATATAAATCAGTACATATATTTCTAGTGTTTATTCACACTATACAGGTTAAACAGCATGTCTATTCATATTTTAGTATTTACAATGAAATCCTTTATTTTTGAGAATATTTTCAATACGTCCTGGCATCGATTCACACAGTTTCTTGCAATAGTCCGGCGTAATCTCCTGCACCCACACGCGTTTAATCCAGTTGATGAGGTCATCGTCAGAACTTGGGCTATGTGCAACAATCTTCTGCTTCATTACAGTCCAAACATTCTCAATAATATTGAGATCTGGACTGTTGCCTGGCCAAGGTTCCAGTAGCGGGATGTTTTCAGAACGCAGCCAGTCCTTAACAGCCTTGGTACCATGACAAGGTGCGCCATCATGCTGGAAATGAGTGATGCCATGTATTGGTACAAATGGTGGCAGCTTATCTATCAGTATACTCAAGTAAACAGCACCATTGATCGTTGTATTTTTAGGCATAATCCAAATGCCAACACGACCGCTACTAGAGACTGCTCCCCAAACCATAACTTTTGGAGCCTGTTTGACTGTTTGTATAACGTACTTTGGATTATGCCTCTGATTTGGTGGGCGTCTGACATGTCTACAAAATGAGTAGAATTGCGTGAATGTTGTCTCATCTGAAGACATCACTTGTTTCCACTGGGCTGGTGTCCACTGCCTGTACTTCTGACAAAACGCTATGCGATCGCAAATATTCTTTGGTGAAAGCTTCGGCTTCCGTGCTGGTCGGTAAGATTTCAAGCCTGCATCAAATAATCGTCTGCGTATTGTCCGACTGTTTGGTTTCTTATATGGTGATCCAGGCAGTTTGCCTCTAATAGCACTTGAGGATGCTCTTGGTGATTTTTTTGCTGCCTTTATTATAGGATTATCCATACGGTTGCTTGTAACCTTCGGGCGCCCAGCGCGTGAACGGGATTTAAAACTTTTCAGCTCTTGATTTCTCTTTACAGTAGCTACAACAGTGGAATGTGAAATACCGAGCTTTTTGGCTATCTGTCTTATAGAAATGTTCTCTTTGTACAAAAAAACGACCTGAGCTCGCTTTTCAGATGACAGTTCTTTACAACGTACCATTTTAACTAGTACTGCTTCAAATAAGGTCTCCGTAATATAAAATGTTCCAAAATATTTCAGTTATAACTGAAAATAAACATGTAAACATCAATTTTAGACTCTAATTGACAATTAGCACAAATTGGTACAAAATTGTAGCACTAAAGTAGCCCAAAAGCAATTTAAAGTAGAATGCATTAACAAATATGCAAAAATCGCAGTGGTCGCAAACTTTTGTCCATGACTGTATAGTTTTTGTTTAACTTTTGAAGATTTTTTCTCAGTTCCTTGGTAATCCATGGTGATTTATTGTTTTTTGGTTTTAGATTAATTTTTATTTGTGGGAAATTTGATTCGTTCAACAAAGAATGTTTAAAAAAAATTGTTGTTGACTAAGATTACATTATCTAGAATATTAATATGTTCCCAATGTAGTAAAGATAGTTGTTCCTTAGATGATGTCAAATTTGCTTCACTAAAAATACGTTTAACGTGATATTGGTTTGTATGTGGCAATATTTTATTATTAGTATTAAAAAGAATATCGGAAAACTTTAATTATGTTGTGAAATAGAAATGTACTAAAATTTTCAATTACGTCAGATGGTGGCCGATAGCAACAGCTAAGTAAAATGTTTTTGGTTCTTTTAGTTTAGATTTCAATAGTTAAAACTCTATATTGTTGTCAGAAACACTCATGTCATGCCTGATAAAAAATTTAAAATTTTTCTTTACGTAATAAACGAACCGCCTCCGCGTTTCTTAATTTTTCGCGCTAATGGTATCAAATTAAAACCTTGCAAATTAAAATTAGCACAAGCATCATCATCATTACACCACGTTTCGGTTAAGCAAATTACGTTAAAGATTTTAACAATTTTTCCTCAATTATATTACAAAAATTATCAAAATTTCTTTTTAAGCTTCTTATGTTTAAATGCAAAGCGTTTAAATTATCAAGTTTAAGAAATACTTTTATTTCGTTGGTATAAAAGTAATTGCAATTACTTTTTAAGAGCTTCAGCTCCGTTAAAATAATTTAGATCTGGATCTGATTTATCATCAAATAAAAAATCATCAGTTTGAAAAAAAATGCAAAAATTTGATTCAAAACTTTTTTTATAAAAATAACTTTAAACTAAAAAAATAACTTTTTTTAAAAGTTATTTTTTTAGTTTAAAGTTATTTTTTAATGGTTACAAGACCCTTAGTCAACAATATTGACCCTGATAGAAATATCGTGAATAAATTTTAACATGAACTAATAAAAACAACTCAAGTTATTATTTTAAGTTTTTGGTATACGACTACCTTAAGCTCGTTTTATTAATTGTACGTAAGGTTTTTTGATAAAACCCTCTATGGGCAATTTTTTGCATTAGATAATATAATATTATCTAATATTATTAATATTATATATAATATTATTTAATAAAGATAAGATTATTTACTTTATTTTATTACAATCGTTATAAAAATATGATTTTTGTTAAAAAAATAAAAAAGCAGATTTTGTTTAAAAAATAAATAAATTCTAATAAAGATTTTTTTAAAGCAATAAAAAACGCGGAAACTCAAAAAAACAGCAACATAGGTCTTGTCACTAAAATTAATCCGTAAGTGAAAAATGCATTAGTAAATAACAGCGTTAAAGTTGCCTAAATTATTTCGTTTAGTGTGTTAGTTACCAGCGTTAAAGTTGCGTAATATAGCACTTCAGTTGTACTAAGAAGATTTAGCTAGATAAACTGGAACAAATAAATCTATTAGATAAATGCACGTTGATAAATAATTTCCATTAAGATTAAAAAAGTAATAATAAACGATGTGCTTTGATAGTTGAAGAAAAACACTTAACAATAAGTCCCAACAAAAATATATCGATAATAACATTAATGCTTAAAACACAAAACAAATATTTCAGTTTGTTAGGATTAAAGAAGGATTCACATTAAAACCATTGCCTTTGTAAAAATGTTTATTATTTAAGTTAATACTTTTCAAATGTTGAGTGCTCTTTAGAAAAAGTAACCAATGGAAAATCAAATAAGTAAAAAATAAGAAAGTTGTTATAAATTAAAACTTGATGCATACCGTGATATTATTCAATTGTACAATCATTAAACTTTTTCGAAAAATACCCACTTTGTCCTAATATTGAGTTCCCATTTTAAAAAGTTAATTCCCAAGTACATAAATTATTTTGTTTAAACCTTTCCTACGAAACTGTTGTTTATCGAGTACATCTTTTTACAACAGTAAACATAAGTGCTATATTTATTATCGCACATTATAGCTGTTATTTATTAATGCAACTTTCGCTTCTCATAACAGATTATTTAGATAAACTTGATGTATGCAATAAATCTTGAGAAATGACTTAAAACATTACTAATAGTATTATCTGTGGAATGATAAATATTATCTAATAATATTGTGTTATTAGCACAAGTATATATAGTTTTTTTTTTTTAATGCTGATTATGGTTGTAACTAAAACCTGTGAAGCTAACGTTTTTATTTTAGCTACAAATAAAATATTTAATATAGTTACAGGAAAAATATAAACTATTCAAAATAAAAATGCTGAGTAGAAACAGATTCCGGCGTTCCGCATCGATAAGAAATATCTTCCATCGCTATTGTAAGTTTTTATATCATGTATAAAAAATGAAACTTTCAAAAATTATTTTTTTTTACAAATTATTGGGATTATTGAGTATTATAAACTTTTTAAATTACTTTTGGGTACCGCGTTTTTGTTTTAAAGTTTTTAAATCTAGCTCAATTTATTTTTTGGTTATTTAAATTATAATGAAAATTGTTAAATTTTAATTAATAATTTAAATTTTCTTATATAAAGAGAACAGATGACTCCTAGTGGGCACAAGGCGTTGATTCAACGTTGAATTTATGTTGGGTTATAATCACTAACAATTTTTGTAACAACTGCTTTCACAGTTATAATTAAAACAGACTCGTCGGATCATTTTCCTACTTTTTTAAAATAAAAATATAACAATTAGTTATAATTCTTTTAAATCTATGATATACAGGATGCAGATCAGTAAAAACTATTAAAAAAAATCTCAAGACCTTTTAAATATAACGTTGATTGGGATCTTTTAATGCAACCGAATGAGGTAAACAACGCCTTTGATCTGTTTCTCAAGTTTTTTTTGCAAAAAATATAAAAAAGCGTTTCTTGAGAAATTTTTTTTGTAAATACCAAGTCACTTCAAGTTCCTTAGATGACTAAAGGTTTGTTAAAATCATAGAAAAAAAATTATACAGAAAGTTCTCAAAAATGAAACAAACTACAAACGTGGTAAAAATATATTTAAAAAAACAACACTCAAAAAAAATTTACTATTCAAAAAAGACATACTTAAAAAGGCAAAAATAACAGACATAATTAAATTAGCAAAAAAAAAAAAGGAATATTTTATTCATAAATAATTAAATATATATTCAGCCAAAAAATCTCTCAGTAGATGGTAAAATATTACACAACAAGTCATTTATAGCTGAAAATCTAAACAGCTTTTATCTTCTTATTGGTCCAAACTTAACTGAAAATATTCC
This sequence comes from Hydra vulgaris, assembly GCF_038396675.1. Classification (NCBI taxonomy): domain Eukaryota; kingdom Metazoa; phylum Cnidaria; class Hydrozoa; order Anthoathecata; family Hydridae; genus Hydra; species Hydra vulgaris. The sequence goes on from NC_088921.1 coordinate 53,498,057, forward strand.
ATCAAGTCATCTTTCATCATACAATTTTTATTTAAAAACGTATAGTAAGGTCATGGGAAAACCTAAACAAGATGTTAAGGAGTTGCGATCTGCTCTAGATGGTCTAAAAATAACACAAGTGCAGGTTTCAATTATATAAGCATAAATGATTTAAAATTAGTTTTTCATATTACAAAAACCTCTTTACATCACATCTTTAATCATTCTCTTCAATCTGGCACAGTTCCAAAATAATTAAAAATCGCATTGAGTCTAGCCTATTTTTAAGTCTAGTGATGACAAGGATTCTTCAAATTACAGACCAATATCAGTTTTACCATGCTTTCTTAATATGCTCAAACGTTTAATGTATAATAGAAAGAGCTACTTAACAGTAAATAACATGTTGTAAAACAAGCATGGCTATAAAAAAAAATCATTTAACTGATTTGAAATTTGAAATCATTCAATGCTTTGACAGGGCTACTAACGCATGTAACCAATGCCTTTAATGAAAGCTGTTTTACATTGGAATCTTAATTGATCTTTTTAAACCCTATGACATGGTCAACCGCGTCATTCTTTTAAAAAAACTTGAACAATAAACAATAAAAAACAACAACTTATTATGGTTTAAAGAACGCTTACCAAACAGACAGCGATACATAGGGATATTAAAACCATCTTAAAAGTAGTTAACGAAGAAGTAAACGAATGGTTTGTTTGTAATAGACTGCTATATCTAATGGTAATCATTTTTTTAAATCTTTTATACAAGAATAACTCTTTTGAAAACAATGGGCTTTTAATTATTGCGAGAAATCAAAATAAAAAGTTGTTGTCTTATGCTAACCGCCATTATTGCTAGTTTACTAAATCTAGTATCTTATCTCAGAAATTAGGCTCGAGAGACTTATGAAAAGTCAGCTTGGAAGGCTAGCAATTACCTGGCAAAAGTTTGCATAACTTTACTATATTGTTTATTCGTATATTTGCCAAATTCTAAACCATCACTATTTTTGTTACATAATATTAATTTATTCACTCTAGTTGTAGATGGCTTTGTAAACTAACTTGACACAACGCGCATTAATGTTATTATTGCCAGATAAATATCTATACCACTCAAAAAGATTTTTAATTTTTGCTTGCATCTATATCTTTTAAAATATTTTAGTAGTTTTATTTAAAACAAACTGATAGTAAGCACCAGAGAATAGTGTTTTAGTTAATAGAATACTGAATAGCAATAGCTTTTAATTTGATATTTTAATATTTATAGAAAACTTTATTTAAGTTTTTTAATTTTTTTCTTTATGCATTGAATCAACGTTAGGTTATATACACTTAATCAAAGTTGAGTTCAGTTAGTAAAAACAACCAATTTACATATGCTGGACCAATAAACATGCGCAGGCTGTTTTTAGTTGCAATCATTAAGGTAGGGTGGGGTAATCTGAGCTTATTTTTACCTATTTTTCTCACTTTAGGCAAAAAACATGTTTAGCAAAACAACCTTTTTTTGAAAAAAAATCTTAAAATATCTAAAAACCATGATTAGACAATATTCTTAGTAAACTACATAAAAAAAAGTTTATGCATAGTTTTTAAAAATGGCTAAGGAGCGCTGATTTGAGTTGTATTGTATAGACCCACCTTACCCTATTTAGTGGGGTAATGTGGGTCTAAATTACAATTTTGTCTTTTCAATGAAGTATACCAACTTATAGTAAAATGTGACTGCAGTCATTGAGTATGTATTAAATTTAAATTTATATACTTATAGTACTTTCATAGATGTTTTAAACGCAAATAAAACTTTACTCGTTCTAAGCCCTAAATTAGAAACGCAAAATGAATATATATATATATTTTTTTACCTCTGTTAGCTAATTTCCAAGAAATGCAGAATATTTTTGTGGTTTACGAATTTTCCTAATATTTAGAATAAATCATATTATAATTCTTCAAATTGAATATATAATATTCAAATTCAAAAGTCAAAGTACATATAAAAGTCAAAGCATGATAAAACTATGTTTAAAGAAGAATTTCTAGCAAAAGTTTAATTGAAAATTATTCAAAATTTTTTTGTGATACACATTAGAGATTCATTGTCCTAAAAAAACAACAAGTCTATATAATAATAATTCAATGTGCAATCCTTCAAAACTGCTACACTGCGTTATCTACTAGTTTTAATTCAAAACATGATATCCTCCCATTTTTAATGATCACCTTACCCAAAAATATTTTTTATTTCAAAAAACAATGCATCTTTCCGTCTTAAAACTAATTGAACCTAACTATCAAGTAATTTTCTTTCTAGATTTTTCTTCTTTCTATGTGTTAGACCCCGCTTTTCGGCCCCCTTTTTCTAAAGTTTAAGGTTTTCGATAAATCTCTTTTAAAATGAATGCGCCATTTTTAATAATAAATACACTTTTTTTTTCATTTATAAATAGTACGCTAATTATTTAAATTTAGAGAGCTGTTTAACCACCTATAAATAAACAGAGAAAAACTTCTACCTAAAATCTTTTTTTTGAAAAACTGATAAATGTTGTTTAGGCCTACGTAACCACTTAGACCCACATTACTGCACCCTACCCTACTAAACATATGATATTGAATAAACGTTGTATTTGCATCAGGAAAAACGACCAACGTTTGCGCTTATTTTATGTAGGTCGGCCCAATTTATGTATGCAAACTATAAAGGCACAAGCAAATATTGATGAGCAGAGTCATTCACCATTCAAGACAGCATTCATCATTCTAGGCAGGAAACAATGTAAAACAGGTTTACATTACAAGATGAGTATTTTTATCAAGACACTAACTTTAACCAACCAAGAGCTCAAGACCTAAGGGGTAATTTAAGCTAGAGTTTGTTTCTTCCAGCTTTTCCCCAGAAAAATAAATTCTAAAAGGCAGCAGGACTTATAGTTTTATGGTCCAGGTTGACTGAATTATATCATACCAGTACACAATGATTGCGATGATCCTGAACCTGACCTTACTTGAAGTAGTTAAAAAAAGTTACTTTTGTAAGCAGTACTTTAAAACATATATATAGTAAATGAACACCAGTGTTTTAAACGAACCACAAAAAGCGCATATAGTAAGTTATGGGTGAGGTAAATTGTAACTAAGACAACTCAAACTATATAACATATAAAAATTGATACAATTAATGATATTATAGATATTAAATAGTGCTGATAACCGGAAGTTCACTTCTTCTAGTCTTCATTTAGAAAGTAATACCAACGAGATATCATAACATGTAACAAGTTCTACTGGATTACATGTTATCAATAGCAAGATGATCATGATGATAATTGGCCTGAAACCAAGTCAGTTTACAAGATGATAACAAATAAAAAAAAACTTTTTTTTAAGTTTAATATTTTTAATATTTAAGTATTTTAAAAATGGTTTTCTGCATAACCTAACAAGGTTTTTTGATCAATCAATTTTACTAAAAAAATAATAGTCCGAAATCTTTAATTCCTACTATCGAACAAATAATGAAAAAATATTTAATTCAGTTAACGAAAAACCTGCTCAGTACTTCGTATTATAGAAGTATTGATGACCAATTGTTAAACTTGTTTGATTAACTAAGACAACATGATTGATGACCAATTGTTAAATTTGTTTGATTAAATTTCCTCGTAGAGTTAATACAACTAGTTTAAAATGGTTTATTGCCATTTAATTGTCAGTTTTAATGTTACGTATACAAACAGTTTTTTTAAATAAATCATTTTATTAAATTATTTAAATATATTATAACTACTTCGTTTTAACTATTAAAGCTGTAACAGCCTATGGAAAGTAAAGAATAATTATTTCATAGACAAGGGATTATCTTATAGAAGATAGGGATTGTAATTATTTTAGTTTCTAATATATCTATTTTATTAAGTATTCATAACCTGTTTAACATAAAGAATAGCAGTTGTTATTCTTTAAGAGTAAAGAGTAACTGGCTGTTTGATCAGTTTGTTTGACTTTCCTGTTATCGTTTCTTATTTTACAAGAGTTTTATATATTTATTTTATAATTCGTCAAAGGCTAATCCTTATATACTGGCAAAGTCACATAGATCAACTGATAAGCCAAGATAATCATTACAAATATACATATAAATAATTGAAAAGGCGTTAAGAACAATTTAGTTTAGTTGCAGATTTTACGTTTCCTACGCAAATGCTATGCTTGTTCAACGTTCTGTTTAAGATATATTATTAAATAAAATATATAGATTAATCTACATATTGTTTTTAATAATAAATCTTTAACAGATCTAAGATAAATTATTAAAAATAATATATGGATTATATGCAGATTCATAATTATGAATCTACACAAAACCAAATGTATATAAACCAACCGAATAATTTAGGGCAAGACAAAATTAAATATACAAATATCCGGAGGTTTTGTTAGTGGCAAGATGTAATTGAATCCGTCATTTCAAAAAGTCCTTAAATTAAAACTTTTCAAGGTCAACAAAAATATTTTTTTTACAAAAAAAGACTAAAGTGCTTATGAAACTGAGTATTGGATTAATTAAAATTATAAAAATGTTTAAATGGTTCCCAACTTTTTACAGTACGTAAAAATTGAGTTTAGAAAGATCATCCATTTAATCATGGATTGCAAAATCCGATATAGCAGCCTAAATGAGAACTTAAAATTAAAAAAAATTATTGTGCTAAAAAGGCACTTCTCGATTTAGAATTGGATTCCAACATCGATGATTCAATTAAGATGAAATTTAGTAGTACTCCCAATAAAGCAACTGTGGTAGCACTTTGTCGAAAAGACGCAACTTTAATTTCTTCTGACAATGCATAAAAGTTTATGTTGACAAAAATAAATGAACAACAATCTAAAATCGGAAAGCAATTGTATAATGCTTTGAGTCACCGAATTTAAGAGAGGAGAACACCGTTAAGGAGCTTAATTTCTCTTCGTGGCTAGGTTACTTTATAAAAAGTTCCAGAAGTTTTTCTACCAAATACAAGTACCAAAAATAAAAAAATTATGATAAACCTGATAAAGTGTTTATACTCGGCAAATATAATAACAGCAGCAGACTTGAGTAGAATAATGTCAAAACAATTAAAATGAACAAATTAGATGAAGAGATGGAAAAAAGATTGGCGGCTATACGAACACAAAATATAAAGGTAAAATATAACTTATAAAATTCAAAAAGAAATACTGTTATTTGAAAGTAGTAGCTCATGATTAGATCACTTTTAAAAAAATATGATTATATATTATCTATACGGCCAGCAAGTATGAATTTCGAAAAAGCATTATCAGTTTTTATGTTCAAAAAATCAAATATGATTAAGCGATGAAATGATTGACACTTTGATTTTTTAGGGTAGTACTTTCATAAAAAAATATAACTCATGTATATTCATGCATGTTCATATCATTTTTAGTTATTATTTTTATTTATACTGTGTTTTTTTATTTAAATGTGTATCATTTTAAAGTATTGTTTTATAATACAAATTATTTAGGTTCGTTAATGAATGAAGTACTTTATTTATACACGAAAGTTTAAACGATTGCAGAATTTTTATCAAGTATGTTTGGTTTTTGTTTAATAAAAAAAACTGAAAAAAGATATCGAACTAATTTTTTTTATTTATTAAAAAAATAGTAATTAGCTATAAAATGAATATGAACATATTATAAAAATTTAATATTTAGTTAGAAAAAAACAATTACAAAAAATCATATATGAAAAATAAGAAGCACAAAAGTTTAAACGAATTACAACATTTGAACAAAAAATGAAAAATAAAGCAAAATTAATATTTAAAGTGTCCTCCTTTGTTTTTATAGCAAAGATAAACTCGTTTATGCATTGATTCAATTAAATTCATGCACATTACGCGAGGTACCTTCGGCCAGTACTCATTCAAAAGTTGCTTCAAATGCTGAGTTGATTGAATTTCATGGTATGTCAGTTGATTGTCGATCATAGACCAAGGGTGGAATGCAAGAAACGAACTTGAGTCAAGTTCGACTTGAACTTTACTTTGTAACCAATAGCGGCAGAGTATTTTTTGAAGGGAAAACTCATACTCTGCCGCAATTGGTTTCAATGTAAAGTTCAAGTCGAACTTGACTCAAGCTCGCTTCTTGTATTCCACCCCAAATATTTTCAGTTGGGTTGAGATCTGGTGATCTAGGGCACCAGGGCATCAGATTGAACTTTTTTTTCAGAAAATATTATTTGATTGAGTTACTGTGTGAGCTGAAGCCCCGTCTTGTTGAAAGATTAATTGCTTGCTTCTGCCATACAAGTGTCTGATTAATGGAACTAAACACATTTCCAATGTGTTCTTGTAGGTGTATTGATTAATTCGGCCTTCGTACAGCTCACAGAAGCCTATACCTTTTTGAGAAAAACATCCCCAGATACCAACCGAACCTCCACCGCCTTGTCGACAATGTTGCAAAAACCTGTCTGAATATTTCTCTGTTGCAAATATTTTGGTATAGATTCCTCCCTTTTGGTTTACACCTTAAAAATTAGCTTCATCACTCCAAATAACTTTTGCCCACTGTTCTACAGACCAGTCTAGCCTTTCTTTGGACCACACTCGTCGTTTTTGTTTATCCGAGATTGAAATAATCGGTTTTCTAGCAGCTATGTACGTTCCAATACCTTTGTCCAACAATGTTTGTCTCACGAGCTCTCTGCTAACTTTGGATTATTTTTTGACTCGTTGAAGATTTGTGCTAGCTTTTTGTAGCTGAGTCTGGGGTTTTCTCTGCTCATTCTGAATATACCACTTTTGCCATGGTTGCTGAGTTTGTATGGTCTCCCAGTTTGCGGCATGTCGGGGACGCCCTCGGTAAGTTCGCAGGTTTTGATGGTTTCCGAACTTAATATTCAGAAACGTGAAGTATTTTGCTTATTTGAACGTTTGTGTGATTTTTTGTCCTCGCCATACCAATAACTTGCCACTTGATCTCACTAGAAACTTATTTTCGACCCATTTGCACGCAATTGAAATTAATTTGAAATTTTCAATATTTCAAGTTGATTTTTAATGAATTAAAAGCTGCCAGATGATGTTATGATGAATTTTTTGATTGTAAGTTACTCATTTAAACTTTATTTAAAAGTAAAAAAAAATTTTCGCACCGGATTTATCAATTAATTAGCAAATAATTGATCCTAAATAAAATCGTTTAAACTTTTGTGACATCTCTTAATTTGTATCACCTACCTTTTAATGAAATTTCTGAGTAAACAGTGATGAGTCAAATCCTACTTGTTTTTACTCTATTAACAAATAAACTATTTACCAAATTGGAAAAAAAAATTAATTTGATATCTTTTCCCGTTAGATTTTTATTCAAGAAAAACTAAAGATTAGACCTTAAAATTCTGTAATCATTTAAACTTTCGTGAATAGCTGTATCATAATTAAGTTAATCACTTTTAAGTATTTGATAAGTACTTAAAACGTTAGTTTTTCTTATGCTTCCCTTTCTACAATTGCGTTTTTTTCTATTCAATCCCGGGATATACCGGGATTTCCCGGGGGCAACTTTTTCAATCCCGATATCCCGGGACTAAAAACTTCCGGGGTTTTTGCCATCTCTAGCAAAAATGTTAGTAATTTTTTAATTTGATTCAGAAAATTAAAAATTCCAGGACATTTCACAACATTTTTGAAAAAAATTTAATTTTCCAGGACACTTTAGGACATTCCAGGACACTTGCAAAAATCCAGGACATTCCAGGACTGTGGCCACCATGATAACAACAATAGTAATCCAAATAATAATGATAATTAGATGTTTTTTATAAACACAAATGTACAATGTTATACAGTTACAAACAGTTAAAAAACTGATAAAACGTAACAACTAACACTGACATTAAACAATTATTTAAATAGAAAACAAGAAAAAGAGTAGGTCAGCAAGTTGACGAAAATTTCAGTTCATTGCTTAATATATTTTTCATAAAAAATTTTTTTTATTAGTTGTTACAGAAAAAAAAAGGTAAAATACATCATTATTCATTTATTTTTTGTACAAATAAAACGCTATATTTATTTTCAGATTTCTAACTCTATATTCAGTTTTACGTATATAACTCTATCTTATATCAAAATAACGAAGCTTTATTTTGATATATAATTTGTAAATAATATGAAAAGTATTTAGCGAGATATACATTTTTTTGTAAAAAAAAAAAAATTGAGTCCAACTTTTCATAGCGTTTTCATATATCAAAAATCACACCTTAAAAATTGCATAACTTTTAAAATACTTAACCTACAGAGATGATTTTTATATTTTTAGAAAATTCAAAGTTTACTTAAAAAATATTTTTTTATTTTGAAACTTCAAAATTTTCTCACATTCCTCTTGCATTGAGCAGTTTCATTTACTTTGCACTTTAAGAAATGCTTTCACACAGGAGCATAACTTTTAATTTCTTGGAAAGTCATAAAAATTGTTTTTCTAAATTGATTTAAAATACTATTATGCTTCAAAGTGCAACAGTTTCAAACTATGTGTAGGCTATAATGGTATCCAACATCAATATTTTAAAAAGTAATTTTATGTAAAAAATCCGGGAACCGAAAAACCGAACCAAATAGATCCGGATTCGGATCTCAAATAATTGGTACAGGTAACCGGGTATTTGGTTCCGGATCTTGGATCCAACTATGTCCTAAATACAACGTGGTCGAAAACTTTTATGAATATTAAATGATATTATTTCAATAACTTTTATAGTATCTAATTAATAAAAATAATAACATTACTGTAAGTAATAAGATAAATAAAAATTTTAGAATGTCAACTTCTTTAAGAAAAACTTTATTCAAAATCTGACAATTTAAATTATAAATTTTTTTGTCAATATGATTTTTTTGCCAATTGCATGGTAGTAAAATTTTCAACTCCAATTTGGCGATCGCAGCCAGTTAGGAGGCAGAAGACACTGGAAGCGGCCACAAAATTATGTGGCCGACAACAGAAAAGTGGAAGCCACTGAAGCAGGAAGACTGCACATTTTGCTGCTCAAACAAATTAATTGGAGCCAACCACCAATGGCTTCCGCCTCCCTAAAAAGTCTTGTTTTGCCTCCCGGACAACATTATCAGCTCTACTAGAAAGCATTGTTGAAGCCTGTTAGTTATTTTGTGGCACCAATTGAGTTAAGACATTCTAAATTATTCTCACAAACTCATTGCAACATAAACTGAATTTTAATACATTATAACACTTACATTAAATGTCGAGTTTGTGGAGACAAAGGACGGTGTGCTCTTATTATTGGGTGTTCCTAATCGCTAATAAAAAATAATCGTTTCAATTATGGTTAAATCCTAATATAATTATAAAAAAATTCAAATCCAGTTTTGTATTGTCCTTATGATAATCCTGCCTTTTTAATAGCAAGAAAAGCAAGTTTAGTTTCAAATAACTTACATCTGATTATTATTAGTTGTGTAGCCTTATGCTCCCAATATTAATTAATAATTCGATCTCAAAATAATTCCTAGTTATCTTTAAATAATCCCATTCAACGTATACGGTGCGTATACGGTGACCAAATGATAGTACACCACCCTAAAAAATGCCTTAGTAAATTGCCTTAGTGTCACACAAGGGTGTTTTGCTAAGACATTTACTTATAACATAAAAACTGCAGTATGTTTACTATTTTTTTGCCATATATTATGCAGTATTTGTTAAAATAAATCTAATTTTAGTCAAGCTAAAGTTAGTCAGCTAGTTTAAGTTGAACTAAAAAATTGGTCAACTAGTTTTATTTAAACTAAAACTAACCTTCATTATTATCTCTAACTATTTAAAGAAATAAAGTAAAGATACGAAAAAATCCTTACGCTTTTGAACTATTACAAATAAAATTTGAATCGGTTTCTTTAGCAAGTGTACTGCTTATGCACAAAAGCAGTATTTCTTAAAAAAAGTTTAAAGATGTTTCAGTGCAAAACAAGTACAACAACATTTTATTTTAGTAACTTGGAGTACCTCTCACGATTACGTAATTGTTGGTGCTGGATCAGCCGGATGTGTTTTAGCAAATCGTCTTTCAGAAAATCCTAATAACAGTGTTTTGTCATTAGAAGCTGGTCCTCAAGATGCATGGTGGAATTGGAAAATACATATGCCGGGTGCTCTGCCATTCAATTTGCAAAACGACAAATTTAATTGGTATTATCATACAGAACCACAATCTCACATGTATAACAGGTAACCTTTTTATAATGAATGTATAATAAATAAATTTTATATTCATAAATCATATTATGATTAATTATACTAACGATGCAAAATAATTAAACTAGATAACAGCAAGATAATATTGGTAGAATAAAATTTAAAATCTTTTGTGTGTTAAAACAAAAGTTTTTTGCTTTTGTTTCTTAATGAAAGTTATTAAAAGTCATACTTTTTTGATTATTATCATTAAGATCATGGTTTTTATATCACAAACTTAAATCGTTTTGATTTTTATTTACCATTAAAAAGTCAGAGAACACCATATATAGTAGAAAATATTATTAGTAAATTTAAATCTATTGTTTTGTTATACATTTAAACCATTATTAACTTACGATCAGTTGGGATAAACCTAAAACTGGTCATGACAGATCTATGTTTCTCACAGAAACAGTTATTTTTTTAAAGTTATTATTACCTCAGCACAATTAGGGTTTATTAACCCAACGCTACATTTTTAATCTCGGAATATCAGTTTTACGTTTATCTAGTTACGAAATCCCGGAACTGATCCCGGGATTTTTTAATACCTGTTAATAAAACCACACATTCAAAAATAGGTTTTTCAGAAATTCTTTGCTTTTATAATGTTTTACAAATTTATTAATAAATTATAAAGAGTTTATTTTTTTAATTTTAAATATAATATACAAATGAGATAATTTTGATCATTTAAAATTACGTTTTGGGGAAGCAGAGCACATCCAAAGAATTTTATTTTTGTTGCAATAAGCTCTGCTCCAGAAAAAGTACGTTCAGATTCTACACTAGTATGCTTAATATTCATTAGAAAAACATACGCTTTTTGCAAAAATCACTGCGTGTTTTCACCGTGAGAGTTTTACAACGAATTGATATGCTGGATAAACTTGCTTTTGTATATAGCTTTATTAAATTCATCTAGAATGCTAAAAATACCTTCTAGAGCAAAAAAAAAATTAAATTTCGACGAGAGTCAGTAAAATCAAAAACAATTTTGAATAGTCTGTCATTTGAAACAGAAAGTTCAACTTCAGATTCAGACTGATAAACTGTTAATGATGTAGCTGAATTTAAACCGTCCAGTCTTTCAAGTAACTCAACTATTAATTTAACGCATTTTACTAAAGGCGAAACTTTTTCTAGCTCTATTTAGACTGAAAATTGGTTACACCATTGCGTAGATTTTGAAGGATTTTACTTATATCTGTGCGTCTTTTCTTAGTTTCTTCTAATTTTTTTAAACAAAGTTATGGCAACATAGGATATAAAACAAATTAGAATCCCGACGGCAAAGGGCCTTAACTATTGTTTTTACTGGGACTAGCGCATGAATGATATTAGATGCAGTTTTAATCTTATTATTAGATAAAGCAAAAGATTCATAATTTTTTGTTAGTAGTAATTTTTTTATTAGTAATTAACAGACTTAATGAGAACAACCAATTCATTGGTCTCAGAAAAAACATCATCCTTGCAAGAGTTACTCTCCAAAAAAATCGCTTTCTATATCTGATTGTTTGTATTCGTCAAGTTGTTGATCATTTTCTCTTTATATATCCTGCTTTTTATATAGTACTTCAATAATTGCTAGTTGCACACTATGGGCCAAACATAACTGTTGATTTAAAGGTAATTCTTTCACCCTTTTTGCACAACTTGCTCTTTCAGTCATAATACCAGCGATATCTTTTTGCAAACACGACCATGAAATGCCAGCTTTTATTTTAATAGACCAATAGATGTATCTGTAGGCATTGATCTTGTTATACAAATTATGCCTTAGCTCCAGAACTGACAATTTTGTGCATGTAAATTAATATTTAAGTAGCAGCAGTTGCGCAGTGATGCCCATTTATCAAAAGTGTATTTGCTGTAAAAGTAGCTGATGGGAAGTTAGTTTTATGGGCAGAAGTAAGTGCGCATGTGTGCGTATAGACCTTTTGTTTAATCATTTCAAAAATTTAAAATCTTTTTGCAGTCAGCTTAAACATTGCTCTCTTCTCTTTTTCTTCTCGCAAGAAATTGTTCAAAACAATTACTTTTTTATTTATTTACGTATTCGATGTAAGAAACCATTATAATTTAAGAAAGTTTATTTAAACATATATACAATATATATATAATATAACCAAAGATATTTAAATTTAAAAATGTTTGATAATATACGGGATTGAAAGAAAACTAAAAAAAACAAACAAAAATTGATAGGAGTTATGTCTTTTTTTCTGTTTTAGGCATAAAAAGTCAAATCGGATAAAGTGCCTAATTCTTAGATTTTGGAATTGTAAAAGCTGTGGGATCCCAGAATTCCCAACCAAAAGCAAAATATCATGATTAATTTTACTTAAAATAAAACTAAAAAATCAAGTAAAATAACTTGTAACTAGGGTAACTTGTAACTTGGTAAAATTTTTAAAGTTCAATCTTTTTTTTTTTTTGGGGGGGGGGGGGTGCTTTTCATTAGAAGTTTTTTCTGGCTAAAAGAAAAGTCTACTAATTCCCCAATTTGCCGACTAGAGATTTTTTTTTCAATTTAATATTTAAATGCCCCAAGAAGTCCGTACGGTCTTATCACAGAGCACCTCGGAAGAGCATTTAATTGGAAGTTTACGCCTCCTTCTTAAGCGATGTCGCAAAACTTGCCCAGAGCTGGGGTTCGAAACACAGATATTTTGTTTCTGAGGCAAGTGCGTTACCACTGCGCCACGGCTGCTCGAAATAATGGCTACGAGAGATTAATAGTAAAATTCCATTTTTCCACGGCTGCTTGAGATTACGGCTGCGAGAGATAAATAGTAAAATTCTATTTTGCCGACTAAAAAAATGGTTCCAATTTGCTGACTCAAGGTACAAAAAGGTCTTAGTTTGCCAACTATTGATACGAAATTTTATATAATGGTGCCTTATGCCTGAGAAAGGTTTAATTATATATATATATATATATATATATATATATATATATATATATATATATATATATATATATATATATATATATATATATATATATATATATATATATATATATATATATATATATATATATATATATATATATATATATATATATATATATATATATATATATATATATATATATAGGTACAACTAAGAGTAAAGCGCAGTGGTAGACGCAGGATATTTTGAGGTAGATACTTGATATTTTGATATTTTAGTAATGGAACTTTCAAGCGACCCAGTAAGCACAAAACATTTTTTAAACGTTTAAAAACGTTCTGTGCTTACTCGGAAAAATACCAAACTTATGTAGGTAAATGCTTAGGTCGAAAGAGGTTGTTGAGAAATATAAAAAGTGGCTGTGTTCGGAGCCTGGGAACAAGTTACCCTAAAATGTTTGCAGCCCTAATCTGAAATGTTTATAAAACATTTTAATATATCTTATACTAAATATAATTGAGAGGTTTTTAAATAATATTTTAGTTATCAAAAGTAAAAAATGTATAACCCTCTCAATATGGAAAGGGTGGAAAATTTAATTTACAATATATTTAAAATTTAATTCAATATATTTACAATCCCATTCAATAAGCGAAAGGCGGAAAATGTCTTAACTTTTATTAAAAGAAAATAAACGAAACTTATAACCTGTCAATGAATATAAATTAATGTTGTAAATTAAAATAATTTTATAACTCACTGCCCTCGTAATTGGGGCTGGGGCAGCAAACCTTTTAGGTTATTTTATTTTCAGGCTTCAATTATCTTACAAAAATATATCTTTAAAGATCTTTTCCAAAAATAAATATATATTTTTCGATTTTTTTCTGATATATTTCTGAAACCAAACTTAATTCTGAATTTAAAAAATATTTTTTAAAATAAAACTTAGTTCTTGAGGTACTGAAGGTTTCCTTCGACAGGGTAAATTTAAGCTGCTTAACAACACGAATAGCAATCAATAACGTAACTAGGGAACCCAGCGAGGTAGTGTAGGTCCTGAAGCTTAGGGAGACCGCAGGGAGTATCGAATCTTACTCGTATTTTTCACACTATATATACAATTTCAATTTTTTGAGTAGGTATGAATAGTACGAATCTCTGTTTAAAAAAAACGATTTTTTTATTTTATTACTTTTCACGTATTCTTAAATGTTCTGGTTGTAGGAAAGTAAACAAGTTTTTTATAAGTTTACAAGAAATTTACTTTTTTTTTTGGCGCAGTATTAAATGATGGGATTTGTTATCAATTTTCGGTGGGGAGTCGGAAAAAACATCAAAAAAAAAATTAAGCTCAACAAGATGGTCCTTATGAATTAAATATTAATTAGCTATGAAGTTACGTTTTTTAGATACAAAAGTTATTCAGATATAAAAGTATTTTAGATAAAAAAGTTACTTAAAGATACTGTATATTTAAAACATTAACAGAAGTTTCTTTAAAAAGTTCAAAAAGAGAAGAACAAACTGACGCTCTAAAATTAAGAGACAAAATATTAAACTTTGAATTTGTGTTTATTTGGGTAATTCTATGTCACATATTAACAAACGTAAATTATGCTTGAAAAGACTTTCAAGCATAATTTACGTTTGATAATTTATTAAATTTATTTAATTTAAAACAAAGCGGCCTCGTTATCGTTATTCGGCCTCTTTATAAGGTAATCTGAAGTTCAAGATTAAATTAGAGGCTACTTTATTTTTAGTAACTCAGTGGGTACTGGATGTAACTAAGACCTTCTTTTAAACGTTTTAGACGCCTTCTGAACGTGTTTCAAACATTGTGGACGTCTTTTGCACGTTTAAAAGACGTATTTTTTAGTTCTTAAGCCACAGCAAAGTGACAAATAAAACCAACTTTTAATTTGAAAAGCCAATCCAAAGTATAAAAAAATCTTGAATACCTTCTTTAAAAATATATTTAAAAAAAAGCAGAAGTAAAGAATTCTAAAGAATTCTTTTTACAATAGTGTCAGCATATTCCACAATATGTGGAAAAAATACGCTGAAAAAAAAGTTTAGATTAATATATTTTATGGAACCAAAGGTTTTGTTATTGTGCTAATTAGTGATAAACTTACAGAAAAGGAATAAGTCTTTAAATTTGTGCAACCTCAATATAAGACATTAAGACATTCTTAAATGTTTTATTCTGTCCTTAATAGAATTTTGAAAGGTATTAATATTATGAAGACTTACGTCTGAAGATAGAATAGCTGTTATGAATTTGAAGATTTTTTTATAGTCATAAGTGAGGTAAAAATAGTTTTTAATATTAAGTATGCTTTCCTGAAACAAAATTTTAAGGTTCGTTTTTTTTCAAAAAATATTTGAAGCAGAAATTCTTTTGCTAATTTATTAAACAAATGCTATTTACATAATAAATTGTGTCTTATCAACTGTCAAAACAGTGTAGATGTCAGAAAAGCACTTCTAATAAACATGCAATATTATAATATACTATAAGACTGCAGTAATGTGTACGTTTGTACACATAGAGTGGGAGGGGCTATAGTACCTTGAAAACAGGAATCATTGTTTTACTTTGCTTAAGTCAAATATAGGTTTATTCAAGTTGTTTTTCTTGGTCCCTAGAATTTCGATTTACGGATAACATTTCATCAATAAAGTGTACCCAATAACGTCTAAACCACTAAAGTAAATTTACATAACGCCCGTTAATTTTTAATGATCTATATGAAAGTAAATCTAACTTTAAATATAATTTGCGCTAAAAAATGGCTATTTAAGTGAACCTTATTTCAAAACTAAACAGGACTACTTAAAATTACATAAACTTGCTCCCAATATCTGTAATAAAATCGTATCACAAAACAAAAATACAATTTGTCAAAAGTATAAATTGCTTTTAAAAACTAATTAAAAGGAACCACTTTAGAGTGTTAATGATTCCTTTTTATTTTATTAACGTTTTTTTTTTAATTAAATTTATTAACATTAATTAAATACAACAATACAACAATTTTTTTTTAATTCAAGAGCTCAGAAAGCATATTATTCTTAGTATAATTTAAACAATCAAATAATTATCAATTAATTTTTTTAGAGTAATTTATTGGCCGCGAGGAAGAGTATGGGGTGGATCATCAGCACTTAATGCAATGATGTATGTACGTGGACATCCTCAAGACTTTGACCGATGGGAAAATGAAGGTGCTAAGGGATGGTCATACAAAGATTGTTTGCCATACTTTAAAAAGCCAGAAGGCTATTCTTTAGGTATTTTATATACGTGCATATATATATATATATATATATATATATATATATATATATATATACATATATATATATATATAACTATTATTATTGTTGTTATTATTATTATTATTATTATTATTATTAATATTATTATAAACTTTCTACAACAAAATTAGTTAGAATCTAAAACAGGACATCTAGCAAGGCCTTGTTATAGTAGACTTAATTACCGTGGTTCAACGCAAATTATTGTATTTGTTTTAAAATTGAGATGCAATTCTATTAAGTCGGTAGTTATGTCTATGGAAGCAAATTAAAATTTCTCAGACAATGTTGTGGATATTGTTTTGTAAGTTTCCTGCAGGACAATTTAAAAAACCAGCAAAAATTGTAATTGTGTTTAGGAACTTGACTTTATTAAAGTTCTTGTTTTTGAAATACTGAATCAAAGCCCCTCTCGTTATTTGTTCTGAACGTGTAGTTAGTGACGAATTTGCAAATAGAGACTTGTAATTTACGTTTTTTTAACTGAGGATCTAGTTTAGTGGCTCTTCGTTGAATTTTTCCATGTTGTTCATTATCTTTCTTTGATAAGGGGCTAAACACTAGAGTGCAGAAGTCAAGCAGCAGGCGTACATAGGTAGTCTATAGTTTTATAAACATTATTGGATTCCAATTTATAAAAGCTTTCTTAAGAATGCCAAGCATCTGTTTAGTTTTTAATGCTGCATTGTTTATTTAACTTTTATTAGAACTTATGTTTCTTGTTAAAATAAACTTATTGTGACTTTTCAATACAGACGTTTTCAAAAAAAAAAAAAAGAATATTTGATGAATCAAGCGTACCAAAATAGTTTAAAACATCAAAACCACAATAAAATACCATTACTTTGCATTTATGCATACTGAATTTCATGCTCAAAAATTTAAACCAATCTAGTGAACAGACATAACTCAATCTAATGAGTGACCTTTTGAACTTGATTATGATAAGATTTCAATTTTTGCAATGAATTTAATATTACAACAAGTAACTTACAGAAGTTAGATAAAAACTCACGCATGTCATTAATAAAAAGTAAAAACAAAAGTGGAGTGAAAACCTAGCCTTGAGGAATTCCACATAGTGCATCTATCCAATCAGAGGAGAAGTCGCCAAGAGCAATACGTTTTTTTCTATTTCTCAAATATTCTTTTATCCAATTAAGGATAATGTCATAGAAGCAGTATCCTTTAGTTTCATGAGAAGAAAAATGTGTGAGACACGCTTTATTGAAGTCTAAAAAGAATTAGTAATACAGAGCATCGATCAATAAGAGTTTTGGTAATACTGTTTAATACTTCTGAAAGATTAGTTGCACACATTATCACAAAAATTTTTATATTATTATCATGTCCAAATTATATATTGACTCATAGTCTACTAAAATCTCCATGTTCTTTGCGGCAAAGTTTTTTTAAACGAGACTATACCGATTGCAAATTCATTTTTATAAATGTGTATGGTTGGCACAAGAAAGTATCATTTAAAAAGCAATCAAAGTCCATTTGCAAATTATACATAACTATGCGCGAACTATTTATGAAAAAACGTTGATTTGGTAAAAAAAAGTTACGCTGCTCAGTTTGATCCTTTTTTAGAGGATACTATCTTTTTTAAAGAATCGTAACAATTTTTTAATATATATTTAATATGAGCAGTTCATAGATATAACAGCAGGTAATTTTATACAACAAATGATTACATAAAATTTTCTGCCATTACTATACAAAAAAACTAAATATTTTTCCATCAGTATTAATTCTACTTCTGATATTAGCCATATAGATTATCTGTGTTCATTTTTCGGTATGTTTAAAACAATGACTGCGAGGTAGAAAGAGTGTTAGATTTTTTATCCAACTCTGGCCATAAATCTGAAGAATTAGCAGATGCTATACTTTTAGATTTAGAATTGCATGGATTTGATATAAACAATAGTCGTGATTACGATTACAATATGTCTAACATGTCTGGTAGGTATACAGGACTTCAAAGTTTGCATTAAAGAAGTTAATCCTTTAGCTATATTTTTACCTTGCTTGACACACTCTTTAAATCTTGATGGTGGATGCGCTGTAGACTGTTGAAAAATGCTTCCAAACTTTTTATTTTGCTTCAAAATATCTATAAATATTTCATTGTTTCTACATTTAGATAGAAAATACCTTAAAACAATTTAATTAAAACAAAAAACGTATCACTTAAAAAACTATCAGATACCAGGTGATCAGCAAGATCTGATGCAAGTTTAAACAAAAAGTTGGAATGAAATAATTGATATACAGTCTTTTATTAAAGATAAAAAATCAAAAAATTCAATCACAAGATCAGAAACTAATGGACTATCTGAAAACGATATATATTGGCCACTCCATTGGGTGATATACTAGAAGGATTCAGCAAAACTAGTAAACAATTGCAGTCAGTTAAGATTAATTTAGAAACAGTTATAATTTTATACAAATCGTGAATTCGATATAGATTAGATCCGAGTAGCATGTTTGATATCTATAATAAGAGAGAGAGCAATTAATTAATCGGGACACAAAAAATATTGAAAAATACTCAAAAGAAAAAGAAAATTAACTGCAGATAAAAAAAGAAAAGGATAAACAAATTTTGAAATTCGAAACTCTTTAAGGATTTTTCCATAATATGCTATTATTGATAAACTACATTCTAAACTAAAACTTAAAAAAACTAAAAGAAAAAAGTTGTGTTATGATAAAGCCAATAAAAAGTTTAAATTTTTATTTCAAATTATAATACTATCACCATCAGAAATTTACAAAAAAGCAGAAATTCTTCAAGAAATATATAAATAAATAATCTTTCAACTTTATTTTCCAACGAGTGAATACAATTCAGAAGTTATTTAATGAACTTAACTGAAAAGATAAGACCTAAAACTATAATAGATGTTTGTAAAATGATCAGAAATGATAAACTTCAAAAACTATATAACTATCCTTAATGCTATATCTATTATAAGTAGATACAGCACTAAGGATATTTCTATCCTGCCCAACGTCCAATTGTTCAGCTAAGAGATCATCTTTAGTATTAAAGAGGGTAAAGTCTTATTTGAGGATGACTGGTGATTGTCTTAAAGGTTAGCAATTCTATCTATTGAATCTGCACTTACCCACTTACCATAGATATGAACTTATAAATATAAATACATTAATAAAACAAAAATATATAAATAGTGTAAATACATTTATAAAACAAAACTCACGTAGAAAATTATATAGATTTTTTAATGTTAAGTGAGATTAACTTAATATATATGTTTACATTGAAAATGTTTTTGTTTTTTTAATAATCACCCCATATCAAAGCTTACAGTTATTTGTAAAGGAGGGCGCCTAAAAAATTAGTGCCTTTAGGCGGCCTCTTTTACAAATAACTTTACGTCTCTGCTGGCAATCTTAGGTTATTTGTGATTGGAGGAAACAAATTATAAAGATGATAATTAAAATAATCTGCAATAGATTTTTATCAACCACTTGATTACGATTTTATTCAAAAGAAGAAAGAATTTCCCTTTACGAGATTTTTAACTGTTCATATATTAATAGAGGCATTTTGGATTGGATTTAAATTTAAAATAATTTAACTTTTACATTTGTTGTTATCTGTTGTAACTAGCTTTTAATTCTAGGATTAAATCATTTAGAACAACATTTATTGTAACAAAATTTAGTGATATATTTAGAGATATATAATTAACACAGTTTATTGTATTCAAGATGGAAAAGTTTGAAACATTACTCAGTTGACTTACCATTAACTAAATTAACCCAATCGACAGCATTAAGACATTTAATAAATTCAACGTAATTTCCTTTGCGGTTATACTACTTGATTTTGTTAAAGCGAATTGATTTGACCGGTTTTTTTTAAAATTTAAACTCCCCAAAAAGGGTTATTTTTGTGTGCAACTGAGAGAAGGTCTGACATTGATTTTATCGTTACGATCTGGATCATTACAGAGGATAAGGTCGTGAAAATTATATAAAAAAATTAACTCTATATGTATATGTATAAAAATATATATATATATATATATATATATATATATATATATATATATATATATATATATATTTATAAGGTATATATATCACATATATATTATAAGGTATATATATATATAATATATATAAGGTATGCATATATATATATATATATATATATATACATATATATATATATATATATATATATATATATATATATATATATATATATATACATATATATATATATATATATATATATATATATATATATATATATATATATATATATATATATATATATATATATATATATATATATATATATATATATATATATATATATATATATATATATAGGGTGTCCCAAAAAGTGTATACACACTTTAAATAATTGCATTATGGGGTTTATTATGGTTCGAGCACTTTTTACCATGCAAAAGATTCTTAAAATATCATTCTATTGTCTTGTTATCACATGTTCTCAAACTGATGTCCGCTCTGCTGACAACGCGAAGCGATGGAATAGCACACATAATGGAACAATTCCCTTGGGATATTCATACATTCATGTTCAATGGTTGCCCTTAATTGAACAACTATTGCAGGTTTCTGTGCGTAGACTTTGTTCTTTAGGTATCCCCATAAAAAGAAGTGTAGTGGTGTGAGGTCTGGTGAAGGTGGAGAATATTAGACAAAACCTCTCCGTCTAATCCACCTGTTTGGCAAGGTTTTATCAAGAACGGATCTAACATCGCGATGTTAGTGTGGAGATGCCCCATCTTGCTGCAAATAAAACTCATCCTGTTCAAAGACTATTGCATCAAGTTCACGTAAAAAGGACCAGTCACTATAGCGTCAAAAAAGAAAGGTCCAATTAATCCTTTTGAAGATAAGTTTCATGATGTGCTGGCCAGATGATTTTTAAATGCTTACCTCACGACTATGTATATATGAAATCAAATTATAGAAACTGAAAAAATATCAAAATATTTTTAATGTTTAAGGCTAAATTTTTTAATATGTTGATTCCAGTTTTACAAATTTGGAGATAATTTGCAGCAAAATTATTCTTATTAGAAACTCGGTGTAAAGGGATTAACTTGAAAGTTACAGAGGGTAAAGAATGCCAAGCCTTTTTCAAAATTGACCAAATTTAAAAAAAAATTTTTCAACAATTTTTAAATCCCAACCACTTGGGTTAGTTGATTGGTTGGATACAAATGATTTTACGCTGAAAAACAGTTTTTGAAACCCATTTTTAAGGTCCCCGCTTTTACAATTTGTGCCCCAAAGCCCCCACTTGTTTAACCAAAAAGCGGGGACTTTAAACATTGAAGTAAAACACCAATTTTTTTTTCTATAAACTCTAAAATGCCTAAATATTTACTTGGAATTGCTTGGAAATTTAATTTTTAAAAAAAATTGATTAGTTTGACCCTGGAAAAATGGGCGAAACGTTCTATTTTTAGGTAAATTTATTGATATACCAATTGACCAATTTTTTATCTCTCGAACTTTCCGTAACAAATTTTTTCAAACTCTTGTTTACGAAGATTAATTTAAACTAAAATTTAAATTTAAAATGAATTTCTAATATAGGGACCCCCTATAGGAGGACTACTGGTGGGTGGTGGAGGGGTTCGCTTCTTTCCCCCTTTTTCCTGCCCCTCACTCATTCGTCCATTTTTTTTTTTTTTTTTACAGTATATTTAAGTACTATCTACCTTGAAGTCTTATTTTTACATAAAGTTTGATTAGATTTGAAAAATATGCGTTTTAATGAAACAATTTTATTTTGCTCAATCTCATGTAGCTGGGATGGTTAAGGTAGAAAAAATAAATTTTCTGTTAAGAAAAATATATAACAACAATGTTTAAGTCAACAATGATAAATTAGTAAATAATCAAGACAAAGTTTTCTTCAAAACAGTTTGTAAAACTATAACTTAAGAAACCCTTCCTTATGTTTTTGGTAAAAGAATCAAATAAATTTTCTCCAAAATATGCATTGTAAGCGCCATTTTTTTTGCCACTCTCCGTTGTTTGTCCTTTAACTCTCTGAATAGATCTCTACTTTGCTGAACGGCCGACATATCTTGCATGTCCTCTTCATTTTGAACAGAATTAACAAATTCTGACAGTAGCTTAACTACCTGTTCAGAGCAGTCGTTGACTACATATATTCGGCGAATAAATTCAATGAAAGTTTTAAATTGCCCAATAAAGTCTTAAAAACATGAATGACGGTTCAGCTAAGGTTTATAATCGCCTTTACTTAAATTAACAATCCGAAATAAACCACGAGTTCCTACAAACCAACTGTATTAATACGTGTGTAGAATATTCGCCGAATATATAACAGGTTGTGAGAAAAGAACTTTTGCAAGTTTTCTTTCTCGTCATCTTCAAGTTCTTTATTTCCAAGACATAATGAAAAAAAGGTTTGATCCAAATACCAACTATATCTCTCCATTAATTTCAATATTTCTTCAATTCCCTCTAGTACAAAATTAGCTCTTGGATCATAAAATTCTACCCAACTTTTATACTGGAACATCTGCCAGCATTCTTTTATATCTTGAAAAGATGCATAGGAAACTAAAGAAGAACGCACAAATTACAGTATATAATATAAAAATAAATTCTGCCATTTTACTGATTTCTTTTTGTAAACAACCTGTCAATTGGTAGGGTAACTGATTACTTGAAACTTGAATTTTAAGTTAATATATACACTTTGCCATAAAATATGCATGGGAGACTTACCCGGAGCATAAACATTAATGCTTACATCTGGACATAAGTAGGTGAGTCTAAGTTCTACTAGTTTTTTATAATCACCTCTTGGAAATACTAAATTGGCAAGTGCGTATTTGCAAAAATGAACAGTTTCTTCAATCTGTTTTTCTAGATGCGCTCCTATAACTTCAACTTTTTCAAACTTTTTGAAATTTAATTTATCCTTTGTTGCGTTCCAATTAGCGTGGAAATCTTTGAACATCAGATTTTCAGGAGCATAAGTTTTACTAATGAGAACTTTTTCCACAAAATGTTTAGTGGAGCTCGTAAACATGTCTACGACATGCAAACTGTAGTATAATTGAGCTCTGTGTTTGACAGAATCTAATGTTTGTGCCAGATTATTTTCTTGTATTAGTTGCAGTTGTGTCAATGCGCAGACCCTTTATATAAGTTCTTAGCTTATTTTCATCCAAACTGTTTGCTAAAGTATCATGATGAGATTTTCCAGTACCATGCTAAAGTATCATGATGAGATTTTCCAGTACCGTGTTCCGTTGGCAGAATGCCAAGAAGCTTTAAATCAACATCAATATTTACAAGAACAGCAAAATGATCTCTTTTTCGTTTTGTACCGGTAGTGATAACCTGCAAAATTTTTCCATGAAAGTGTGCGATTTTTGGAAATTTACTTTGCATTGCAGCTTTTATTATATCTTCTCGATACTTAGCTGCACTTGTACTTACTGCTTTCTTTTTTGCACGTCTGATGATGGATTTAGAAAGTAAGAAACCTGTAAAACTGCCCTCAGAAGTAACTTCTATGTCAGAGAGCAAGTGTATCATATTTCTAAATGATATGTTTTTAGAAACACCTGCAAGCGTAATTTCTTTTGCAAGTTTTTTAGATATACTGTTAAAGCACTAATGTCTGACTTAATCTTGTTAGCCTAATAGTTGGAATCCTGACAGGAAGAGACCTCACTTTGCTCTGATATTAAAAACTCAGTTTTCTCAGTTTGATCCTCTTGTCGCTCAATAAATGTTAATTGTCGCAATCTTCTTTCTTCTATCTTTTTCATCTTTCGGTAATATGCTAAATCCTTTTAACCAAGTGCAATTTTACGTTTCGTCATTTGATCTTTTAAAAATTGTTCATCTGACTTGTGAATCTAGGTTGTTTCCATGTTTCTGCTTTAAAATTGAGAAAAAATCAGGTTTTCCCATCCAAAAAACTTTCTTTACATTTTATGAGAGGATGTTACTTGCTAATTCTGCTGCGCTGCCTTTTTTATTTATTTATTTTTTTTCAATGTTGCCCATTTTTCAATTAGATCATTTAGTAGCTACCTAGAACACATAATATTTATTGAATTTTTTTCTAATAGCTTTAAAAGTTTTTAATGTAGCCTCATATCAGAGACAGTGAAACGAGTCAAGTTAACAAATTAATATAAGCAAAATTGAAATTCGGTAAAAATAAAAAAACTATAATTATATATTATTAAGCAAACCTAATGTGCTTGTCATGTAATATACCGTCGTTATATCCTCTATCGATCCACGCTTTCTTTTTAGCAAAAAGGATGCAGTTCTGAGGACATATTGCTAAAAATGTCTCTGAAAGTGATCTCGTGTTTTTTGGTAGCATCTTTTATTTTTTTGTAAATCTTTTTATTTTAGATTTTAAAGTAAAAGTTTAAATTTTTTAATAAAAAAAATATTCTTAGCTTTAGTAAAAGTATCGCACGATTTCGTTTTTTAATCGTTTTCTAATTTATTTAGAATAAATAGTTCGAAAAGTAAAGATTGTTTTTGTTTGTGAAGTGAGTTATATTTGATCGTAATCTTTTCTAATTTTTTTAGAATAAATAGTTCGAAAAGTAAAGATTGTTTTTGTTTGTGAAGTGAGTTATATTTGATCGCAAGCGTCATTCTATTTAAATATACTTAAAAATAATACTAAGTTAGTGCGTTTTAAACAATTTTTCATGGTCTAAAAAAAGTAAATATTTTTTTAATGTTAACTTCCTAACCAATTCCAAATTAATACTTAGGTCTTTTAGAGTTCATAGAAAAAAAATTGGTGTTTTATTTCAATGTTTAAGGTCCCTGCTTTTTGGTTAATAACGTGGGGGTTTCGGGGCACAAATTGTAAAAACGGGGACCTCAAATACGGGTTTCGAAATTTTTTTTTCAGCGTAGTATCATTTTTATCCAACCAGCCAACTAACCCAGGTGGTTGGGATTTAATTTGAAAAAATTGATGAAAAATGACGCTCCCTAATATACAGCCAATAATATTGGCTATTTAATATATTATATTTTTGTATATTGAAATAAAATTTATTCTATATACCGTTCTTATTTATATGATCTTAATAGTGACAGGTGAAAAAAAAATTTTCAAAAAATTTAAAGGAATACTTTTAGACTTACGTTTGATAAATAAAAATTAAAAAAGCGTCATTTTCAGTTTAAAATGGTTAAACATTTTTTTCAGAATTGTTTGATTTAATTAAATTAGTTTTGCAATATTTATTTTTTATGACTATTTATTTTCATACTAATTTTCATACATATTTTCATTTTTTCTCTTTTACTTGTTTAATTTTAATTTACTTTTTTATTCTTTTTGTTTTCTTTTTTGAAGGGGAAGATCAGTATAGAGGTGGAAATGGCCCTTTACTAGTAAGCGGAGGCTCAATAGAAAATCCTCTCGGACAAGCGTTTTTAGAAGCAGGTCAGCAAGCTGGTTACCCATATACCGAAGATTTTAACGGCTATCAACAAGAAGGCATGGGAAAATACGATAGAACTATTTACAAAGGAAAAAGATGGAGTACATCGCAGGCTTACCTTCACCCTGCATTAAAAAGAAAAAATTTAGATGCTCAACATGGAGCTTTTACAACCAAAATTTTGTTTGAAGGTTCAAAAGCAATAGGTGTTGAATATGTTCAAAACTCTGTGATTCGAAAAGCAAAAGCAAACAAAGAAGTCATCTTGTCTGGAGGAGCTGTTAACACCCCTCAATTGATGATGCTCTCAGGCATCGGAGACAAAGAAGAACTTGCTCGTCATGGTATAAATTGTGTTGCACACGTTCCAGGCGTTGGAAAGAATTTGCAAGATCATCTCGGCGTGTATATTCAACATGTAAGTTTAATTGCATATATTTTTGAAATAAATTTTTCTGAAGCACATTTTGAAAATTTGGATGAACTCGATGCTATTTTAGCTGCCATTGAGCTGCTATTTGTTAGAAACAAACCTCAATTTTAGCTCAAATAGTAGGTTACCTGTTTACATTTATCCTAACCAAAATAAAGAAAGTATATTTATGCATTTTATTGGATGAAACGGTGTATATCGCAAGGTAGTCTGACTTGTCATCTCAACGCCAAACACAAAAATAAGGTTACCAATAAATTTTTATGGTAGGTTTCAAAAGATAATAAAGAATAAGAGAAAACAGAGGCTCTTCTTTATTATTGTAGGTATCAAAATTATTTATATAATAATGAGAAAGCAGAGCTTATTTTTTATTCTAATAATTTACAAAATTTTTTATTAAAGAATAAGAAAAAGCAGAGGTTATTCTTATTCTTTATTTTAGTAAGAAAAGTTTTAAGCTTTTAAGATTTCAAAAAGTTAATGAAAAATTTTATTAAAAACAGCATTTTAAAAAATTCCTTAACTTTGGAACAGAGCATTGAGGAATATTAGTAACTTCTTCTAAAGTAGAAAAAGCAGAGGTTATTCTTTTTCTTTATTCTAGTTGATTGCCAAATAACTTAGTTTAGAATGCAGATAAGTTTGCTAAAGATAAATGCTACCCAGCTAAAACAAGAGCTGAACTTAAAATCAAATAGATATTTTAAAAATGAATGAAGTCAAATCTTATACTTTAGTAAAAAAAAAAGTCTAAATCATCATTTTATGGAAAAGCTGAAAATTTTTACCGCGTTCTCTACAAAATATTTTTTTAAACTTTATTATTTGTATATTTTATATATTTATCTATATTTTTAAACTATATTATTTACTATATAAACTATTTTTTTTAACTATATAACACTAAATAATTTTTAAAATCATAGCCAAAGCTGTAATTTTCTTTTAAGTTTTAAAATTGCAAGTTTTGTCTTTGTTTATCTGACTGCTGCTTTTTTATATTATTTAAATATATATCCCACTACCCACTACATCACTCTCTCACAACATTTTCACTCTCTACAATCTCATTATAGTAGTGTTTTATGGAAAGTAAATAAAAGGTTATTTGCCTCTTCAGTACTGCTGAATACAATAAATCTTATACTATCAATTGCAAAGAAATAGTTTATACTTTAACACAAGACTCTTATGCGCTGGTTATCTTTTTAAAAAATATTTTTTAACTTAATAAAGTCAAAAAGTAACAGAACTTATTTCATTAGAAGATCTTCTTAATCTGTTTATAGAAATTTATATGTTTTTTTTTTAAAGAAAAGTTATAAGCTTTCAAGATTTCAAAAAATTAAACAAAAATTTTATTAAAAACAGCATATTAAAAAGTCCATAACTTTGGAATAAGAGCATTAAGGAATATGAGTAACTTCTTCTAAAGTAGAAAAGTAAATGCAATAAAAAATGGTAAAGCAGAACACTCATTTTTATAATTAATTAATTTCATTTTTATAGTAAAACGATTTAAAGAATTTTTTTTGCTTTGTTTTTGTTGAGGAAAATAAGCTCTACCTAAATATGTGTTCTACCTAAATATGTATTCTACCTAAATATGTATTCTACCTAAATTTGTGTTCTACCTAAACATGTATTCTACCTAAATATGTATTCTACCTAAATACGTAAAAAAAATCAAATAAAACGATTAAAAGTTTTTTAGTAAATTGAATTTATTTGAAAAACAAATGTTAAGATTTACCCGACAATTCAGTTAAAACTGAACTTGTTAAATTATTGGTGATTTAATTAAAGTAACTTTAATAAAAACAATTAATTTACAAATAGAAAACAATTAATTTATATTTTTTTAATTTTAACAATTAAAAAGATAGGATTAATTTACAAAAAAAAAAAAGATTTTACATGTTCAGACATTTTTTTTACCACATCATTTTATTTATGGAAAGGTTGTAACCAGTAATGGTATATATATATATATATATATATATATATATATATATATATATATATATATATATATATATATATATATATATATATAAATTCAAAAATAGTCAGAACAGTGAAACAAATAGAAAATCCAGTAATTCTTTTTTCTCACAATGTTTTTATTAAAAACAATATAATTACCTAACAAAATTACCAATACAAAATATTTTTTATATATTTTAAAACTATTAGCACTAGAGGCCGTTCAAATAATCATCAGTACTACTGATGATTATTTGCAAGGCCTCTAGTGGTAATAGTTTTAAAATATATAAAAAATATTTTGTACCACTTTTTTTATAAATATTTTTTTTTGTATTGACGTTTTGGATTTGAAAACGTTCCTTTTAAAGATATTTAAAGTTCAATTACTGCTTCATTCAATGCAAAATATTAGTGTTTCAATAAGTAACAAATAACGTTGTGTTAATTGAGATGGTGGGCGGAGATTTTTATCAGATTGAGTTAGAGTAAGTTAAGCTTGTGCAGGTTAAGTTTTTAATTATTTCAGCAACTTGTAACTTAGATTATCAATTTTGTTTACATCAAGTGAAAATAAACCAGTATTTTAAAGTCCTTCTATTACTTGTAATCGTGTAAATACTACACCACTTTTAAACAAGTTTAGCTTGAAGCTGAACAAAACTTTCTTTTGATAAATTGCTGCATAGTGTGCTTGCCTAATGCTGTTGTAATAGTTTTTGCGGAACCTTTCTGACATGATAATATACACCCTATCTAATGGTTAAAATTATGTAGCAGAAGTGAGCTGGGAAGCATATTAAATTGATACTATTCTGAATGCATGTTAGTGCAACTTATTATGTTACTAAAACATGTGTACTTGGAGTTTTTTCAATTGTTGGTATAAATAATTTATTCAGCCATTGTATAAATTTTTTATCTTCCATCCGTCCTGACGGTGAGTTGTATATTCAGCGTTTGACTGACCACCTACACAGAGAGCACAAGACAAAAAAAAAACGCCTTTTTATCATTTTGGACGTCTTTCGAATGTTCAAAAGATGTTTTTTTTTAGGTCCCGTGCTCGTTGGGGACTATACGCCACCTGCTGTATAGATGCTGCTTTGACTTGAATATTTTAAATGTTGGAATTGTGGTTCCAGCTGAATTAACGCAATTAGCAACTGTTAAATCATTTTTTGATTATTACCGACAAGTTTCAATGAACGTTTAGCGACGCGTCTGCAAATTATTGATTACCTGCCTTGGTCACCAGAAAACCCAATTTCGTCAAAATTTCATAAATCGCACGAACTATTTTCATTAATACTTGCTACAAGAACTTGCTATTCACATGTTTAGAAATATTTTGCTACAATTTCTTTAGTGTAAGCTACTGCTCTCAGTGTTGATATGTTGTTTGCAGCTCTAATACTTAATTTGTGACTACATCTGATAATAAAATTATAAAACTATTCTTTTTCAGGTAGGCCATTTTTAAATAAACTGGTTTGATTTTTAACTTTTATATAACTGGCAACAATATCTATGATTTGGCTTTGTGTTCTACCAAAACGCCAATCTGATAATTTTGCCATAATTTCTACGAATATTAATTCAATCGCACTACTATTATGTTTTAGCATTTTGAATTGATTTTGGTTTTGGTAATTAAATTAAATTGGTTTAGATTTGGACAGGTATTTGTTGTAGGTAAATTATAATCAAGAATAAGAAATAATAATGTTGCAACAAGATAATTATTAATAGAGTTGAAAAGCTAACTAATTAATTAGATGCAAATAATAGTGTGAAACTTATTCGTGTTCAGTTTTACCCGAACATATTTTCCGCAATTCCGTTATAACTTTTTTCAGGAAATAAGAAATTCATTTCTGAAAAAAAATTCTATATGAGCGTAACTTTTTTTGCAAATATATCTTTTTACTTTAAAGTTATTTCATTTTATTTCTAAATTTTTTTTTATACTAAAATTTAAAAAAGTTAATATTTATGCTCAAACTTTTGAGTTTGATACAAAAACTATTATTTAATTTTTTTTTAATTTTTATGTCGTTTGGTAGACCTAAAATAAAAAAAAACTAACATAAATTTTAACTATTTTATTGATGCCAGTGAATTATTATAGGATAATATCTTAAGTTAATTGGAGATAACTTCAAACACTTTTGCTACTCCTCTCAAAATAACTTTATAAAATGTGAGATTTTGTTTTTCTGCATGCGAAATACCAGGTGCCAAAATTTTGCCAAAATTTAAACTGATCAAGCCCAGACATATTTTGAAATTCAGTAACTTTTTTTAAATATATAAATAAGTTCTTAACGTAATCTTGAGCAGTTAATCTTGAGAAGTTAATCTTGAGAAGTTAATCTTGAGATATTGGTTTAATAAAAATAGCAGCTTTTTTAGATGCGCTGAACTTTCTTTTTGATGATTGTTTTGATAAATTGCAAAACTTAAAATATTTTAAAAAAATTTATAAAGTTTTCACAACATTTCAGTTTTCGTTAAAGTGCATATAAACTTGATTTGAAATACTTTTAAAAAATTATCATTTATAGTAAAGCTTTCACAATACCTCAGTTTTCGTTAGAGTACACATAAACTTGATTTAAAATACTCAGCTTAATAAGTTCCATGAAAATTAAAGTCAGTTTGATTATGTATTTTAGTAACGCAATATTCAATGGCAAACTTTTTGCATCACCCTTTTTTAGCATCAAGATTAGGAACTTTATTTACAACTATATGCATCGTCCGTAGGTCGTCCGTAAGACGTCTCCTAGACGTCCAGACGTCCGTAAGACGTCCAACGGACGCCCCCGGACGAATTATGTAATTTTAGTATATTAATCTTATTAATATTATTTATATAATATTTAAAAACGAATGTTTTCATTTTTTCATTGTTATTTTCAACCTTAATTAATTTTCTACATTTTTTTAGAATTTAAGTTCTGTTCTAATACGTTTGCTTCGCAATATCTTCATAAAGTTATTGCCTCGCAAAAAATAAAACTATAAATAATTATCATTTGTTAATTTTAATGGTTTAAATTTAGCATCTATTAATTCGGATGCAGAAAAATTAAATCAATAAATAGGCCTTAGAAATAAATATAGACAGTTCATTAGAAGATTCACTTTCAAAGAACTGTTTATACCAATATTTATCTAAGAGTTTTATAAAACATATTGTAAAATACTAGATGTTAATGATATTTTTAAATAGAAAAGTTATATTATTTTTATTAATCAATCATTAAGTTAATACCCTTATACTTAATACTCTTATTTCTAGTTTATATTAATGATTTAAATAATTTTTTTAATATCTTAAACTCAATTTTATTTGCTGATGATACTAACCTGTTTTATTCTAATGAAGATATTATTATTTTATTTTTAACAGTAAACAAAGAACTTGATAAACTAAGCCAATGGTTTAAATCCAATAAACTATCCTTAAACATTAATAAAACTAAATACATATTATTCCATCATCCTTCTGAAACAAAAATTTTCCATGGAAACTACCGAATCTTTTTATTGATAATAACTTAATAAAAAGGGAAATATCGTTAAAATTCTTGGGCGTAATTCTAGATAAAAATATTAGTTGGAGAAAACATATAAATGTAATTGAGATTAAAATTTCAAAAAATATTGGTATACTGTATAAAGCTAAACAGTTTTTAAACCAATCTTGTTTGAAATACTTATACTTTTCATTTACGTTTTTGCCTAAACTATGCAACTATATACGTTTTTACCTAAATTATGCAAATATTGCTTGGTGCAGCACCAACGTTACAAAAATAAATAAACTTCTCTGCAAACAAAAACATGCTATTAGGATTATTACAAATGAAGGTCGACTCTCCATACAAAAATACTTTTAAGTATTGTTTTGAAAACATTCAATATATTGAATGTTTTCAAAACAAACTTTATCAAATTCTTATA
This sequence comes from Hydra vulgaris, assembly GCF_038396675.1. Taxonomy (NCBI): domain Eukaryota; kingdom Metazoa; phylum Cnidaria; class Hydrozoa; order Anthoathecata; family Hydridae; genus Hydra; species Hydra vulgaris. Next base: position 53,530,460 of record NC_088921.1, read on the forward strand.
TTTATAACTAAAATTGATAAAAAACCTTTATTTTACTCAATATTTAAAAAAATAAATCATACATACAGCACAAGTTTCTCAAAAAATAACTTTAGTCAATCCAAAACCTATTATTTAGCCACTAAATACACAATTGCAAATCAAAAACCTAAATTATGGAATACACTTTTAAATGATGATCTCAAAACACTCTTTTCGCTTAAGCAATTTAAAACAAATCTTAGGCAAACTCTTCTACTAAACGACAGGGAATTAAAATACAAAACCGTAAAGACTTACCGTAAGGGAGCGCCTTAATAACTTCAAGAAAATGTATATATATATATATATATATATATATATATATATATATAAATATAAATATAAATAAATATATATATATATATATATATATATATATATATATATATATATATATATATATAAATTTGTAACAAAAAAACATGGTGGTTAAAATGATTATTAGATATTACTAATTATTTCTTAACAAAAGAATATAAATAAAAGTAAAAAAACACAATAATTAGAGACAAAAATGCAGTGATTAAGAAGCAACTTTATTTATTTTATTGTTGGGGTTGCCACAACTTGGCAAATAATATCAAAAGGTTGGGGCATCAGAAAGGTTCGGTAACAGTTTTTTGAACATATGATAACAGCTTTTTTCATCGAAGCATTTCATTTTAAATATTGTAAATTGTAAAATTATAAAAACAAAACTTTATAAGCATTGTTATGTTTATAAAAAATATATAAATGTTGAGGAAAATGGGGCAAAGATATCGAATGGGGCAAAATGGCAAGCTTTCCACATAATAAATCAAAACAAATTTTAAAATGGGGGGAAACAAAACTGTATTTATATCTTTTACTTTAAAATACCTATTGGTTTTTTTTTAAATATCATAAAGGTAATTAATAAAATGGCTATTCAGTTAATACTAATGGGTAGTGTCCTTTGCGTGTGACCTTTTTAAAATATTTTTTTGCAACGCATGTTAATTTTCTGCTACCTCTCCCGGTCACGTGATCAAATGACAAATGAACAAATTTTACATTATATTTTTCATTACAAATTTTTCTATTTGCATACTGAAAATTATAACAATGATTTATACGGGCTATAAATCATTGTTATAAAACAAACATACTGATGAAGGGTTTTTGTTTCATGGCTGATTGTTTTGCAATCGCTCAGTGTTTTGAAAACGTTCTTTTTCCTATTTTTGTTTATTTTTAAATGAAACTTAAAATTAAACAAAAATTTAAGTCATTTTTTTAAATAATATTATTTAATATAATTTCCAGGCAATTAAAACACAGCTAAAACACCGCTAATTGAAACCTACTTTTCGATTAAATTAAGTGTTTCACCATTTTTGCTATACTATTATTTAAATGACATCAACGATGGATTTAAGTCATAATGTTATATAGAAAATCAAAAATCAAATTAATCGATTGAATTAAAATGGTAAGCGAAAAGCACGCAACTGCAATTTCAAGTCGCAACAACTTTAAACAAGAGCAATGTATTTAAGCAATTTTTTTGTCAGAGGTGAAGTTCAGCTCAAGAGAAATAGTTAAGCGAAATGAGTTTGATCATTTTTGTATTTTTTGTCTTATAAAACGATGCAAAGACACAGGCTCTGTTGCTCTATGCAAAAAAAAAAAAAAAAAAATAGTGCACAAAAAGTTACAATGCGAAGTTTAATATAACCCATGACAAAAAATCTTTTGTCATGGGTTATATCAAACATATATATATATATATATATATATATATATATATATATATATATATATATATATATATATATATATATATATATATATATATATATATATATATATATATATATATATATATATATATATATATATATGTTTGATATAACCCATATATATATGTTTGATATAACCCATATATATATATATATATATATATATATATATATATATATATATATATATATATATATATATATATATATATATATATATATATATATATATATATATATATATATAGATATATATATATATATATATATATATATATATATATATGTATATATATATATATATATATATATATATATATATATATATATATATATATATATATATATATATATATATATATATATATATAAAGGAAGCTTTACTATTTCTTAATATCTTTTTGTTTTTTTATTTTTACTGAGTTTTCTTGTTTTTATTTGCATTTCAAGTTGTGGTGTTTAACTTTTTTGATATTTCTTTCTTACTATATATTTTTATACTTAGGTTTGCATTATTTAAATTTTGTTTTTAAAAAAAGAATTTCTTAATTTTTTAAAATTGTTTTAAAAAAGCAATGCTGTAGTAGTTCTAAATACTATACTTAATTTTCATTAAACGCTTTTATCTACTTTTTAATTATTTAACTTATTGAGAGTTATTGCTTATTTTTATTGCTCACTTTAATAAAGTACTAAAAAGAATAGACAACGTTGTTTATGCTTCGTTATTTGACAGCTTCGTCAAATTATCTGACAATGGCTGTTAAAAAAGTACTTTTTCACCAACCAGTTCTTTTGCACTAATTATTGTCTTAAAAAATGCAATAAAACGAAGTTTATTAGGAGTTTTAATGTAAATAGTGAATTTTTACTGGTAAGAAATTATATAGTATTTAGTTTCAAATTTTGAAAATTTTTTTTTTTTTTTAAAGTTGGTGGAGTTAGGAATTTTTATTATTAAATTTTACGCAACGTTATAAATGAAAATAAAAGTAAAACCAAAGTAAATTTTATTTTAAAACCTTTTACAATTTTTATTGTAAAAGATTATTTTTTCAAAAGTAGGAGACAGTCACACTAATCATTAACTCTCCCCCTTTAAAAGATACATATTTTAATTAATATGAATAAGGACTGTCTTGTTAGTTACACTAACATACACTGCTATTCACAAATAACTATAAATTATTTATAAGGTGAGACTCAAATAAGTGGTGTGTCAATAGGCCTTAAAAACTGTAAGAAACAAATAATTTCAACTACACTCATCTAATAAAAATTCATAAATTAGTTTAATTAAAAAAACTTCGAAATTTTAAAATAGGGCATTTGTTTGACTAGAGGCGTAACAACAAATTCGGACCCCGCCCCCCTACCCCGCAATTAAATGATTGATCCCTCCCCCCTAAAGAATTTATTATATTATATTTAAAAATAGTTTTATTTACTAGATACAAGTTTTATATTTATATCTAGTTAATAAAACACAATTAATTATATAAATAATATTTATTTTATAAATTAGAAAAAGTAGGGTATGGCAAGTAATAAAGTTTTCTCAAAAAGTTCAAAATAACGAGTGTTTTCTGAGGCAAAAATTTGACACAGAGTTCAACTCTAGAAGCTAATATGATAATTTATGTCAGAAAAGTACATTTTTTTCAAGATGGCAGCCAAAAATAGCCACTACCTCAAACTTTAAGTACTAAAGCCACAACCGTGGCCTCCTTTACCGCTTCTAATAGAATTTCGAATTGCTAAATTCATTTTTACAGTCGTTTCACGCATTCATAAGCTCAATATTCTAATAATCTTGATTTTTCACTGTTAAAAATGACTAGACACCAATACAATATACGATCAACTCTAAAAACTCAAAATTATGCAAAATGTTTAAAAATCATAAACTCGAACCACTTTAATAATCAATATCATTAATCACATAAACAAACATTCACATGTCTTCACAGGACTGAACTAAGTAGTGTATCAATATTGTTGGAAAGTACATTTTCAGGTTTTATTGCGTTACGAATGGAATATCTAACTTCGCTAATTGTAAAATTTAGCACTTTGATTTTTTCAAAACCAAGTTTTATTCATCGTTGCTGTTTGATTTCGGGCGCTATCGTTGGACTTTGGAACGAAATTTCATTGATCATTTGTTTCTCATTGAGCGTGTCAAAGATATGACAGTTTTTAGAGTCGCGGGACTATTGTATTTTTCCATGTTTTTTTACCTTTATTTTTGACGTTTAATCACTTCTACTTGACGAGCCTGTTTCACTGTAGCTAAGTAATCAGTATATAGCTTCCTGACTATTCCTACTTTGCAGTAAGTCCTTGCCCATTTCTAATATTTCTTTTTCTCGCTTCCAGGTATATCTGAAAAATCTGAGTTCAGCAAGTTGTATTTGGTTGTCACAACATTATTTCTAGAAATGGTCTGGATTAAAGTAGTTCCACCACATGCTTTTATGCAGTTGTTTAGCTTTGTGAACTCCGACTAACATCCGAGATTTGTCAGTGGCGCGTGCTCAATTTGCCGTCTGTTCACTCACTTTCAAGATCAGAATCATTCCATACGTCATTAGAGTCTGGATTGATGGCTGGAGAGAGAAAAAGTCCATCTCTTTTAACTATCAAGTCAATGTGTCTATAATTTTAGCCAAAATAGCAGCAAAAAGCTTTCCGTTGTGATAAATTTTCTTTGAAAAAACTCTCGCACACCGCTCCAACTTGAATTATATTAATAGTTCTCGGTCTGTCTGTTTATCTTGTCAATTCTAAGAAATTGCTTGTCGGAAAAATAAACACGTCGCCAATTTGGCATATACTTCTTAACAGGGATTAAACCATTTGTTTTGTATAAAAACTGATACGGCTATTACAAGTTTGTTCGATTTTTTGACAACAATCGCTTCAAAAAAGTCTTGGATTGATTGACTCATAGTTACGAAATCTTTTGCTATTTCAACAAAGAACCCGAAACGATTAGAAACTAAATCTCTGAATCCGTACTGTTTAAAATTTTGAAGATCCATACACTGACTTGCATGACTTGGCGAGAGTAACTTGGCTAATGACAATTTTTCCAAGAGAGTGTATTGAAGTTGACAGAGACGTGAACGCTTTCTATCCAGGTGATATGTCCAAGAGTTTCTAAACCCCTAATCTCTGCTCGGTGACGTAAAATACCTCATTGAATGCATGATTGATGCCCAGTATTAAATGCACGCAGCATTTTAAATTTTTTTTATCCTCAAGACCAAATTTTTTTAACAACATGTTACAATCTCCGGAACGGTCTGACATCCAAAAATTTATAGCAACTTTCACTTTAGCTACTGTAGAGTTCGCCAACACCGCAAAACACTTCAGCTTGAACTCGTAGACTACTGCACTTTTAGATCTTAAATAAGAAGTATTCTCAATATATCCCAATGTTCTCTGCTCTTTGTTTGGACCACTGATTGTAAAGTGGTCCACCTAGATATCGTACAATACGTTCCTGAGACGTTCTATTTCTTAAATATGTTTTGATTTGCTGAAGGATGTTTCTGCACTAGCAACTATCACAGGTATTGTCATCTATAGCAATATTGCTGGGTTTACACCGGCTAAATTGCATTCCATAAAACCTGTATTTGATGAGCAGTATGTTGGCTAAATCTTTTATTGAAGTTGTTTTTGTAATATCATTTTAAAATAAAAATGATTGGATTAATTATTTGGATTTTATTTTTTAAATGTCTCAGTGATTTTGATGTAATATTTTAGCTTTAGATTAAATTAGATCATCTTCCGACAACTTTGTTAAGTTTTGAGGTTGCATGAAATTGAAAAAGATTCGAACTTTTTCAATTTCAGTAAATATTCTTATAAAAAAATTCCACTTAACCCATAAAAATATTTTTTATATTTGGTTTGCCTCTAAAACATAAAACTTACTGCAAATAAAGTAATTTTAAATTTAAATAAACCGTTATTTGATCTAAAATCTTATAACCCAAATTTCAGATAGCCTAACAACGTGGCCGCTTCGTTTAGATATAAGGATCTTATTTTTAAGTTTTTTTAAAGTATAATTTACATTGGTATACATTAAGTATAAATTACATGATACAGAATTACGCAAATAAAAACAAATTTAAAGTTTGATAATTTGTACCTTAATTTTATAGCTTTAGTTTGTTCTTTATTTTTCGAGGTTTATGGAGAAATATATGTTAAAGTTTTAACTATATCTAAAAAGCGTAACTTTATAACTCGAAAGAAACTAATTCTTAAGAACCATCTTCCTCTTTTTATTTATAAATAAAAAATTAGTATCATTTAGCTTATATAAACATTCTTCAAACTTTCTAGCGACTGGACGCCTGGAAGAATGTTAAACTTTTTTGAGTCTTGAACCAAAATTTACTTATCAATGATTGATGTAAGGAAAAAAAAATGCCAAGATGTGTAATACCATTCAAAATTTATTTGATAATCAACAATATTATTTCTCGTATTATGTTTTTATGATTTATAAAACAATTTTTTGCGCAACGCGTAATTATTTTTCAAATGTTTTATAATATTTTTTAGCGTTGTATTCAACCCGTATCATTATATAAGCACAAAAAACCATGGAGGATGCCATTTGATTTTGCAATGTGGCTTTTAAATAAAACAGGAATTTGCAGTACAAACAGTATGGATGTTGGGGCTTTTATTCGCTCGCAAGAAAAATTACCCCATCCAGACATTCAACTAATATTTTTTTCTTATGCTATAAGTGCTCATGGAAAAAAAGAAGAAGAAGGACATAGTTATCAGGTTAATTTTAATTGCTTATGTTAAAATTAGTTGCTTAGTGTTAAAAAAAATGTTTATTATAAAGTACTTGTTTTTTAGGTGGTTGCAGAGACCTTACGTGCAACAAGCTGTGGGTATATTGCACTTAAATCTGCAGATCCAAGGGACCATCCTTTGATAAATCCAAACTATCTTGCCACACAAAAAGACGTAGTTGATATGCGAGAAAGTGTCAAATTAGCGCGCGAGATTTTTTCACAAGATGCCTTAAAACCATTTAGAGGCGAAGAGCTGCAGCCAGGTTTTTAGTAAATTTTTTCCTTAAAAATTCTTTTTTACAATTTTTAAATACTCAAAGCACAACAAAATATTACAAAACAAAGAACAACATAAATTAAATTTGTTATACTTTTAAATTCAAAAGGTATAAAGGTGAAGACAGATGCAGAAATTGAAACTTTTGTTAGAGAAAAGGCTGAAACGATCTATCATCCATGTTGCTCTTGTAAAATGGGGCATGAAAATGATCCAATGGCTGTTGTTGACAACCAAACGCGAGTTTTTGGTATCGAAAACCTGCGTATTGTTGACGCCTCCATTATGCCGTCAATTGTTAGTGGTAATTTAAATGCGTCAGTAATAATGATGGCAGAAAAAGCTGCAGATGTTATTCTTGGCAAAAAACCTCTACCGCAGATTACCGTTCCAGTATATGAAACTCCTACAACTGGTCAAAGATAAACTATTTATTTTTTGAGGATGTCTTATTTTGATAATCGCAAAATCTGAAAAAAACAAACAAACAAATACAATTTATAAAAAAAGAAATAACGTTATTGAAGGTTTTTTAGTTCAAAAAATATTTTTAGCAGTAGGTGTAATAATAATACTATATAATAATAGTCGGCATCATGCTATTTATTATTTTTTGAGGCAATTTTTTGTGTCATTTAGCAAGAGCCGTTACACTTATATAAATCGTATGTATATACGCGTTAATAAACCATTTTAAAAAATTATTGTAAAAATAAAAAAGTCATGTCATACGTAATATTTTCAAAATATTTTAATTTTACGAGAAAAAATTTCCAATGATCAGTCATTACTAAATTACCATTGTCATTATTAAAATTTGTTGACTAAAGTTGGAACGTTGCATACGTTGTACTTCAATGGCTTTAAAATTTTATGTAGTGTATTTGTTTGAAACAACAAAAAATGCTTAAGTATTTTCCAAGTTCATATTTCATTATTCCAAATACAGCCAAGTTGGTTTCAGTAGCATACTTTTATGTTCTTGGAATCGTGTGGAACTCTTTTTTCTCTCTAATTTAACACGCACCTTATGTGCAACCAAACTGTTACAACCTTGGTTAACTAGTCATAAGTAGTTTTGATTTCTGCATAAAATATTAAGAAGTTACCAAAATGAAAGATCGTTATAATGCCAATTTTACAAAAGTACTTTCAAAGTTAAGGCTCAATAAACCCATGATAAAGCAACTAAATTTTTGGATTTAATCTTTTGAGATAAAGATGGTTTGTGAAAAATTATTGAATTTAATAATTGCACAGGAGAATCTTAAATCAATTTCCCATAGTTGTAGAAATTTATTTTTTAAAATAAGAAATTTATTTCTATTTATACGAAATTAATTGCCGGGTATCAAATTTGTTTCATAAAGTAAAAAATATATTTCTTGTTTTAAGATGCACAGCAAAAGCGTAAACCCATTTTTCATAGTTTAGAAATTTATTTCTTAAAGCAAAAGTTATATTTTTTGTTTTAAGAAGTAAATTGTGGGGTGGAAAATTATGCAAATTTGGTAAATGTGTATATCATTTAGGAATTTAAATTGGTATATACAAACATATATATATATATACAAATACGTATATTTATACATACATAGACATACATAAATATATATATATATATATAGTGATTGATGATTAAAAGATAAAATTAAAAAGAGCATGAGAAAATACAAAACAGGATTAAATGTTGACGTCAGATGGTCTAATAAAAAATGGCATCCTAATCCGATTATTATCACTCGAATATTCAAAGGGTTTTTATGCCGCGCAAAAAGAATATGTTCTAAAAAACCAGTCAGTTGTAATATCAATAACATTGTATTGTATAACAAGAAAATGACTTTCAAAGATATATAACTGCTTTTAACAGCACAAAGATGTACGATGATGCCAAAAAGTTACAAGATTTGAAGATACGAAATGCTGACGCAAAAAACCAACTCGTTTTTCTTCAAAAGTGCATATCAAATAACATAATTCTAATATCGTTTCAAATAAAACTCCAACATGTACTAAAAAAGCAAAAAACATAATGTAGGAATACAGAAATGAACTATTAGTTCATGCTCGTAACGAAGCAAAACACAGAATATACTCAAGTAAGAAATTAATTGATGAATTAAATATATCTCTTCAGAATAAATAAGACTATGAATCAATTAATAACATAACTAACAAATCAAAAAATTACCATTATATTAAGAAAAAAACGGAAATGAAAGAAAAATATGATAAATTAGAAACTAAATCGAATATAAAAAATACTCTTAGAATAAATCCTGCGAATCAAGTTGTTAAGCCTGCTATACTTAGTTTAACTAATGTTATTTTGGATGAAGCAACAACTGAATTACTCAATCAAGGTCGAAATTTAGTGCAATTACAGAAGAAAATCCATTATATGGACATAATAACAAATGTTGAAATAAAAACTTGAAAAACAGGGTAAATCAACACAGACAGAATCTCTAAGACAAAACTGTTCTAAAATTTTGACAAATTTGTTAAAACTAAGATTAAAAGATAATTTAACTCAACAACAACGTAATTCTATAGGAAAATTAAAGATGATTTTGGATATTAGGATTTATCCCTACGATAAAGGCATAGGTTTTGCATTACTATTCAAAAAGGATGCATGTCTTAAATTAGAAGGACAAATTAAAAATAGTAGAACTATTGATCATGACCCAACACCCACACTTACTACAAAATTTCAAAAACAATTGTATAAATTAAGAAAAGAGGGTAAGTTAGACACAACTACGTATTTTAAAATGTATTCATCAGATTGCGTACCACCTTGAAAATATAGAATGATTAAGACGCAAAAACTCGAAAAAGAATACTCAATGCGTCCTGTTGTATCAACAATTAACACGCCACCATATGGAACCTCCAAATACATTGTTAATATTGTTCAACCAACACTAAACCAAAAAAAAATTAGACTTATTAATTCAAATAATTTTGTTAACGAAACCAGACATTGGAAAATAGATCACAATGAAGTTCAAGTTTCTTTAGATTTTGTTAATTTATAGAGATTGTATTTATTATAACGATTTTCTTTGTAACGTTTTTTATTATATCTGATGACGCTGATCACTATAGATTATTATATCTGATGACGCTGATCACTATATTATATATATGATCACTATAAATTAGCGAAATATAGAAAAATATATATTAAAACAAAAACAAATATATATTTTTCGAAAAAGTTTAGACGCAGCTGTATTAATTGAACTTTAATATATGTATATATATATATATATAATATATATATATATATATATATATATATATATATATATATATATATATATATATATATATATATATAAATTACGTTAGTGTATTTTACAAATAGAGTGCTCAATGTTCTTAAAGAACAGAGCAATAATAAATTAGTAAAAAACACTTAACTTTTTTCTTCAACTTTGAGTTTCATCATTGCTGGATCATCAGGAAGAGTTACTAAATCTTAAAAAAATACACAAACATTCACAATTCAAATGCACAAACATTCAAACAATTCTATAATGCGTTAAACTTTAACATTAACAATCAAAACATATTTAAAGTATGCATATTTCAATATTAACATTGCAATATGGATTCAGAACGCTCACGGGTAATTCCACATCAAATCACCCAGTCCATTGAACCATGTGTCTTCTTTTTGTGTTATATTTTGACACATTATTTCTAACTATAAAAAAATATTGCATGCAAAACTTCAGCTAAAAATGTTGAGCGGTTGACAAGATACTGCAATTTTAATATTGACCTGGTTTCTCAAAATGACCCGGTTTTCATAACATTCTGAAAAAACATTTTTCTTAAAAAAACAGGAAATTAAAATGGCAAAACTATGAAAACAAACATATATAATCCTTTTTTGACGCTGAATTCAATAAATGCACTTAAAATGCTGAAATATAAAAGGAACATGTTTAAAAGTTAATAAAACAACTAGTTTCTATAAACCAACTTTGGGGCCCAATATCTCAAAATACCCCCGTCAAATTTTTTTTTTTTTGCTGTTAATATTTTCAGCTGCTTATAATCTTACTAGACAAAAAAAATCTAACTGGAAAAACAACTGAAGCATATAAAACTTTAATTTCAAAGATGTGTTACTTTTTCAAGAAATTCCCAAACAATATTTGTAAATAAAAAGAAAATAAGTTAATCGTAATTTAAAAAGTTACTTGAATAAACAAGCTTTTCAAAGGTATCGGAGATGTAAGTTATTTTGACTGTGTTTGTAATAGTTCACAATATTGTTCCCATTTTACTTGTACTTCTTCTATTTCAGCATTTTCAAACACATAGTTTCTACCGGAACTAGAGCAAGCTTGTGGAACAGATAGTTTTTTCAATATGTTGGTGTTGGGAATAAAACAGTAGTCGTCTCTTTCAGGCCAGTTAAAATAGATTGATGGAACTTTTGGGTTAAGAAACTTAACTTTAACATCAACTTCTTCTAGATTGGTTTCAGTTACAATGCCAATCCACCACTTATCATCATAGACTACAGCTACATAACCTCCTAAAGTAACAGTATCAATTTGAAATATATCTTGTTTCTTTTTAAGATTGTGGATTATTGTATAATTAGTATCCGTACTACACCTCTTTGTCCCAAACCTGTTATCTCCAAGATTAATAAATTGATGAAAGCTACGAGTACCAGGTAGAGTTGTTACACCAGTGTACCTTTCTTTTTGCTCTTCACATTGCAATTGTAAGTCCAATTCCTTTATGTAAATGAAGTTAACAACCTTGATTTTCTCAATGCAAAATTCATAGATAGCTTCTGAAGTGAGAATTTGGTTTCTGTATGGTTGTTTTAAACTTTCTTGTGCTGTTAATCTTTTTACAGTACCACCAATCCCATCGCGTGGTGAATTTCCGTGGGACATGGCAAAAAAGTTCCATTCAACTTTAAAGGCAAATTCGCTCTCTAGTTGGCATAGATTGTAAAAGCTTTTACAATTTTTGTACTGTCCTGCACAACCATCAGTGAATAAATGTTATATGGACATATTGAAAAATTTTATTTTTAATATTGGTATGATTAGTTGAAATATTTTGTACATGTAAGTTACATCATGTGTAATGTCGTCTGATATAAAACAGTAAGAAATATGTTTCAGTACACCTTTATCATCTTTATAGTATATCACTAATGGATGTAAAGAACATTTTTGGGTGTTCCATTGATAGCTTTGTATTTCATCTTGGACTACAAAAGCATAATTTTCAGCAAAGTCGCCAATAATGATAATGTTTGATTGATCCTTATTTTGTTTTAGTTGGTTAAGGTACTGTGATTGAGAGCGAGCAATAAAAGAATGAGCTTGTAGCTTTTCAAAGCAAGATACTAATAGTTCAACAAATGTTGGAACATCTGCTGTTAAACTCAATAGTGTTGCACGATCAGTAGTTTGCCATTGCTTGTAGTGTATCTCAAAATCATCTTCGTATTCTCCGAAAATCTCATACAAATATTTGGTAAGGGGTTCTTTACCAGGACAATTATCACACTGTGAAAGCATGCATTCTTTGTTTTCTACTGAACAAACGGTTTTCGAAAGTAAATCCTTATACTTTAGTCCAATATTTAAGGCATCTACTAGCAATTTAGCATTTTGGTGATAAGAACAAACACAAATAGAATGTGTACCGCTTGCACCTGGCAAAATGCACCACTTTGGTCTAAGTGAAGCAAATTTTGAGTAACTTATTTGTATTTCTGGATTGTTTTCTTTGCATAATACATATAGTTCCTTTAAATTACACAAAAGCAGTTTTTTTTGTTTATGGACGTTCTTTTGAATGCTAACAATCTTTTTTTCAGGCATAGTTCTACATAAATCACTCGACTCTTAAAAAAATTTAACAGAATCTTCTATTTCTTTGTGTAAGACTTTACCTTTATACAACGGAGAGATAGCTAACAATCCTTTTTTATTAAAAATTTGTCTAGCCATTTTTGCTTGGTATTCTGTAACTGCAAATTTATTTTGTACTTCGAATATTGACCAACTTGGGGGTGCCAGTGTTAAAAGTTGAACAATAGTCCTTTTGTCAGAACATAGAATTTTTTCTTTTATCAAGCTCATAATTTCATCAAAGTTTTCAGCCTTCTTTTTCATGTTATTTGTTTCATAACACAGTTTTGAGGGAACATTGAATTGACTTTCAGATTTTCTAGTAACGTTACTTACCATTTCATTGATGCACTCAAATTTTTGCTTTCCTTCTGAGAGTATATGTTTTGATGACTTTGAATGAGATTTTAGAGGAGATATAGTAAAATTTTCAAGTTCTTCATTGATCTCCTGTCTTTTTGATTTGAATGATGATATTAGAAAATCCTCATCTTGTTCAACCTGACTTTGCTTCTCTTTCTTAAGATCTGCTTGTCTGGCAATCTTTTGCTTACAAAGTTTGCAAAGTTTCTTTCCAGGAGCAATATTTAAACTACTTCTCATCATGATTTGTGATTCATTTATTGTAACTACTTTGAGATTTTCTAAAAGTAATTGAATTGTATAAAGCTTATCTACACAATTGTTTAAAACATTGTTTATGTTTTGAAAAACACAAATTAAAAAAGTATATATATTAAAATATTTAAGTTCTACTTCTACTTACTTGTGATTTTCTTTGTATGTTTATGGAATGGATCACAGCATGCTTTCTGCCATCTAGGATACATTTTCAAATATTTTGTAGTATGTCTTTCACATAACATTATTAAGTTTGATAGTTCAATGTTACAGCGTAATGATATAGTTATTTTTTCTTCATTGCTTAAAGTTTCAATAACATCTTGTTGGCCTTTGCATGCATCTGATGTCATTAAGCCAATAGAACACATCTTATAATAAATTACTTAGTATGAATGTATTTCCTAAAAAAAAGAGAATTCTTCTTTCCTACTTAATTTTCAGTTCAAAAGAAAAAAAAATTTAATATAGAAATAATTCAAACCTTTTCAGAATCCTTGTTGTATAATTTTTTACACTGATAGATAGTGTTAATTTTCTTTATAGATATATTTATATATATACAATCTACATATATATCAAATTGTTAATTTGTTAAAATTTGAATAAAATTTCACCAATAAATGCTGTTCTATAACTGAACTTTTTATAAACTAGTTATTATAAACTTATACAAAATATAGTTGTCAAAATTTTTTTTAAACAAATGCACATCAATATCACACTTAGTTAGTTTTTAAATAAAAACAATTGTTTTTATATAAAAACTGATTAAAATGTTTTTTTCAGTTATTAAGATCAAATAACTAAGTTATCAATTAAGACTTCTTTAAATATAACAAAGTTTTTTTTGTTTTTTTAAGGAGTCTATAAACCAAATTTAATATTTTACAGAACTCTATTTGCAAGTTTTTTAAAATAATTTATTGAAAATTTGATATATCTTTGAAATTAAAGTTCCATATGTTTCAGTTGTTTTTCCAGTTAGATTTTTTGTGCCTAGTGAGATTATAAGCAGCTGAAAATATTAACAGCAAAAAAAAAAAAAAATTTGACGGGGGTGTTTTGAGATATTGGGCCCCAAAGTTGGTTTATAGAAACTAGTTGTTTTATTAACTTTTAAGCATGTTCCTCTTATATTTCAGCATTTTAAGTGCATTTATTGAATTCAGCGTCAAAAAAACATTATATATGTTTATTTTCATAACTTTATCATTTTAATTTCCTGTTTTTATAAGAAAAATGTTTTTTCAGAATGTTATGAAAACCGGGTCATTTTGGGAAACCAGGTCAATAATTAAATTGCAGTATCTTGTCAACCGCTCAACATTTTTAGCTGAAATTTTATGTGTCAACTTTTCTTTTTAAGATGCAACAGCCAAAGAAGTTTTTAAAAAATTTGAGGACCCATGGTTCAAAATTTCCTAAATTTTGGGTGATTTGATGCGGAATTACCCTCACAATATTGTGAGTGTTGCATTATCGCGATTGTATATTGAAAAACAACTATCTGATAGTTATTGATTCTTACACGTTCATTTCATAAAATCTTATATATACAAATTATAGTATCTTATTTTATAATATCTTACAAATTGTAGCATCTTATATATGCAAATTATATATACAGATCATATAATTCAAATTAAAACCTTTTTTAAGATTTAGTAACTCTTCCTGATGATCCAGCAATGGTGAAACTTAAAGTTGAAGAAAAAAGTTAGATAAGTGTTTTTTACTAATTTGTATATTTATATATATATATATATATATATATATATATATATATATATATATATATATATATATATATATATATATATATATATATATATATATATGTATATATATATATATATATATATATATATATATATATATATATATATATATATATATATATATATATATATATATATATGTATATATATACGCACATAACAACAATAACTAGCTGACCGGAACCGTAAAAGAACGGTTTCTTTTAAATCTATTTTACACTGACCTTTTCTATAATTTGTTTGTTTTTTATATACCCTAGCTTTCTGGAGCCGTAAAATTCAGATCTTTACTAAACTAACCATTTCTATACTTATATATTCAACACAATTTCTCTACATATTCCTTATTTACTTTAACTATATTTAATAAAATAGTTCTAAAAAGCTGCTTAAAGAGCAAAAAAATAATTAACATGTACACTTCTTCCGCATTCGTAGAGCTTACCCAGCTAGCATGAAATAATTGGGACAATGTTGGCCGAATGCATTGACTTACATTGGCACAATGTTGGCATAATGCATTGGGCTAAGACCAAGGTGATTATTGGCGCAAGATCCTTCCAATGCTCATTGGCCAATACTGAAAATATCACTAACCCAATTTTATAATGGTACGTTTATACAATGCTTAAAATACGTTAAACCAATATCCAAAATCAACATCAAAATTTATTGGCTTGTTGATTATAAAAGTTGAGAAAAAAGTCTTTGACTAATGTGTTTTTCAATATTTCATATGAACAAACAGGTAAACTATATTATTTTTACAATTATTTATAAAACTTGATTGCCGATAGAATCTTGGATTTTTTTTGACGTGATCGCTTACTTTCTTGTTCGGGATCGTTTCTTAAAAAACACTTTTTAGTTTTTTATTGCTATGAAAAAAAACTTTTAAAAAAATAAATACAATTTTAGAGGAACGCTTTTTATATCAACTTTAAAAAGAAAATGGTATTAAGATGAGCAATTTACTTAGAATTCTTTATTAATTTTTTAGTAATTTAAATAATTGTTTCTAAATAATTTTATTTTGTAATGTTCGATCCCCACCACGTCCCTGCTAGTACCGCGCTCAACTTGTTTCTCCGCACAGCGGCCTTGTTTGTCAAGGTTTGTGTTTCGGAGTTATAAAGTTGATAGACAGTTGTAACCAGATTTAAAGTAGGCTCCTCGATTGTAGTGGCGTTCATGGCCTTTAGGGGGGTGAATTGAATAAAAGTAAAATAAGTAGATAAAGTATAGAAATATAGTTCTTGAATACACATAGATAAAAATGCTTGAATAGGTTACTTTTAAATATAACAATAGAACAACGCAAAGTAAAATTATTCTAAAGAAACATTATGGCAATAAAAGTATAAGTACATTAAGCTGTTATTATAAAACTTATAAATATCATCTTAAGAATAAACAATATTGCCTGTAAACAAAGTCAAAATAAAATATTTCTCAAAAAAACTTTGACTAACGCGAAAAGTTTAGTTTATTTATTATTTAATTATTACCATAATGCAGTATAAAAACACCATCGCAATGATATTCTAATATTTTTATCTTGTATTTTATTAATTTACCGATTTCCCAACCGATGCATCGATTGGGAAATCGGATAATTAATAAAAAAAGACCGATGCCGATTCCGGTTGTGCAAAAAGTGGCCTATTAAGCCGATGCCGATTAATCGGTACACTATTATTTATACTTTTCTAATTACGACTAAAAGTTATCTGTTTACTAAATTTATTAATTCTGTTTATTATTTAATTAAAATATTTACTAGTTATTATAAAATAAATTATATTTAGTCTATTAACAAATAAAAGATAAATTAAAAGCTCACTTTTCTAAGTTTATTACTTGATTATATATTAATAATATTTAGACCACAACATAAAAATTAAGTTCTATAAAAATAAATTTTGATTAGTTTCCAGAATTATTATTTTGTTGAATGCCGACATTATTTCATGACTGTATATTTGTATATAATAATAGTTTTTTGAACTAATGCACATAGTTGTCAAATACCAAGTTAAGTTGAATTATGATTGTGTATGACAATAAGAAAAGTTTTTTTTAAGTTGCCGATTCCAACCTTTCCACTCCTGCCAGCAAAGTTTAACGGCAATGATCGGTCCTTCTGATAAGATTGTTCTTTGCCGATTGAGAAAATTGTTTTCGACAACCTGCATGTTATATCTAAATAATTATTATATATTATGTATGATAATATATATATATATATATATATATATATATATATATATATATATATATATATATATATATATATATATATATATATATATATATATATATATATATATATATATATATATATATATATATATTAATATATAAATATTCGTTCCTCAGAATTGAGCAAATAACCTTGATTAACATCATTCAATGCATTTAATATGATTAAGCTTAATTAACCATAATTGTTTATTTCTAGTTATTGCTAGTTTCAGAATAATATAGATATAAAAATTAGACTCTTTAAAAGCTAAAAACATATAATATATCAAAACTCTGTTTAATTGCTAATTTAATTTTATATTTTTCAAATTATATCTAATTTAAGTAAACTTTTTAAAATATAATAACATATAGAGAATATTAAAAAAAAAGTCCAATATAAAAATTATGCAAATCATACAAATAACTTGAAAGTATTATTTTCTTTCAGCTTCTCATCAAATCGGTTATTTCTTGTATGCAATCAAAGGAACAGTTTTTGGCTTTAAATAAAGTTATCATAATTTTTATGTTGAGCTACTGCATTAAGTATTGGATACTAAATCTGCAAGTGTTTGTTCTGCTTCGTTTCAATCATTATTTTCTATTATAAATTATAAAATATTCTATTTATCAAGTCTGTTTAGAATTACTTTTAAATCTAATGACACTATTCCCCAAATTTAAAATTTTATAATAAAATTAAAAAATAAAGTTATACTTTTAAAATTTATTCATTTTTATTAAAATACTTTTTTAAGGAACTTTTAGCATGTAAAAAATAAATAAATGATTATATTTTTTAGCAATTTTTGCAAAAAAAATAAAACAAATAAAAAGTTTTATTTCTCAATGTGTATTGCAATTTCTCTTATAATTATTTTAAATTTTGAAATTGAAAATCTTCAAAACTTATTGTAGATAACAATAACAAACTTATAGTAAGTGCAGTATAAATGCTAATGAAAACAACCCTGATCCACTATTCTCTCATTGACAATAACCAATTTCCTCCTCTAATCATTAGAATAATTTTTTGAATGTTAAAATTTATATTTTTATTTCAAGCTTTATATATGTATATATATATATATATATATATATATATATATATATATATATATATATAAATTTTTATAAGAAAATGCATATCTTATCATTAAGATCATCCATATTTTAATTTTGTTAAAGAAGAGAAAATTTGAACTTGCATACAGGGCCGTGCACAGGATTTGGGGGCCCTGAGCATCCTTCAGTTTAGGGGCCCACCCCCTTTACTCCAAAAAAAAAAAGGCCTGCTTAAATTTTTTTATTATATTACTGGAATATAAGTATAATTAAATAGTCCAGCTGTTGTTTCTTACAATATTATTTTTCTTGTCTTTTGTTTAGCAAACTTTTCAATCACATCATGGAAATCAATATTTTTTGCTAATAGACACTCGATACTCAAAATGGTGAGATCACTTGTTCGTTCTTGTCCCATAGTTGAGCGCAAAAAATTCTTGATGAGCTTCAATTTACTGAATGAACGCTCACTTGAAGCCACTGTCACTGGAATTGAAGCAAAAATACGCAATGCAATTACTATATTTCTAAAGAGTTCTCCAAGCTTCATTTCAGAAATTTTGTTTAATAAGTCAAATGGGGCAAGAGGTTCCTTTCCAAAATTTGCAGTATGAATTTGTTTTATGTGAAGCAATTCTTCAGTCAGTTCATTTTCGGTCACATCACAAGAATATTTTGCGAAAAATGTGAGTAAGCACTCTTGATTTCTGCTTCAGACAGTTTTTGATACTTCCACAAAAAAGAGAATATAGAAAGGATTTCTTGAATTGCTGTGAAACGTGCAGTAAGTCCACCAATTACAGAATCAAAAATGTGATAAAAAACCGTTCTCCGAAATGTTGCCTCCTTTCCTGATTCTGCTTCTGTTAATTCCGTAATTTGTTCATCACTTTAATTTGCTTCCCAAAAAAACTTTTACGTTTCACTTTTCTGTGGATTGGAAATTCAGAACTGATTTTTGCAACATCTGCAACTAACTTGGCTTCTTCTAAAATTGTAGGCCATTCCTCCCGAACAGATTTGAGTTGACTAATCAATGCTTCAAAATTTTCCACCTCAATATAAATAGTTGCTTTTCTTGCCTGAATGACCTGGTTGCAGCGGTCAATCAATGTGAGAACTTTCAGCCAAATTCCAGACATGAGAACACATTTGAAGGAGCTCATATATTTTAGGGCACCTCTAATCTCAGTTTTTGCTTTAGGCGTGAGATTCAAGCTCTTAACTTCTTTCAAAGATTCAATGGTTTGGCTCAAGTGATTATAGAAAGGGCGAATGCTGTCAAGTCTCTCAGTCCATCGTGTTCCTGATTGTCCATGCAAAGACACACCGTGAAGTCTCTTTTGCAATATTTCCCAGCGTTGCGGACTAGTAGAAAAGATCGTATATACGGTTTGAACAGTTCCAAAGAAAGTCTCAGCATCTGTACAGCTTGAGGCAGCATTCTGTCCACACAAATTCAATGAATGACAACCACAGGGTGAGAATACAGACAATGGGTTCTTCTTTTGTAGGATTGTTTGAACACCCTTATATTTTCCTGACATGTTGACTCCATTGTCATAGCCTTGGCCACGGCAGTCTTCAAAACAAATTTTTAATGTTTCCAAAGTTTCCAGAATTAATTCCGCAATATCAGATCCAGTCTTCTTGGCACAATCTGCAAAGATCAAAAACCGCTCTTCAATTAAAAATTTTCCAGGTTCTTTTTCATGTACATATCGAATGACAAACGAACTTTGTTCAGTATGGCTCACATCAGGAGTGGCATCAACCATAATTGAAAAATACTTTGCAAACTTGCAATCTTCTATAATTTGCCTGCGAACCTCAGCTGCACAAAGGCCAATGAATTCATTTTGAGAACGATTTGACAAGTAATGCGCCTGAAGACGTTGACCCTTGTCCTGTGATTGTTTAACTTTTATCACATGTTCCTTAAGAATTGGGTCATAATGCGAAATCAGTTCCAGCAATCCTGAGAAATTTCCATAATGAGAATCTCCAATTAGGTCAGATTTTCCACGAATAGCCAATCCACGTTCACCAAGAAACAGAATCACATACAAGATTCGTTCCAAGATTTTTCTCCAGGTGTCAGCTTCATTAAGAATTTGGCGATTCATCAAATGTTCAATTGACTGATCAGTTTTCATTCGAGCTTCCAATTCACGCCACTGAATGTAGCATTGTTTATGGATTTTTGAATGCTCATGTTCAGGAATTCGACTGATGAGATTCTGATGAGACTTTATCAGCTCCAAATAATATTCTGCACGACTGTTTTTTTCACTGTACAATTCTGCATGATTTATACTTGCCCATGCAATATTAAAATAAATTAAATAACAATGATTGAAAGAAAAATATAAAGTTTTTAAAGATTTATTATTCAAAAATGGTTTAGCCTTATATATCATGGCAATATTTTTCGATATTTTTGCATATTTTGCATTGATTGATCATATAAAAAGCATTTTCAATGCTTTTTATATGATCAATCAAGCGTAAATGTTCATCTTATATTACGCCCAAAATGTTTACAGAAATTTCTCTTTTAATGTTAGCGTTATTGATTATTAGATTTGGCAGTTTAATGGGAATATTTTTTAGTTTATTTACTTTATGAAATAAAATTAATTTGGTTTTATCCACATTTAGAGACAGTTTATTATTTATAAACCACTCATTAACCTAACCCATCTGTTCATTAGCTGTTTCAAAAAGTGTTTTAATATCTCTGTGGAAATAAAAAAGATTGGTGTCATCTACAAAAAAAATACAATTTAAGAAGTCTATTGCTGAATTTAAATCATATTAACTAGGAATAATAAGGGTCCTAAAAGAGAGCCTTGGGGTACACCACAAGTTTCAGCCTATGGTATTGTTTTTGCTAATATTGTATTAATTGCTTTCTATTGGTCATGCAACTTTTGAACCAAAGTAAGTTATTCTTTACTGAAGACAACGCATCATATTTTTATAAAGATTGCATCGCTATCTTTCTTGGTTCCCATAATGCCTTCGCATTTTATATTTTATAAAAACCTGAAAGTCAATACGTTTCCCTGAGTCACTAGCAACAACATTGACAAAACTATTAAATGAGGGAATGACCCTTTTTATGCCAAGTTCCATCATAGGAAACAGCAACATTAGCTACTGCTTTAATATTAAAATCATTTTGTTGTATATTACGATGTTAAATTATCGAAATTCTGCTGCACTTTTTATTTTCACATCAGCTACTTTTTGATATTTGATATAGATTTTATCTTCAATACAATTGAATAATTTTATAATCATTGGAGGAGGGAAGTTCATTAGACCACAAAACCAAATTTTATATTATTATTCTGTGCCACATTTTTCGAACTTTTTTTTAGGTAGCGTCAGATGAACATTTTTTAAAGGTGTTGTTTTTAGAAACATACATAAACATAATATTTTATAAAGATTTTTGTAGATTTTTTTTTTATTTACATGTTTATAGTTAAATATGAAGTTACATATTTAAAATAACTATAATTTTATAATTAGATTTAAACATATAATTTTCAAACTTGATTCAATAATATTTTATTGTTTGGCTTTTATGACCTCATCAAGTTTACACCCCCCTCCCCCTAAATTTGAGGGGGTGTAAACTTTTCAAGGTCATAAAAGCCGATCAAAAAGAGATTATCGAATCAAATTTAAAATTTGTCGATGAATATGAATAAGTTAAAAATTACAAAAAAATAACAAATTTGACTCATTGCCCTCCTATTTGGGGCTGGAGGGGGGCTAACGTTTTGGAGTTTTTGTTGTTCCCAGTCTCCAATCACCGCAATTTTTTGCATAGCATCCTCATTCCTCACATAAATAAACGTATTTAAATATCGTGTTTTCTTCTTGTGTCACAGTTGCTTATCTCAAACAACAAAAAAGTTGTCTACGGCGTCGTATGTATATATATATATATATATATATATATATATATATATATATATATATATTTATATATATATATATCTATATATATATATATATATATATATATATATATATATATATATATATATACATATATATATATATATATATATATATATATATATATATATATATATATATATATATATATATATATATATATATATATATTTGCAAATGTTTTGTATATGTTTTATATACAAAACATTTGCAACCAACATCAAACAATGCTAAAAAGTGTTTCTAATTTTACATGTCTTAAAAACGAAATGAACTATACTACCACAGCAAACAGTTCAGGAGTCTGGAGTCATAGCATGCCATGACATGAGCAATCAGCTGACAGGTGACAGCACACAGGCAGAATTTCGTTGACAAGTGCCATTTTGCAGCGGACAAAACAAGTGCAACTTTTTGGTTTGTTTTATTTTCTTAAGTCTGGTCCGTGTCAACGTCACGGAAGTGTTTTAATAATTAAAGGAAGTATCCAGAAGTTTCCAGAAATTTCCAGAAGAAGCATCTGGAAGCATCCAGTAGCATCCAGAAATATCCAGAAACATTCAGAAGCATCCAGACGCATTCAGAAGCTTCCAGAAGCATCGAAAAGAAGCATCTAGAATCTTCCAGAATATGTTCACACAGGTTCATTTTACTATATAAGAGACATGTAAATCGACATGTAATTCAGTCAGTATATGAAAGTCAATCAGTCAGTATTATCAAGACAGTTTATCGAAGTGAGTTTTATCAAAGTGTTTTATCGAAGAACATCAATACAAGAAGTGAAATAAAACAAGTGTTTCATAACATCAATACCACATCCAACCAAGACGTTGTGTTCCACAGGTCATTATTGTATCATCACAAGGTAAATGTAACACGGTAAGCCTTGAGAAGCATGATTATTTATTTTTATTATTTTTATGACTTCAGGTGCAAAAATGGCTCCCGACAGTCTTGGATTGGAACTAAGAAAGAAAATTATTGGCGATTACGTAAGTGGAATGTCACAAAATAGTATTTGTGATAAATATCGCGTGAAAAAATGGACCGTATCAAGACTATGTTCCAAATATCGTTCTACAGGGAAGTTGGCAGCAGATAACAAAGATGGAAGACCGCGTTCCACCACTTCTAGAGAGGATTCTATGATCGTCAGATCCGTCAAGAAGGATCCCTGGATATCATCAGTCGAGATACAAGAGCAATTAGAGCTGCCTGTATCGGACCGAATAATCAGACGACGTGCTGTTGAAGCCGGATTGTTTTCTTGACGCCCTGCAAAGAAACAGCTGATTTCACTAAAAAACCAGAAGAAAAGACTCCTGTTTGCTACATCTCATATTGACTGGAATGTGCAGAAATGGCGAACTGTTCTGTTCAGAGATGAATCAAAGTTCAACATCATTGGGAGCGATGGCATTTGCTGTGTACGTCGACCGGCCGGAAAACGCCTCGATTTACGTTACTGCCATAAGACCGTGAAGCATGGTGGAGGCAATGTAATGATCTGGGGGTGTTTTTCTGCTAACGGTCTAGGTACATCAAAACGATGGAATAATAAACCGTTTCATGTATAAAAATATCCTGAAAGATGTTATGTTATCTCATGCTGAATGGAATATGCCAATAAAATGGGTTTTTCAGCAAGACAACGATCCTAAACACACTGCAAAAGTACTCAAGCAGTGGTTTCAAGACAACCACCTATCGGTGATGGATTGGCCGCCTCAATCTCCGGATCTCAACCCTATCGAGAACCTGTGGGAGATCATCAACCGCAGAATTATTCGTGAAGGTGTTTGTAATAAGGATCAACTGTTTGAACAAATCCAAAAGGCCTGGGCAGCGATTCCACAAAATTTCATTGATCACCTGATCGAATCTATGCCTCGAAGATTCAAGGCTGTGATCGACAACAAAGAATTCGCCACAAAATATTGATAGCGAAATACAGCTTGGTCAATATTTTGTCGAGTTGCACTTGTTTTGTCCAGAAGGAAATCAACTTTTTTTAATACTTTTGATTAATTTATTAATTTTCGTGTACAAATAATGAACTTTGTGATAAATAAAACTTGAAGAACTTTGTCTCTAAACAGTTACATAGTTATTTGTCTAAATTGAAAAAATGGAGCAGTTTTATATAAAGAAACTAAATTAGCATTATTTGGTTGCACTCGTTTTGTCCGATACTGTATATATTTATATATATATATCAGGCCCGTAAACATTGCCGTTTTTTTTTGGTGTATGGTTTACATTTATAGTAGACAAATATTATAAACTCTGAAGATTTTGAAAATTGCTATTTTTAACCTTTCCCGTAACTAAATCAATTGAAGCACTTACATTATATAAAATATCTATTAAAGAATGTAAAATTACAATCAAGCTGGATATTTTCTTAAAGTGTCTCTTTTTTACATTCTGGATATAGATTTCTATGCTTTTGCACTCAGCTTAGTAAAATTTCTTTTGTTCTTTCTTTGCAGTGATCAAACCATGAATAAATAATACTTATAATACTTTAATAATACTTTGATAAATTTTACTGCTCTTTTAGCTGCATCATTAACTGCAGTTAGGGAAAGAATAATTTTTTATGCCTCTATATATACAACATCTTGATCCCACGTTAAAACTCTGGAGGGATTTCTAGTTAACTTTGAATCGAGAAAATTAGTTTGTGTTCTTGACAGACACAAGTTCAAAGTGCTCATTTATCCTTGGTGCTAATTTTGATCTGGGATAGTAACAGACATATCTTTAAAGAGAAAATAGCTTTAGCCATCCACCTCGCTTTACGCATTGTTCAAAGAGGTCTGCTTTTAATTTTTTTCTCATTACCACCTCCTAAGAAAATAACAGATAACTCAATCAGTTTCCGATAATCATCACGTACAATAGTTTTTTGCAGTTTTGCTATTATGAGTTGTCAACAATTCTTCA
The DNA here is from genome assembly GCF_038396675.1 of Hydra vulgaris. NCBI lineage: Eukaryota > Metazoa > Cnidaria > Hydrozoa > Anthoathecata > Hydridae > Hydra > Hydra vulgaris. Next base: position 53,555,909 of record NC_088921.1, read on the forward strand.
AATGTTTTATTACTAAAATGTTGTTTAACGATGTTAGGGTATGTTTCAATAGCAGCCAGATTAATACTTTTCCAGTTGTCTCTAAACTTTTTGAACATTGGGATATCAGAGCTACTTGTGACTTGGTTGATTTTGTTTCAATCACACAATTAAAACCAGTTTGTAAACGTGATGGCGGCAAAAGGTAGTAATTCCCTGTCTAGTTTTGTAACAAAAGTATACAGGTTCCTTTTATTAGATGCTATTGTGCTACAGCACATTATTTGTAATTTTTTATCAAGTTTACAGTCATAAAGTGCGTTTAACACAGCTTTAGCTTGTGCCGGAGCTTTTAGTTTGGGTACAGTCATTAGTTGTTGCTTTTCTCTAAACAAAATAAAAATTGCCAGACTTTCTTCTTTAGAACTTCTTATGTCCATTCCAGGTAATTTTTTCTCTTCCTAGTGAGCAGTCACTATTTTAGGCGTATTATTCTTATAATCTGTTTTTATAGTTTTCGTTCTATCTTTTGTTGTTCCCAGTCTCCAATCACTGCAATTTTTTGCATAACATCCTCATTCCTCATATATATGAACGTATTTAAATATAGAGTTTTCTTCATGTTTCAAAGTTGCTTAGCTCAAACATCAAAAAAGTTGTCTACGGCCTCGTATGTATCTATATATATCTATCTATCTATCTCTATATATATATTTATATATATATATATATATATATATATATATATATATATATATATATATATATATATATATATATATATATATATATATATATATATATATATATATATATATATATATATATATATATATATATATATATATATATATATATATATATATAGATAGATAGATAGATAGATATATATATATATATATATATATATATATTTATATATATATATATTTATATATATATATATATATATATATATATATATATATATATATATATATATATATATATGTATATATATATTTTGTGTGCGACTGCATCGAATAGACGATTTCTTTATCGAGAAATCATCACAGCTCAGATGTATTGCTTCTACTGCAGCCTGAAGTATATAGACAGAATCTTTTATGCTTAAAATGTGATAAAGTTCTTTCAAAGTTCTTCCAAATTTGCCGTTTGTGATTTGATGGTAAGGATTCCTCAAGTCTATTATCGGTATTGGTGTGTTGACCGTGATGTTATTGCGTTTGTATAAAATTGTAATAAGAAATGACAATAAACTTTGTATTTTTATCCTTTTGAAAGCATCAGCATGTGCTATAACAAATAAATTATTTTAAATTAATAATTATTAATAATTTTTATCTATTTACAAATTATCTATTTTAAATATTTGTTAGTAGATAACTATAATCTAAATACAAATTATCTATTTAAATTGCTTTAAGAATATTTACCTTTTTAACAAATAACGTTCGTAAGCTCAAATATTGCGCAAATTGTATGAACATGATTTGATGCAAGTCGGGTTATCGTACTCCAAATAGGTAAAAATTTATTTTCCAGTGTTTTTAAAGGAAATGAACAAAACTAAGACCTATGCGTTAGACTATAAAAACTTTGAAAAATACAGTATACCCTTATATATCTATATCTATATCTATATCTATATCTATATCTATATATATAAAAATATATATATATATATATATATATATATATATATATATATATATATATGTATATATATATATATATATATATATATATATATATATATATATATATATATATATATATATATATATATATATATATATATATATATATATATATATATATATATATATATTAAATACAAATATCAAGATGTTTTGTTTTGACTCTTTACTTTATAAATATTATATATTACAGTGTTTTTTTTTACTGCTGGTATATTTTGATATAATATTCAAAAGATTTTAGATTACATAAAAATTGAATGTTTTTTTTTTCATAAATAAGAAAATTTTTATATCGGTTGAGGATATTGTTTTTGATCACGTTGAAGGTATATAGTTAGTAAAAAACAACTTTAAAATAATGCTTGTAAATATATATCTAAACTGCACTCTGTCCTTGAATATCACATTTTTTTGGGAGTACTTAATTCAATAAACTAGAAATAGTTAACCAGTTTATGCTCTATGAATGACAAGCTTATTAACATAATTTCTGCTTGTTTTATTCTGCTAGAAGATCTCTAAAATTTTTAATACAAGACATATTTTGCTCTTTTGATAGCCGAGACTCAAGAAGGAAGCATCAAGTGCAAGGTTTCACAAAATATAAAGTAAAAACTGCTTTTTTGAAATCTTTTTTTTTTTATTGGCCATTTTTCAAATGGCTAATAAAAAAAGGAAGATTTCAAAATAGCCGTTTTGCTATTGCCAAAATATGGATGATAGAAAAAAGCAAAGTTTGAATGAGAGTTTTTTTACTATCTTTTTTAAAAGTTTAGTAATTATTCAAATTGTCGAGCAACTTGATAATTTAGATAAAATAATGTTAATTAAATTTGTGGACAAAATATTTGCTATTAATGGTATAACAATAGTATTCTAACTCTAAAGTATGATGGGAGAAAAACATAATAAAAGAAAACAATAGTAAAGACCCCTCCCCCATTAAAGAAAATTCGATTTATGGCTTCATTAGGTGAAAAGCCAAAGTCAAGTTTTATTTTTTAACTTTAACAAGGTTTAACTTAGTAACTGTCGCACAGTTTATTGCAACTCTATAACTCATGGTATTAGTTATGCTTCTAATGCTTCACACATCAGTGAATTATAGCTGGTAGAAGACACTATTTAACTTGTCAAGATTATCAACAGATTTAGTATTGTGACTCTGATAGTTGTAATTTGTACCTTCAGGAAGTCGATCTTTAGCTAAAACCATGAATACTGATTTAAGTATTCATGTGTTATTGCATCAAAACCAAGTGTCAGATTTTTGTTGAGACAGCTCAGTCAGTAAGCCTAAAATTACACCTAGCTCAGGCATCATTTGCTTCACAGTTGTGCGATGCAGAATGTGAGTAAATAGATAGCTAGTTTGTTATCCAATTCAACGGAGCAGCGTTGGCTCACTTTGTGTAGGAATCTGGCACTCAAGCATGTCATATATAAGTGCTCCGTTATTACTTCGTTTTTATTACTTTTAAAGTAATAATTTTAGATTTTAAATTTTTCATTCTAATTATAATATTATTATTAGTACTAAATTTTGGCATTCTTTATTTATCTTTCAATTTATTTATCTCTTTCCATTCAACTATTCTCTACTTCGAACTAAATTCTTGTTGTTGCTGTCATTATTTAATAAATTTGTGCTGCTGTTATTGTCTTTATTTGTGAAATTTTCCTTCTATTATAATTGTTATCATTACTGCTTCTATTATTATTATTATTATTATTTTTATTAGTGTTTTTATTAATATTATTACAATTAGTCTTTTTAATATCAGATATTATTACTATTTCCATCATTGTCTATAATGTGTCATAAAGCGATCCTAAGGTTGTACTATTACCAACTTAAAAAAAATATTCCATCATATTATGTTTTTTAGAAAATTAAAAATTAAACAACTTAAAAATCCAAGGGTGCATTTTTAGACTGGTGTGGAAGGGGGGTTCCAAATTATTGAAAATATTAATAAAGGAGGGGGCTTTGGCTCCCAACTTGGTAGATTTTTATTATAAAAAATAAATCTAACATAAAATATACAAATATATTGAAATTTTTTGTTTATACACCCGTCTCACCAACTTCCCCAGTTGAAAATATGCGTTGCGATTCTTGCATGGTACCAAGAGAAGATGTTGTTGGATTCTTATTTATGCTTTTTTTTAATATTACTATATGTACGGTTAAAAAACTATTTTAATGAAAGAAGTGGAGCTGTATCAAGCGTTAAAAGCAAACAATCATTATTTAAAAGATCAGATTAAATTATGTAACTCCGCCGAATTAAGCAATTTCTGCAACGAGACTCTCAGGGAATATATATTTTACATAAATTGTCTAGTGCAGCCGATGATTTTATAGATGCTGCAGCAAGTAATAGTTTGGCAAGGTTGTATGCTTATAAACTTATAGACGAAAAAAAGTATTCCATGGTGCCTGTCAGGTAATATTTTTTTATAGCTTTTGTTGATTTCTAGCTGAGCAGCGCAGTGGATAAACAGATAATTTTTAGTTAGATTTGCTTTATTAAAAGAACTTCTTTAAGAAGTTCTTGATTCATAATAAAAACAATTCCTAAAGTTCGTAAAACATCTTTTTCCAGTCAAAGCACCACAACCTGAATACCCTATATTTAGCCACAGCAATGTTATATATATGGTAATCAATAAATGTGTGTGTATATATATATATATATATATATATATATATATATATATATATATATATATATATATATATATATATATATATATATATATTTATATTTATATATATATATATATATATATATATATATATATATATATATATATGTTTATTTTCTGCTGACTCCATTGCTTTAATCGAAAAAAATACACTAGCACCAACTCTTTGGAAACTTTGTGCAATAGAATTATACAAGAACGCAAATTTTTTTGCTTTGCATCCTGTTTTTCGTCTTGGGCATTCAAGTGGTATTTTTCTATCAGAAAGATCCGCTTTTTTGTTAGGTATCTTCAATGTCGCATATACTGCGTTTGAGACTAAGAAGTCTAAAGTTGATGCTATTTTGGCTGAAGCATTAAATAATTCTCAATCTGGTGTATGGTCATCTTTAGTTTGTGTGATGTCTATCAAATATTTTAAAAGTATATTCTTATTTGTGTAATATAGCATTTAAATTTTATTGTTTTATAATATGAATATTATTGTGTAAATATTTATTTTCTGTTTTAGATTCCTTTAAAAATTTTTTATCCTTTTACAGGAGATGCATGTCTAGAATATCTCTTTTGAAGTACATTGTACCAACAGTCTTTTAAGAAATTCGATAAACCCAATCAAATAATTCACTTGATGCTGTACAAAGTTGACACATAAAAAGAAATTCCAAGAAACCTTACACATATGGGAAAAATGCATTTTTTCAAACCTAATCACTAAGCGCCTCTGGTATCTTTTAAAAGCGCTCAGCCAGAACTTTGAAATAATTTTGCTCGTACTAAACCAAGTTTAAATTCTACAAAAAATATTGTAGAATCGGGAGAAAAACGCACTTCAAATATCCAACTTGTTCAAATACCCCACTGTTCTACTATTCAAAAAAGTAATTTGACTAAACCCTCAGCGTGTATTAAGAATTTTTTTTCTGTGAACAATAAACCATTGTCTGTGTCTGATTCATCTTTTATTTAAATAATAAACTAAAAAAATTCATATTAGGTGTAACGATTCCGAAACTGCATGTAAATTATGAAAAACAACTACAGAAGATGAATGTAACAAATTTGATATTGGGTTGTTTGTAGACAAAGTGGAAAAATTATCAAAGCATGAGAAGTATAATCTTCTAATGAACGTATGTGCGCACCTTCTGACTATATATTTCCTAAAACTAATGATCGTAAATGTAACCTTGTTTGGTTCAAAAAATTTTCATGGTTGTGTTTTTCAAAATACTATGATGGGTTGTTCTGTATCTCTTGTGTTCTGTTCGGAAAAGCCTCTTTAACTACTCAATTATTTTATAAATTTCGATATCGTAATAAAGCCATATCAATTAATTTGCAACTCAATAAATTTCTATCTGATAATATTTCTAGAAATTAACAAATTTTATTTTCAATATCACGTGCAATTCTTTTTTGTTGTAGGCAGAATATACCGCTTAGAGGACAAAGAGATGACGCCAAACATGTGGCTAAATAATGTACTAATGCTGGTATTTCCAATGCTTAGTAGATCTGATGGCATTATGCAGTGACAAGACCTTGAGTGACCATTTCAAAAATGGTCCTAAAAATGCTACTTATCAATCAAAGACAGTGCAGAATGAGTTGATTGATATTGCAGGTGTTGTTCGATCGCTATTGACAGACAAAATAAAGAAAGCAAAGTTTTTTTCTATTTTAGCTGATGAAGCTTCAGATGTTAGCCAAACAGAACATATGGCTGTAATTGATCGATATGTGGATGAATGCTGTAAAGTTAAGGAAGATTTTCTAAATTTTGTTTCTTGTAATATTGGCTTAAGTGGAGTTTCTTTATCAACCAAGATCAAGAAAAGTATATATAAACTTGGTCTGAAAATGTCTTATTGTCGTGGGCAAGGTTAAGATGGGGCTGGTAACATGGTAGGGCATCTTTGTGGTGTAGCAGCATTAATCTTAAAAGATTTTCATAAAGCTCCATACGTCCACTGCTTTTCCCATCAACTTAATCTATGTGTTGCCAAAGCATGTGCAATTCCTTCCATTTGAGATATGATGGATCATGTTCGAATTGTCTCTGATTTTTTTAATAATTTTTCAAAAAGGTTAGAAGATCTATCTACAAAAATTAATTGTCCAACATCATCTTTTCAAAATACAATCAATGTTTGTAGAACTAGGTGAATTGAAAGGATTGATGGTCTTGAAGCCTTTATTGAATTATATCCAGCTAAAATTGCATCTCTTATTTGTATCAAAGAAGATGTGACATGGAACTACAAATCCATAGGTGATGCTTCTGCATATGTGGAAATATGTTGTTCTTTTAAGCTTATCATTGCCTTAATCATAGTGAAGAAGTTATAAGGCTATACAAAACCACTGACAAAAACTTTGCAAAAAGTTGATCAAAGTTTCTCAAAAGCTCGGAAAGATGTGGAAAATTTAAAGAATACTCTTATATCTCTTCGGAGCTCTATTGATATTTCACACACACAGAATGGTATAAAAAAGCTGTTAGCATAGCCGCAACTACTAGTACAATGCCATCTAAACCAAGAACATGTGGTCAACAAACACAACGTGATAACCATGAAGTAGATGATATAAGTGAATATTATCGAGTAACTTGTTCAATTCCTTTTCTTGATCACATTCTGATACAGCTAGATTCTTTATTTTCTTTAGAAAATTTAGTATTGCTAGATAGTTTCTCCATTATAACATCAAATTTAATTTCTGACAAGGAGTGGAGGAAAAAAGTTAATGAATTTGTTCATACATATCAAAACGATTTACCAGAACCAAGCTATTTTTATGCTGAGTTGGATATGTGGAAAGTTTACTGGAAAAATCACTCTGACAGTGCCCCTAAAACCATTTCATATTCATTACAAAAATGTAATGACCATACGTTTTCCAATATGTCCACTATACATCGAATCTTTTGCACATTACTAGTCACAACATGTACATGCGAAAGATCATTATCAACTCCAAAAAGAATTAAAACTTCCTTGCGCAATACTATGGGGGATGGTCGTTTAAATGGTATTGCAATGTCGCACATTCATCGAGATGTTGAAATTAATTTGAATATTGTTTTAGATAAATTTGCAACTGCATTTCCACAAAAAATGGAATTTTAAAATATATTGAACTTTGATGAATAGATATAATTGCTTCAAAGTTATACGGATTATATATATATATATATATATATATATATATATATATATATATATATATATATATATATATATATATATATATATATATATATATAAATATATATAATCTCTCTCTCTCTTTATATATATATATATATATGTATATATATATATATATATATATATATATATATATATATATATATATATATATATATATATATATATATCTATATATATATATATATATATATATATATATATATATATATATATATATATATATATATATATATATATATATATATATATATATATATATAAAAAGAGAGAGAGACAGAGAGAGAGAGAGAGAAAGAGAGAGAGAGAGAGAGAGAGAGAGAGAGAGAGAGAGAGAGAGAGAGAGAGAGATAGAGAGAAAGAGATATAGAAAGAGAATATATGTAGGATATTTTTATTTATTACTGATAGAATATTTACAGGATATTTTTTTAATGCTATCATGAATACTTTTATTATTATTTATTATATTTAACTTATAAGACTTTTTTAAAAATGTTTATAGGTTTTTTTACTTTTTATGAAATTTATATTTCTTTATATTTATTGAGTTCTATTTTTGCAATTATTTTGTTTTAGTTGCCTACTGTTGAAATATGATTTGAATTTAGTAAATTTTCATGATTTGAACTTTAATTTATTGATCATTAGCCAACAGTTTAGAATGTTGAATACAATTAAGGTAAGGATAAATTTGTTTATTAGTAACCTTACAAAACAGGTTTTTGCGTTTAAAATATTGCAGTGGGTTTTTTCTCCTCAAACGCACCGAACGCCGTTCCTTTACCTTTTTAAAAAAACTTTAAAGTGTTACCTTTGTCGTAATTTTTTATGATATAGTAATAATGATTTCCGACACCTTTTTTTTTAGAAAAAAAGCACTGCTATATTGTTTATATCATTAATAATAACCTTGCAATAAACATCTATTAAATCACATACTTTTAATCAGTTCTGCTTTTTTAGAACAGCTCTGATATTATTTTTCATTCTATTAAACTTTGATTACAATGCCCGCTAGATTAATGTTGAAAGCTATCACAAAAATTTTTTTAATTGTTTATTATTTTTAATGTAATTATAACTAAGGTTTTTGGTGCCTCTGAAACTTTTGACTTTTTAGAAGAAGGGTATCTGTTGGAGTTTAAAAAAAAAAAATAAAAAAAAAAGGGCCCCTGTTGCTGGGATTATCTGGTTTTACTTTTGCTACAGTCAATATTATTCCTGGATCCGCCTCTGCATTTGTTCATGTTTGCAAAAATAAAGAAACCACCGACCGGGAGGACACAGAAGGTAAAAAAGGTTAGGTTTAATTTAATTGCATCTGTTAAAATATAATTTTATAATACCTGCTAAAATATAAAGATGTTCAAATGTCAATTCTGTCATAAAAAGATCAAATGTTATTTCTAAATAATTATTTTTTAGATTGATTGGATTTCTAAGAAGCGCAAGTCTGACATTATTACAATTGAAATCGATGAGAGCTTTTCTACCCTTCCAGAAAACATATTAAAAATCTGCTCTAAATGTCTGTCAATAGTAGGTAATATATGCAGAAAGTTTTGGAATATTACATGATATTGGTATAGTCAAATTATCATCAAGAACATATACTTAGTTTGTGGCTTAGAGCACAAATGCTGCAAATCAATTGCTGAAAAACCCTTACATCATTGGCATTAGAACAAGGTATGCACAGTGCAAAGCAGGCGGCGTCATTAATCAAGGATGAACATAGAACAAGTAAATTCAGGTAATCTATTTTATTTAGCCACTTACGGAAAAACTCTGATAATAAGAGTTGAATGTCCTGAGAACAAAGGAGACAGAGATCAAATCCAAAAAATCTCTTTTGAAACATTCATGCAACTTTGAATAAATCCTAATCTTTCAAATAGAGGAACTAGAAAACTGATTTCTACTCTTAACAAGGACAAAGGAAAGAGAATTTTTCAGTCAGAATTGAAAAAGTTACTGTTAGAATTAACTGTAAAAAATCATTACAGTGTTCAGTCCATGAAAATTGAAGCTGGGGATAAAAAGGTTGATAGAAACCTGGTCTTTGTAAAAGTTTTTTCAGATTTTGTTATGAGCATTAAAAGTGAGAAAGCGTTGAATCCTTATAATACCATTGTACGAGTTTCAATTAATGGATAAGGAGGTTCATTGAAAATAATTGTTAACATCTTTGATGGATATGAAATATAAGTTAACAGTAATAATAATAAAAAACAGAAGTAAATTTCGGGGATCAGACGAATATATGGGGTCTGGTGTGCAACGTATACAGTTTATTGCTATTGCTGAAGATGTTCCTGAAACATATAAGAATATAAAACAAGTTTTAAATATTATTCAGCAAGATAGCCTGAGTTTTCATTCTGCTTGGGGTTTAAAGTTGGCTAACATAATTATGGGATTATCTGACCATGATGGCATCCATGTATGTTTATCATGTGAAAGTGAAAAAACTATAAATGCAGGAACTCTAAGAACTTTTGGAAGCCTTACTCTTCATCTTTCGGAATTTCAAGCAGCGGGAGAAAAAAAAGAAACGGCACAGCTGTACTAAAAAGTTGTACGAAGAAGGCTTATTCATCTTGATGAAGATCCAGAATTTAGACTGATAAACAAAATTCTTCCATCATCATTACATATACGTATGGGTTTTATAAATGTTCTCAGCGACCTAGTTTTTACTCTCTGGCCAAACTTTAATCAGTGGCTGTCTGGAAAATACATTCTCAGACATGTCTATGATTGAGGAGGGTTTGATGGAGTGAACTGTAACACGATATTGAATAATCTCAATATCTATAGGTGGCATTCCTTTATGATTGTCGACAGCTAATACCTATTATTACATGTTTCAAAGATTTAAAGTGTGTTTTGGATGACTGCTTCTTTGATATCTTAAGTCAAAATGTCAAGCATTGAATTTCTAGATTAAAAGACTCATTTAATTACCTAATAGAACTTTCAAAAGACTATAATTACACCTTACCCATAACATGGAAGGTCCACATGATGTTAACCAACATTGTTCCTTTTTGTGAAGAAAATCCAACCAGATTTGCAGAACAAACTGTAGTAGCAATTCACTTCAAGTTTAAACCAACTTTGGCCACATACAAAAGAAATGTAAGTCACAAAGACTATGGAGTGAGCTTGCATTAGGCAGTTTCAGGCTTCTCGTCAAGTCGAAGATAGTATCTTGAAGACAATATCAATTAACTTTATAAATGCCATGTAGTAACTTAATTAAATAAAGATCTGTCAGTGTATTAAGCTTTATAGAACTTTCTATAAAATTTATCCTCTTCCTGCAAATCACCGAGAGGCCGGATTTGGGTTTGCAAAAATCAATATTTAAAAAAATATTATAAGATGATATATTATATAAAGATAAAGGTATAAAAATTTAGCATAAAGATGTTATAAAAATAAAGTTTTTACTTTTGTGCATGAAGTCATCATTTATTTTCATTAGTATTCGAACAAGTCTTACAATGTACCATAAAATGCGAGTCTTAGTACATTGAAAGGATCGCAGTGTATGCTTTTTCTGGGGAAGGTGTAGGAAGGGGGATATAAACCAAAAATTTAAATATATTTGTATATTTTATATAAAAATTTAGCAAGTTGAGCGTCAAGACACCTCGGCCCTCCTATTATCAGTATTTTCAATACGGTTTTGAACCACCTCTGTCTCAAAATGCACCCCTGGATTTCTAAAATGTTTAGTTTTTAATTTTACTAATAAATATCTATATGATGGGATATTTTGTTTTTAAGTTGGATAAAGTACAACCTGAGGGTCCATTTATGACATAGTGTCTATTACTATATATTAGTACTTAAAATTTCCTTGAAATTTTACTACTTATTTTAAAGTATATTTGATTTGATTTGTTTTTTGTTGCATTTGCTTCGTTTTTTCCTGTAAAATCAGTATGTCATTTTGCAATACAAGAATTTCAGAACTTTTTTCAGCAAGTTGTTGGCATAAAATAGCCTTTTGAGAAGATAACTTGCTCTGAGTAAATGTCAAATGTTGTTTCAAAATAAAAATTAGATTTTGAAGTTTTTTTAACTGTAAATTTAAATACATTTTCTTTAACTTTTTTCCGAAAATAAAGAGTTTTCTTTTCTTTGCGAACATTAACCTGATTTAGCTTATTTAAAATGATATGGCCAGCCCTTTACCTTACCTCTTAACTCTTTATAATTCTCTTTATGCTTTCGTTTCTTAGTTGCCATATTATATCTTGAATAAGAATATATTTAATATATGTCAATTTCTACAGTCAATATTTAAATGAGCTGGCAGTATAAAGTTACAAGCTAAATAGTTTTTGGCTTCACCAATAGATGAATTTTAGGTCCCATAATAAATTTAACTAAAGACTTTTTTAATAATCAAAATAACTATTTTATTGAATCAGTTTTTATTCATTATTACAAATTAAAAAAGAATGTTATATTATAGGTAACAGGATAAAAGAGTCATTTAAATATTTATAAATATAAAGTATAGTTTTTTCTTTGTTTTTTCTTAGTATTGAAATCATGTTTTGAAAAACTTTTAAAAGTCACCAATATTATTAATAAAAGTTTCATTTTTTAAAAAAATAATAATAATTTTTAATGAATAAAAAATCAAATGTACAAAACCTTGTAATCATGAAACCCCCTCCAACAACCTCTTCCCCATCTCCCCAAGCCTCTACAACATAAGAATATTTGGTATCTTTGCTGCTTGCAAAAATAGGGTATAAACGTGTCATTATTTTTTAATGAAAATTGGCAGGTACATAGAAATAGGTATAGAAATATGACTATGAAAAAATAAACATTATATTATCAATGTCAATTCACTTTCGGAACAAGAACGAAGTTTTCAATAGCAATGAAATCACTAAAATGGTAATTACTGAAAAAAAAATTTAATAAACTTAAAACAAACTACTTTTAAAATATATTATTAGTTGATATACAATTCTAAAAAAATGACGACAAAAATCCATTCTTACAACATCTACTTCGAGCACACAGTAAAAAAAACGTCGCAGTTTTTGTCTGGTGCCGTAAATCACTGATACGCACGTACCCATAATATATTTATTGTAAAAAAAATAAAAAATAAATTAGTTTAACAAAAAAGACTTTTTGTTATTAAAATAAAATTATAAAGATCCCCAGCCGGCATTTATTTTTAAAACTTACGTTCTAAAAAGTATTTTAAGTGTCTTTTAAACGTCTTCTAAACATTCTTAGGTAAAGAACGTTTAAAAATGTTTATAAAACGTTTAAAAGACATTTAGAACGTAACTTTCAAAAACTTATCCCCTTAGGGTCCGCAGCTTATTACGACTAATTACCTGAGCACATCAATAAGGTAATTATCTATATTATGACATATGCGCAACAAATTTTTCCTGGTGTCTAGATTTTTCTATAAATTTTATCCTTTTTTAAAAGTTCTCTAACTTCCTTATTTCAGTGTATAATATCTTTTTATATATTATGTATATAATGCCTATAGAACTTCAAAAAAGTGTACCAGCATAAAGATTTGAACCGCGGCATTTTGCTTCAGAAAAGCTGCAAGCTAAATAATTAATAAATGCAAAAAAAAGTATAAATCAAAATTATAAAGATGTTGCCGCAATGCAATTTTCAAGTAAAAGTAAAACTGTAAAACTTGATATAAGTTGTAACATTGCATAAGAAGCTTACATAAATGTAAAAAAAGTTAAAAACTACAATAATCAAATTAAACAACTGTAAGGAACTTTTTTAAATTTAAATAAATAAATGTAACTTAACTTTTAAAACAAATCGATAAAAAAAATAATATTAATAACAAGGTATACATGTAACACATACATATATACCACGTATGCTGATTTTTTATGTGTATTACACCTCTAAGAAATAGGTACTCGATGACAAGACTGACTTAAGTCTTTTGCAAGCTCATCAATCTTATACAAATTTTGTTTTTATTATATTTATACACTAACATTGTTTTGAAATGTGGTAAATAACCTTATAGTGAAACATCTAAACTCTCCTCCAAAAAATCAGCAGATTTACTTTTATTTATTGTATTTTTATTTTAATTAAAGTAATATAGAGATATATTTCTCGGATTATTTTTACTTACACGATATTATATTGTTGTAATTAGTATTTATTTTATTCATGTCTCGGAGTTGTAAGCAACTATATTTATATTTACCTTGTATATTTCGAACTTTATATTTATGATTTAAATTTATATATCTTTACTGCCAATAAGTGATTGGTTACTTCTAATTACTTTCTAGTTGTAAAATAAACATATATAAAAATAAAAAAAAATTAGATATTTGCATACACTTCGTTTATATTTTCTTGTGAAAGAGTGCTGCGACTTTTTCTAACCATTACCTCGGTTGCAATGGCTGCCAAAAGTTCCGTGTCAAACACGCACAAATTACTTTTAATTTCAGAATTATTTTATAGACAATGATAATAATAGGATGATAAATTACACACATTTTCAACGCTCCACATAAATCTTGAATGGATTTAATACTATTTCATAATTTCAAAATATCTTTTCTCTAAGTAGCAAACATTACTACTTGGTTACTGAGCATCAAATCAGCAATTGAAATTTTATTTTATTCTGAATTCAAACAAATTTAAACATGTGGAATGAATGTCAAAAATTATTTATTATTAATATTATTGTAATTATTAATATTAAAATGATTAGTATTATTAATATCAGTTATAATTACTATTTTCAGCATTGTCTATAATGTTATATTCAGGTATAGAACATATATAAAATACAAGCGGTATATAAACCAAATTAGGTGACAATAATGTATTTCTTGGTATTCTATTTCTTTTTTCATGTTTATGTGTGCACTATCTACTACATACATTCATTATCATGAACTTTTGAAAATTTTGTCAACTTGATATTAGCTTTTTTTTGTAGAATAAAAATGCTTATTTATGAAGAATTGTTAACTTCATGGCAAAAAATTAGGGAAAGTTGTAAACCTTGCAAAAGTTACATTTACATTTGTTTTTTAGTTTGCAATGTTAGTCGTGATACAGTAAATAAACAACTAAAGTTTCTTTACAAGAATTATATATACAAAGAGTGAAAACAGTGTATATATATATATATATATATATATATATATATATATATATATATATATATATATATATATTGTATTATATTATATTTTCATAACTTGCCAAGTGCACTTAGATTTATTTTCATATTTGTCTAATATTCTCTAAAGTTTTATTGAAAAACAAAAAAATAATTGTAAATAAATATTTTGTTAACAAAACTTATAAAAACGTAGAAACTCGATTAGGTCTTGTGCTTTATTACATAAAGTAATCACTAAACGATACCTCCTAACAATACCTCCTAACAAAAGCTTCAATGAACTGAATTGACAAAAACAATAATTAAACAATAAAACAAAATGAGCTTGAATTACAAAAACAATAATTCAATTTAGCTTAAGTTACTATTGGCTCCACACTATAATCATTATTGAATAAACTTTTCTTGTTTGAACTAATACTTATCTTATGTTATAGGTGCTCTTTAAAAAAATAACTTCATGCAAAAGTAAATAATGTAAAGTAAATATAAACTAAAATTGAATGTACACCATAATACAAAAAATTGGTATTAGTAGAATACTATCATATCAGTACATCATTATCATTAAACTGTTTTTAAAATACCTACATGGTGTGAATAATGAACTATAATCAAGTTAATCCTTAAAAAAACAAATAAAAGTTGTTTAAGCTTATTCGTTAGAACTGTTGTGTATCTAGTTACATATTTTGAAGTAAACCTAAGTGCTGCTTAATATTAGTTGTACAGTATTTAAAAAAAATGCTCCTTCATTTTACTGGTTATTATGACTAATTTTATAATTAATGGCTAAATTTGATTTAAATCATTATTAAAAGTATTGTCTCCTTTAATATTGATTATAGTGCAATTAAAACCATTGTAGCTGTTACATTATTTTTATGTTTATAAATATAATACTAAATATTTACAGCAATAAATATTTTAGGAAAATATAAACTATAAATGCTTAGTAATACCAGGGTCTTGCGGCGTTCCTCAGCGTTAAAAAGTATCTTCCATCGTTTTTGTAAGTTATTATTATTATATATTTATATTTGTTATATATATAAAAAAACTAAACTTTTATAAACAAAGTTTTACAATGTATTTATATTTAAAAAAGTTTATAAATTAATTATGTGCATTGAGTTTTCATTGTCAATTTTTTTATTCTCACTTTATTTTTAGTTTATCGCTTTTTTTTAATAACTTGAAATAATATAAGGAATAATGAATGATGAAAAGGAATAATTATTTTAGACAAAATGTTGAGACTAACTATATAAGTAATGTTTTACAATTACATGTTACAGTTATATCTTTTGTGATTATTGTTTGTTTAGTGTTAATATAATTACAATAAAGGGTTTAATTTTTCATTTAATTGTCTATTTTACGAGTCTGTAATACAAAGTTCAACATGTTAAATTAACGCTCGTTTATTAAAAAAAAATTATTTAAAGTGTAAAACTGCTGGAGCTGTTTGATTAATCCTCCAACTAGGGTAACAAAAAACTCAACGTCTCTAATTGACAATACCATAACTTTTAATTTGGTACGGAAGGAGGGTAAACAATCAAATGCTCTCTCATTGTGCTCTGTGATAAGACCGTAATGATCTATGGGAGCACATAATAACTACAAAAATAAAAAATAAAAAAAAATTCAATTAGACATTTTAAACCTAACGTTTCTGACCCTTAACTTTAAAGATTCCAATTTCAAGAGAGATGCCGACACCATTTATAAGACCTTCTTTAAAGCATTTTACGCCGTATACGATGCTAACTTACCTATTATTGAAAAAACATTAAACATAAATAACATTTCGGTTATTAAGGGTTTCAAAAGTCATTAAAGATAAAACAGAAATTAGGAATCGTTCATAAATTATGCAACGCTAAATTTAACTAATAAACAAAACAAAAATGTTTTTAATTAAACAAAAAACAAAAATAGCCCTTTATATCCAATAAAACTTTAGAGAATATTAGACAAATATGAAAATAAATCTAAGTGCACTTGGCAAGTTATGAAAAAAAATTACTGGCAATCAAAAAAGCATGCTCAGGCTCCCTCCCACAGATGATTGTAGTTGAAAACAAATGCATAGATGAATCAAAAGCTTTATCTGACGAGTTTAATAAATTCTTTATTGAAATCGGTTCTGAATTAGCAAATAAGGTTCCTTTTACTGCTTTTAACTATTTTTTAGTACCAACAGATAATTGCAACTGTTCCAAAGATATGCACTCAGAATTATTTTTTTATGAATTCATAAGTGCTTTCAAATCACTAAAAAAAAAAGGAGCTATTTGAGCTGATGGAACTAATAGTGATAATAATGATCTTAGTGACATAATTGTCGAGGGTTATGATCATCTTAATGATATTTATATTTAAAGTTTATTCATCTGTCCGCTAAGGAGTTTTTTCTAAATGACTAAATTATGCAAAGGTTATTCCGATTTTAAAAAGGAGTAGGTTCAGGGATCCTGAACCTGTAGTGTAGGGGTGTACCGCCCCCCCTCCCTAAAGCTGTTGTTTCAGTTTGCAAGTTTTGAAGTATAGCTGGTAAATGACAAATATCGAGGACCTTTTTTTTTATTATATTTTTTTGTTTAGGTCCCAATTTGCAAAAAACACATGCGACACCCCCACCCTTCATGAGAGACCTCTTCGGGATGGCACTGAGTAGGTTATAATATCAGTAACTATCAACATATAACATATATTCATCTAACTTTTTCAAAAATCTAACAGCGTACTATGTACATTAGTGTATACAGTTATCTTATTTCCAATAATTTTTAATATAATAATCAACTTGGTTTAAAAATAATAATTCTAAAATATTTCAAAGTTCCACAAAACATGCAATTATCCAATTTGTACGAGTAATC
This sequence comes from Hydra vulgaris, assembly GCF_038396675.1. Classification (NCBI taxonomy): domain Eukaryota; kingdom Metazoa; phylum Cnidaria; class Hydrozoa; order Anthoathecata; family Hydridae; genus Hydra; species Hydra vulgaris. The sequence continues at coordinate 53,573,595 of NC_088921.1, forward strand.
TCAAATTCCTTTCAACGATTTCACTATATATTAAGTGTTTTTATTGACTTCACAAAGACATTCAATAATGTTGACCATAAAGTCCAGCTCAAAAACTGAAATAATACGGAATAAATACATGACTATAAAATCGTTTTTTACTCATTCCAAACATTTTCAATTTACAACACACTTTATTCTAATTTTCATACTTGTTTATGTCTTTGTTAAAAACAGTTGTAAACTTATAAAAGGTTCTGACGATAAGATCATTATGATCGTCTTTCAGAAGCCTTGTTAGTATTTTTTTTTGTTTTTTGTAAACGACTACAAATGTAAACAAGCTCAACAAAAAACAAAGATAAAATCGATCAATTAAATATGGCTGTAGTTTTGGATTAAGGAGGGTTGATTCAAAATAAAAGATTTTTCTTCAAAACAAAAAGTCTACAAATAAAAATTTTGATTAATAACATGGAAAAGTATGTCCTGCTTTAAAAATAACACCAGGCCTGAAAAGCCTTAATATACCACTGAAACGTAGTCATTTTTCAACCAGAAAAGTTTTTATAACATTTTAATTACTCGATATAAAAGATACTAAACTTTTACAGACCAGAGAACAGCGCAGATTTTTAAAATCTAATATTTTAAAATCATTTTTACTAAATCTAATGCTAAAATTCATCGAAGTAACTTACTTTTTAATGCGATTTAATTTATTGAAAATGCTTTTTTGGCTTTAAATAATCTATTTTTTGTTGTTAAACAAATCCATTTAGCTTTTATAATTACAGCTATTGCGTTTTGAAAGACAAATGACTAAATGCTGGTGCCATAAAATAAATTAATCCCTATAGTAAATTAACTCCCGCATCGTAAAGAATAAAACTGGGAGTTTATCTATTTTGAAATAGATTAACTCCCCTTGAAATAAATTAACCACTGTTAGCGAAACAAATTAACTCCCCATAATATTTTAACTCCCTTGGAACAACAACTTTTATGAAATACGAAAAAATAGTTATTGATATAGATATAATATCAGTTGCACTATATATATATCTTAAGCGTTCTTAAATATTTAAACATTCGGTAAATACATATATATCGAATACTACTATTTATCTACTATCTATATTATCTACTAATTTATTGCTCTGTTCCTTTAAGAACATTTAGCACTCTATTTTATAGAATACATTAAAAATTATACATACATATATATATATATATATATATATATATATATATATATATATATATATATATATATGTGTATATATATATATGTGTATATATATATATATATATATATATATATATATATATATATATATATATATATATATATATATATATATATATATATCATACATCCGAACGCACCTTTTTTTTTGCGTATTGCGTATTGAGTATGCTACTCATATCATACTCAATACGCAACTCAACGTACGCAATTTCTTTGAGTATAATACTCAATACGCAACTCGTAGTACGCATTTTTATTGAGTAGAATACTCAATACACAACTCATAATACGCATATTTCTTGAGTATTTTGCGTAAAAATACGCAATTGTTTTGAGTGTAAAATATAAATTAGTTGTTAAAGTATATATTTTTTTATAAATAATAAACAAAAACACTAAATTATAATTTAACCATTATAATTTGTTTTTTAAAATAAATTATTAAGGTTTGCGTGTCGAAAATCACGTCTTGAAGCCTCTAGGGAGTAAGTAGCATTGCTTTTAATGACTTTATGATCTTGCTTCAAATAACAGTTTGCAATTTGCTGTTTTACAAGTTGATAAACTTTGAGTTGCTTTTTTTTGTAAGTTGATAAACTTCTAGCGTTTGTATTTGAAATAATGACTTTTTTTATAATTTTTTGTTACTTTTATGAGGCTATAGATGTATATAAGATGCAAGTATTTATCTTTTTATCTATAGTAAATAAGTTAGATAAATAAAATAAATCATTTTAATCTTTAATCTTATATAAACTAAAGTAATTTATATATGTAATGTAATTTAAACTAGTTTTATAATATTGCTTATTTGCTTAACAAAAGTTTTATTTTAGATTTTTTGCTTTAACATGTATGGAAGATCCGCCAAACGAAAATTAGGTTCAGGCTCTAATGTAAAGAGTTTGAGAAAAAAAAAAAAAAAAGTATTAATAAAGAAGATAAAGAAAATCAGTCTGTAAATAAACAAATAAATTCTGATATAAGTAATCGTGCCTAAGCCGTATTGTCGAATAAAAATTGTCAACCATCGTGCAGCGAAAGCATAAGCAATGCTTTATTAACAAATATAAGTATTAAACGATATGTTAAAGAGATTAATGAAATTAAACATAACTTGAAAAACAATAAATTTCCGCGTAAAATTTTCAAATTTGGTGACACTGAAAAAACTTACAGTTCGGTTTTAAACTTTTTCCATTGACGAACCGAAATCGATTTTAAGCCCGGAAAGAAAGAAAAATTACATTTTACCTGCATTTAATGCTATAAGGTATTACATGAACCACTAGTTAAAAGTGGTAATTTTTTTAAGCATTTTAATTCCACACAATGTAACGGCAAAGACGATTTTATGGCTTGGAAAACGGTTTATGATGATATAAGTCTTGATAATGATGATGACTCGTTGTTAGATGACAATATTATGGATCTAACTAAATATGTAATGTCATCCATTTTGGCAACACAAGAGCTAGGTAACATTCATCTAAAAAGACTTTTAGAGCGTCATAAAATTCATTTACCATGCGAGAAGTCTTTTGTCTATAATATAGTTCCTTTGGTAGTTGAAAAGATAAAAAAAACAATCACTAACTGCCTTAGAAAAGCTAAAACTATTACATTAATAGGTGATATAGCCGCCAGCTGGCTGAATTTTTTGCCTTATCTTGCCAGGTTACCTTTGCTGATTTCAGTAAAAAGCTAATAGTTCTTGGTCTTCAACGAATGAGTGGCCCACATAATGCTGCAAATATTATATTGGTTTCGGAACAAATAATAAATCAATATGATTTCGATAAATCTAAAGTTGACGGTTATGTGAGTGATGGTGGTAAAGCTTTCTTAGAGCTTTTCCACAAATGCTCAATTATGAATTGGAAAACGGCAATTGGATTAAAGAAGACTTTTGGGAAGAATTGTTTGAGAATGACGACAGTGATGAGAATGATCAGGAACTGAAAGATTCACCTGAAAACAAAATTGAACCTGAAATTAACGAATTGCTTACTGAAGAAATAAATCCAATCCCAAATGATATTAAATTCAGCAAACTATCTAATGAGATTGATGCTGAGATTGATGCTACTGGAATTGATGATGCTGATAATTATGAATTTGGGGATCATAGTATAGTAGATCAATTAGAGTTTGAACTCGGCAGCAGAAAAGTACCTCGTTTTGCATGCACAAACCAAAAATTTAATATTTCTATACGTAATACTGTGAGGTCATGCAAACGATTAAAAACTATTTGTCATTGCTTTGTTCATTTGCTAAAAAACTCATTAGACAATTCAAATTGCCCGAATCTTTCAACAAAAAAAAATAGATTAAGAAACGAAATTTTAACTCGTTGGTCATCAAGCTTTTTAATGTTGATTTGTTTCTACAAAGCACATAGAAAACATTGTTTTGAAACTATTAAATGTCCAGTTACTCAAGCAGAGATTGAATTCTATTTATCATTGATGCTCCCAGCAAATAGAGTTACGCTTTTGAATTAAAAAAATCGCGTACATATTGGTAACTTGGTACCAAGTTTACATTTATTAATCATGCAATATGAGGAAATGGCTAAAAAAGATGGTAAAAATAAAAAATTTTGCGAATTGCTGATAACTAATGTAAAAAAACAATTTTAGCATGAGCTTAACTCTGCTGTTTATGCAGCTGCTGCAGTTTTAAATGTTTCTAAACTTTATCTATGGTATCAAAGACCGATTGCAAAAGCCACAGTCAATTTTCGACTAAGTTCATTAGTAAACTTGGCAATCGAATTAAATAAAAAAAACGAAAAAAACGATTTGACAGCAAGTGGTTCTAATAATAGTTTCTCTCAAAAAAGTGTTCCTGACGATGAAGCCTTTGATCAGTTTTATCAATGCATAGAATTGGATCAGGTAGAGTACAACAAAAAAGAACTTAGCATCGGACACCTAGCTGATAAAGAAAGGAATAACTTTGTAAACGTTTTAAGAAACCATAGTTTCACCAACAAAACTCATTATAATGCATTTTGGTTTGAGAAAAGAAAAGAATTGCCATATCTTTATAATTTGTGTCTCATGTTTTTTAATATATCGACATCCTCCGCTTATGTTGAATGTTTTTTAGCATATGTGGTGTAGTTAATCGAAAAAGAGCCTCAACATGACCGATGAAACACTAATAAATCGTGCCTTTTCAAAAAGTAACTTAACCATAATTAATGAAATGGCTGAGTGAAAATAATTCTTCAGTTGTTTGAAAATTTTCTTCATTACTTTTGTTTTTGTTTATGAATTGAAAATACATTTTAGAAAAATATAATTTTTTAAAAAAATAATTATTCTGATGTATGTTATATATGTGTATATATATATATATATATATATAAATATATATATATATATATGTATATATATATATATATATATATATATATATATAATCACTTCTACAACACTTAATTACAACGAGAAAAGATTGTCTGAAATTCAGAAAATTGTCTCCACTTCTAACAACAAGACGTGTATTACTAAAGATTAAAGAATAGATATACAATTTAATATTATATGCATATATATATATATATATGTATATATTTATATATATATAAATTATGTTTGTGTATTCTATAAATAGAGTGCTCAATGTTTTTAAAGAACAAAGCAATAATAAATGAGTAAAATCTCCTATCTAATTTTCAGTTGTCTTCAACATTATGTTTCTCAATCAGTAGGTTCATCAGAAAGAAACTCAGTTCTTCCTGATGACCATAATGTATATATATATATATATATATATATATATATATATATATATATATATATATATATATATATATATATATATATATATATATATATATATATATATATATATATATATATATGTATATATATATATATGTATATATATATATATTTATATATATATATATATATATATATATATATATATATATATATATATATATATATGTATATGTATATATATATATATATATATATATATATATATATATATATATATATATATATATATATATATATATATATATATATATATATATATGTATATATATATGTATATATATATATATATGTATATATATATGTGTATATATATTCAATTTCATCACATTTTCCCCGACATCTTTAAGTTTTAAGTAGTCCATTGTTCAAAGTTCCAATCAATTTGGAGCCGTGCGCTTACGAATTTTTGGTAAAATTCGCTGGATGTCGCAAGAAGATTCAATGACACAGTCTCATGTGGTTTTTGTAACTGATTTGCAGTCTCAATTGATTCTTGTTGTTAAAGTTGTTACTATTTATTAATTACTTCAGCTATCTGCAATACTTTTGAAAGTTATCATAAATCTACAATACACAAAAAACCCACACTTTTGCATACTATAAATCCAATTGGAGCAATTGCTAAGTGAATTAGAATAAAAAGAAGTTAAAAATTGTTTTTATCAATATTTTCATAATGTTGAAAAAAACGGGGTTTAAACGAAAAAAATTAAAATAAATAGAAAATAAAAGTGTTATAAATTTCTCGAACTAAATTCCACAACAGCTTTCATCAATCGCTCCCCATAAGACACATCGGTGATTATATTAATTTGATATCGTGACCAAGACTTTAAAAATTCCTACGGGTTGACTCTCCGGCTTGTTCAGATATATGTCTAAGTCCATAATCTGATTTCAGTTCATAAAGGCATTGTTCAATGTGTTTAAGAATTATGTGCATATTGAGAGTTTCAGATAAATCTGTTGCCTGAAACATTGTTTTCAAAACTTGCCAATAATGAAATAAATTGTACGAAACCTTTCCAGTTCCAAAACAATATTTGACAACATTGTCTATTGCTTTTAGCAATGAAACTAAAGGTAACAGCAATAACGGGCTAACTTTACCAAGGGCATCAGCTTCAAGAAGTTTATCTGCATGTTGAAGTAGCTTACGACATGCATTGCCTTCAAAGACCTCACCCTAAACAAAATACGATACAATATACGAATTTACTCATTTGATTTTAATTAGTAAAAACAGTCTCTAAATTTTTTATTAAACTCTCACCTGGTAATTTTTTGAAATCAATTTTAACTTTAAGGGCCATAGCATGACTTTTTCTCTGCCTAAAAGTGGCAAAATTCCGTTCCAAAAAACATGTTTGACGAATCTTTGTATTAAATGTAATTCAGGAAAAGTGCATTTAGCTATAACTAACATAGATTCTGGTTCGTTGAAAAGTGGAAGGTTCACTGTGCTCATAGTGTTTGGGGCATATCTTTTTTTTATTCCTACTAATAGCTGAAGCCTAATAAAATATATATTAAACATATTTTAAAGTGTTTATTATTAAACGGGCAAAAATACTTTGATAACAGAAAATTATTTAAAACATTATGTTGTAAAACTTTACCTCTCGTAGCATTTTCTCAGATCACCATATGTTCGCAAACCTGCACATCTATTGTTCAAAGATTTCAAAAAAATATCTAAGTTGCAGTTTACATCGCATATATTTTCTTCCACTTGTGTAATTAATCCTCGGAATGACCGTAATTTAACATAGCAATATGGACAAGGGTTTGTTGAAGTGGCTTTCTGAAGACCATTAACAACCAAAATTAATTTAAAATCAGATACAAAAACAAAAGGAATTCTATCTAACTTAATTAGATTAAACAGCAGTTTAATGTTTTCATTAGATTCTTTGATTTGAGGTACTATACGAAGCATTATTAATCTGTGAACACCTGTTAACTTTTTTTTTTGCCAGCTGTACCCCCTTCAGAAAACAAGGATCTTTTTTTTTTAAGGAAAGCTCAGTTCCTCCAGGTTTTTTTACTTGGAGGAACTGAGCTTTGTGAATCTGCCTAACAAATTATTCTCTTTGCTTTTTCTTTAGATTCACCCTTTCATCAAACATATCTTGTGTAATCTGATATAAATTTTTCAAAGATTTAGATTTTTCTGATGCCTGTTCTCTGTGATAAGCAGGAACAGTCTTTTTACCTTTAATGGATCTAAAAAAATTAGTAAATTTCTCCATCACATTTGAAGATACTCCAGTATTTATCTGAAAGTTATTCGCGCATTCGCTTGAAAAGTTGACTTTTTTGGCTATATCAGGTTTTAAAACGATTTGTCATTTGTATCTTCCTTTTGAATGAAGCTCTAAGCATATATTTTTTTTACTTAAATCTATTTGATTATCTGCCTTAGTTTTAAGTAATGAATTTATTAACTAGTCTTTTTCTTTTTCTAGTAAAGTTTTGTTTAAAAAAAAAAATCAATATTTTTTGCTGATTTAGTTTGCTTGCAATAATGGGACAGTCCCTTTCCAATTTCTGATTTGCAATACAAACAAATGATTATTGAACTTGAACCATTATTACTTATAAATTTCGAATAAAAATATCACTCTTTTTGTTTATTATTATATGTATATATAAATGCAAAAGCTTATAATATTTACCTGAACAAGATTTTAAAGAAATCTTCCTAATTCCGGCAGTAGTCAGTAAGCCACTGTCTTCAGTAACGTTAGAAGTCAATCTTCTTTTAAAACCTCTTCCTTTAACGACGAGTTAATAACCAATATACCTTGCTGTGATGCATATATAGCAATTGCATTCTCTATCTCCTCTAGTTCTAGTTTCTTTTATCAATAATATGTCTTCATAATTTGGCGTTTGTCTGGTTCATTTAGTGTTATTCTGCAGGTACCGCATATACTTAGAGGATATTTGCTGTTTACAAGGTCAAAATCTGAATTTATATACATTATAATTTGTTCAGCTATCTTTTCTGTGATTGCAAACTGTTGAGACTTTTTTTTTTGAAATTATTTTTTTCCACATGGTGCACACACTTTTACTCTAGATTCATCATGATTTGCTGATTTGTTGGGCATATCAAAAGTATAATACTCAATACTTCTTTTTAAAGATTTAATTCATAATTTTCCAAAAAATAAAGAAGTTGCCAAAGATAAAGACTTTACAGGGTGCGTAAAAAGTTCCCGCACTCAGTATTTACGACGTAAAACCACGTAGAATTATCATAGTGTGCCAAAAGTTTAAACATTTATTCTTGATAACATACAAAACAACAAAAACAAGTCAGATCTCAAAAAGTCCTCCTTTCGCTTTGATACACGCCCTGAGGCGCTTAGGGAATGCTTCAACCGCGGCGGACACCATATCATCTTCAAGAGTGGCCCATTCTTTTTCGAGTGCTTGCCGTAGAGAGTTCAAATTTGGATGACGAACAGCTCCAACCTTGGCCTTCATAATTCCTCAAATGGAATAGTTGAGGGGATTAAGATCCGGGCTGTTTGGTGGCCACTCTTCTCGTGTGATGAAACCCGGAAAATTGGCTTTGCACCAATCCTGGACGACCGTTGCTTTGTGGGCTAGGGCGGAATCCTGTTGAAACGTCCAAAACCGCTGTCCGAAGTGTGAATTGGTTCAAGTTAATAGCTCAGTCGTCAAAATATCATCCAGGTAGTTTTGAGCTCTTATTTTCACTTCTTGATCAACAAAATCCAATGGCATCTTGTCGTCTCCTGTAATCGCTCCGAAAACCATCACTGCTTGAGGGTGAGCTGTCTTTGAAGCAATTCGATCTTTCTAGTTTGCTTTTTGAACGTTTCCAGCGATTATCCGGTCATTCTGATGGTTCAAAAACTGCTCGACAGTAAAGAGACACTCGTCCGTGAAGAGAATCGTCGAGGCGTTCGCCGGCTTCTTGAATCGCTTGAGAAGCTCCTTGCAACGGGCCAAACGAGTGGCTTTCATGCGATCAGTAAGTCCGTGAGCTTTTTAAATTTTGTCCGGGTGTTTTCCGAGCTTTTTGTAGACGATTTGCCGAACTGAACCTTCCGAAATCCCTTCATCCTTGGCCATTTGTCTCATCGATCGTTTTGGGTTGTACCGAATCTCGTCGCGTATTTTTTTGACAATTTTACCCGAAGTTGCAGTTTTTGGTCTTCCAGAACGTTGACGATCATCAATGGAACCAGTTTCTTCAAGTCGCTTTAATAAATCGTAAACCGTACGCCGCGGAACATTCAGAAGACGAGCGATCTCCGATGCTTTCTTTTTCTCTTTAGTTAGCCTCTCGATTGCCGGCCGCAAATCTCTTGATTTCGTCATGGAACCTAAAAACTTCAGTATTAAAACGTATTCAAAGATTAGAGAAGAGCATAAATAATGCAGTAAAATAAACGGTATGCTTTAAAATAAGAGAAATAACGTCGTTGCCAGAGGAGTGCGGGAACTTTTTACGCACCCTGTATACTTACATGGATGAATAATATCGTTGTTATTACTTCTCACATTTGTTGTCATTTCCGTTTATAATTACTTTATAAAAGCCCAAAACTTTATTAGTTTAGTTTAATAGAGTTTTAGATATTTAGTAACACAAAATTTTTTAATTAAAACCAGAAATATACACAAATGCTTTAAGTAATTTAAACCGGACAATGACGGTATTAGAAAAAAATGGTCGATTTGAATGTCATTTAAAAATCTTGGACAAGCAGCTAGGATTTTAATTTCAACAGATTTGTGATGTACAAAAAGAGTTCTTAAAGGATCTGGAAACAGTTTTCGTTGACATCTTTTATCGATTTTGAACTTTTTGAGTGCCAGTGTGTTGGTTAGAGGCGCAAGATTACGAATAGAAACCGTAGATTCAGGACCATTGCCATGCTTGATAAGCGCATATTGTGGGTTTGCTTCCATTAGGAATACCTCATCTACGTCAGGTTCATACTTAGAATTTTTAACATATCTCTTTAATAATACCGTGCCAGGTTGTGTAAGCCATGATGTGATTGTGTAGCAGAACGTTTTTGATACGTAAATGGTCTTTCATGTGGAGTTTCATTAGTAGAGGTGTTGATTAAAGAACTTCAAAGTTAAGAAGGTTCAGAGATATAATAAAACTAATACATTTTTCATTGTTGTAACTTAAACTCTTAGCTTTAGCTAAAAGGAAGCGTTTGAGGTTGTAGTCATGTTTCTCTTGTGTCTCTCCACACATTGTCAAATTATATAGATAAGCAAAAGTATATTTCAACTTCTCATCAGCAATAAAAAATCTTTGAAATTGGGCTACTCCGTTTGTCAAATCAAAAGGCATACGCGTAAAATAATGTAAACCAGCTTCAAATAAAGTATATGAGAGATCTTCTTGTTTATTTGGGATCTGGTGATTGATAGTTTGACTATATATTACTAGGCACTTTTTCAACCTCTTTTTTCTTGTTACAACTTATTGTGATCTCCATGGTGATGTTGAAGGTTCGATAATTCCTTTTTGTAAAGGTGTTGTACTTCAGAGCTAATAAATCACACCCTGTAAATTTTGAGTCATAATACCAAAAACACTTTCCATCAAAATCTTTTGAATCGTAGAATTTTTTCTTTTGAATCGTAGATGTTAAGACTTAAAATGTCTAATTTTAAAATCTAGAATTAAAATCTTGAAGAGATATTCACTTTTTAAAAACCACATTATAAGTCCTAGAAAAACATTTCTTTTAAATAAGTATCTTATATAAAAAATTCTCCAAACTACAAAAATATATTTCAAACAAAATAAGAACAGATTCAAAAATGTTATATTTTAAACATAAAATAAAATTTAAATATTCTAAACTTCATATAAGCCAATTCAATAGAACTTTTAATATTCACATTGATTTACAAACATTTTGTGACAATAACTTTAAATTTTTTTTTGCTGTGGTAATCCAAAATACAGTTCAAAAGTTGTTTGGGGTAATCTGGGTGAGAGCTATTACGCTTATATCTCTACTAATAGGTTTTGAAGTAAGAGTGCATTGTCTCAGTTGTCTTTTCACTTTAATGAATTATGGTACAAGGAAAAAGATTGCGTGAGCTTTGCTGTAACTGAAATTTGCAACTTTAGGTAACTTGTCTTGAATTTTTCAATTTTTAACTCATTTTCCAGATTCAAAATACAGCCAAGCAGAAACAACTTGAACAATGTCAAACAGTTACAAAAATCAAATGCTTTTTATGCATTCTTAGACTCAGCCAAATTTTTTAATCCATCTACTTTCCTCAATAGCTTCATGCAGTCATTGCCATTTTAGTGCCCGCCATGGTAAGGCAGAAGAGGAATATGAAGTGAAGCAAGCCTATCAACTGTCTTTGGCCACATCTGAGCAAGATTTTTTACAATATGATTTACAACACCAATGAGCAAACCAAATTCCATTGGTGGAATTACTTCTAAAACACTTATTTGGTCTTTGAAAGGAAAGAGTGGAGGATGCACAGCATTTTGGAATGATTTGGCACTCTTTGTGTTTCTTCCGCTGTTAAGAAAGTCCTGAAAATGCATTATAATTGTACTAAACATTTTTAGTTAAAATCAAAGATTTTTATTTTTAGAGATACTTGATTAAAAAAAATTTTCATATTAAAATCTGATTAAATTGACGTTTTTTATTTAGATTTTTCTAACGCATAAAATATCTGCTTATCATCAAAAACTTAAAAAAACTTGTTCATAAATTATTTTTTTCTTTTAACACTCGTCAATTTTCAAGACTCAACTTTTCTGAGAAAACAGATGGAACTTTACTATTTAAAGTCAAAAGTTGAAAGATGGAAAAAACAAAACAGTACTACAAAATTTTCCTAATAAGTTTTAAAAACAAATAATATACAAATAGTTTGTGTACAACAATTTATTTCTCGTTGCTCCTCATCTTCCACCAACTTCATCATTAGTTCCTCATCTTCCATTTACCAATTGTTTAAAGAATTTGAAAAAAGCTAAAAGTCTAACCGTTAAAAACCAAGAAATTTTCAAATCAACAATACAAATTTCCTTAGCCACGACTATCCAATATTCATACAACAATCTCGTCAAAAAATATATTTATTCGCTGTAGTCAAAATTTTTTTCACTATTAAAACAAAAACAACTTATTATTGCTTAAATAAGAAATCAAATCAAGTCGACATGCTTATTACAGGATCAAAAATTTTATTAGCGGGTCGGCGCTGGATTAAAAAACCCCAAAATAGTTTTAAGAACCTTTTCTTTTTTTTAGTCATTTTTCAAATTATTTATTTCAAAAACTATTGGGGGAAAGGGGGCAAAACCCCTCCTGCTGCCCCTCCTGTCTTCTCACCCTCCCTCCGGTTGCTACGGGCCTGTATTGATATAGAGAGAAAATTCAACAATTAAAAAAGTAATAAATTGTGTATATCCCTTACAATTACTTAAACTATAAAAAAAAGAAATTTAGCCATTAAAAAAAGAGAAAGACTTTAATCACAAAAAAATTAAAAAAATGAAGCCATTAAAAAATATATATCAAACAACCACTAACCAACTTAAAAATATATGTAGAATTAGAATATAATTAGAATATGTAAATAGAATATGTAAAATATAAGGTTTTATTTTATTTTTCGAAAGATTTTGTTTTATATCTCCAAAAAATTTTGTTTTTTATCAACAAATATTTTTATTTCATGTCTCAAAATTACAAGAAACGCTTAAAAAGGACGAAATTTAAACTCTCTTTAAAAGCAAGAATAAAGACATTATAATAAAAAATTTGTCAGTTTAATGCAAAAATAAAGACATTATAATAAAAAATTTGTATGCAGAGAAAGATAAGATGACCTAAAAATGCATGACTAATATGGTGACAAACGCAATAATAAGTTTAGTCGTAATATTAGAGCTGTGATTTGCAGGTGTATTAAAAGTAATGTTACTGTTAACAGTGCTTCTAATATATACATTTACGTATTCTTCTAATATAATACAATTGTGTATATCACTTACAAATCATTCTGTATTGGATATACTAATATTGTCGCGATTTCTCAAATTGTTTGTGAAATGGAGTTCTTATTTACACTCGAAAATGCGGAAACTTTGATCAAAATTTTAAACAAAATTATTCAGCTTCCTCTTATGCACCTCAACAGAGTTTCTGCCAAACTCTTAACAGTGATTAAACTAAACACTTTTCTAAAATAACATTTGCTTAAGCTATCATCTTCATCTGTTTGAAGTAATTGCTGATGTAGTAGGTAAGTAATCTATGTACCACACTTGGCTCTGACTGTCAAGCTGCAAATCTTTTAAACAGCATTTCAAAGTTAAGATGAAAAGTAATTATCGTAAATACTACTTATTATCGTGATACTTGAGTATTGATATTTACAATTTAATATTACTATCTGTCACCCTTTAGACTTAAATTTTTTTTCTTGTAAAATTGCATTCTGATTTTAGGTATAAACGAAAAGGTGATCCGTCAACTTTCTTAAATTTTTTTGAAGAATAAAAGACTGTGTGGTATTTTTCCTCGATCCATAAGAAATAAAGTATATATTAAAAGATAAAAAAAAAATTTTTTGAAGAAGAAAAGATTAAAAAAAAAGAAATATTTCTGAAGAACAAGAACAATGTGGTGTTTTTCTCCGGTCCATTGGAAATAGATTTCATATTTAAAGACTAGATAGTTAGCCGATGATGCGCTACACTATGCACCACAGCGGCAACTAATGCTCAATAAAAAAACTTGCATTTTTTCATTAATTTTATGTGTTTTTAAACAAATAATATATTTCATAAGCTAAAAACCGAGAAAAGAAAAATAAAGAAGTAAAAGTTTGCACCACAGTGTTTTCGTGTTTTTGTGTTTTCGTAAAGATTTATTGATTGGACCATGTTTCTATAGAGGTAACAAGTTTTTTTTATTTGTTACTAATTTTCTACTATAAATTGACATTTTATAAGTTCAATAATGTTATCACTAGCTCTGTAATAACATGCTAGAAAATCAGTTCAACTGTAGTGGGTTTGATTAATAATGGTTAAGATATCAACTGTTGTTCAGTTTGAAAAATAAAACTGGATATGGATCTCTGAAATAACTGTTTTATATAGGTCAGTGGTTACGGAGAAAGTCACAACCTAAGTATACTTTATTTAGAGAGGGCCTAAAATCGACAACCTAATCAATTCTGAAGCCTCTCCATTCCACTTGTAATAAAATGAAAACAAGTTCAAATGAAAATAGAAATTACTGTATTGGAGATGCAATGTTATTAATGAATAGCAATATAGGACCCTTAAAATAAAAGTATGAGATGTAGAGAAACCTTTAACTTCCTCTTTTATTTTGAACTCGTGTTTCTTTTTTTGTTTTTTTTTTCTAAATATTTTGATATTCGTTAATATAAAGTGTTGTTACCATAAAGTGTGATTATATATTGATTAAGGGTTACACTCTCTTGATCGCCTCTCAACTCTGAATTTGCCCTTTAGATGGGACTCATATACCTTTTTTATCACATAAATACGGTAGAGAAAAATTTCTGAAATGCAGTTATAAGAATTTCTTTTCAGGTTTTAAAATATAATTTTTGTATATTTTCAGTTTTATTGTCTCAAAAAGAAGTTTAAAACAGTTTTATAATGACAAGAAGTTTTATGTGCCACATGGGATAGTAAACATATACAATGAAAATTGTAATTATGCAGAATTTATAAGTAATCGTGCAGAATTTATTTGTAATTATGCAGAATTTGTCATTTGAGTTTTTCTTTCTCACATAACTTGTAAAACTAAAGCTAGCCCTCTGACATTGCAATTAAGATTTATTTTTTAAAGTTTTTCTAAATTTTTTAAGGAAATAAAAACTTTAGTACAAGTAGATTTAAACAATATGAATAAATAAAAACTTTTATACAAATAAATTTAAACAATATAAATAAATAAATAGTTACTCACATTTTTTTTTTTATAAAAAATAAAAAATCTCAATTCACATAGGATTCAATATCTGAATGATTAATATAGCAATCTGAATGAATTGGAAGAAAGTTATATTATATTTGGAGGGTTTAAAAACTTTAGACTTATCTTAATTATATAGAATTCTAAATGAATTGGAAAATATTCAATAATAGATAGTAATACACTATTTACCTCTTGTAGTAATGATAGTGTAGTGAAGAAAAGTACCTTTCTAGATTTTTGACCAATAGGATCCTTATACGTCTTTGATCCTTTCTTTTGCTATTTATCAGCGATAAGACTAAAATAACTTTAGTTGTAAATTTATGAAGCTTGTAATATTTATTCAACGACAAAATATAATGTTCAAATTTAAAAAAAAAATAATGATAATAAAATAAGGTTGACTGCATATCGACACCGGTATTAACAGAAGTATTATCAATTAATAGTAATTTGTTTTTTTGTACCTTCATTATCTTGCTAGCTATTGTAATTCCGTTTTAAATTTCATTGTGTCATATCTTTATAAGAAAAAGGCTTCAGAGTAAAATAATATTTAACGTCTATAGTTTTATAAACTTATTAAAATTTAAAAAAATTTATATTTTTGTTATTTGTAAATAAAGTTTGTTTTTAAATAATTATTGTTTATTAAAAAAAAATATATTTAAATTTTGTATCTTTTCTCTTACTCAAGGTGTGAAAAGAGTTCTAAATAATCCTTTCGCCCTCTTTACGTTATCCCTTAACCATTCTCTGTCTTTAATACAATTTTCATGTCTTTAAACATGAGAATATTGGGAGTATGCATTTGTATTGAGACTCATAATTCGTCAAGTATATATCTGATTGGGCTGAAATAATTTTAATCATTTCTCGATTGGTACAACTTGATATCATTTACAAACTGTTAAATTTGATAATCTCCATCAATGCAAGAAATTATTTTATCAATAAAAATTTAGAATAATGTAGTTAATTCAGTATAGTATGCATATTGATAAGAATTGATGAAATTAAGGAAATTAGGAATAACTCAAAATGTTCCTAGTTTAGTAGAATTGTTAGATAATTTTTTTAAAATACTCTATTGAAGCCCGATGCAACAACATATAACAATCTAGTTATTCTACAATTTAAAATGCTAAGTATCTGTTACTTTATATTTAAAAACTTTAACTGCTTATCCTTAAAAAATTATATATCTTGAACTAAAATGGAGAACAACACTGATAGACAGTTCTGCGTTAAATTAAAAATAAAAGGTTTTTTTATAGCCACAAATATTTAAAGTAAATCGTTTAGCATTAGAACGTTAATGAACATTAAAAGAAAACAAAGAGTGAAGAATCAGTTAGTAGATTTGTTCATTATATTCATGTATATGGTTTATTATAAAGCCCTATGATTTATAGTATATTTTGTAAAGTTCTATAAAATAAACGGGCTTATCGTTTTTTGAATAAAATTAGCCAAACTTATGTGGTTTTCCGGACTATTCTGGAACTAGTCCAAATGAAAAAAAATAGGACAATAAAACTTTTTTATTTTATTTTAGTTTAAATCAATGATTTTTGTTTTTCATATGAGCCGGTGGGAATCAGAATAGTGTCAGTCAACATTTCCTAAATTTAAAAATTTCAAGGTTTAATAAGTAGAGTATAGTTTTACTGTAGAGAAAACCCTTAAAGTTAAGATTTTTTATGCAGTAGAAATTACTAAAGAAACTGGTATGACATTACCGGTATGACTCAAAGCAATAAGCAGAGCATGAAAAACAACCGGGTAAAAATTTCACAACAAATTGATAAGTTGTATATCCTCCTTAATGCTCAATGATTGAGAAACAGGTTCCAATATCGTCGAGTATATAGAGATAATCACAAGACATATAACAAAAGTTGGTGAAGTGCAAAAACACTATAACTGTTGGGTACTTTTTTTGCGTTTTAACTCGCTTTTTGGTCAAGTTTTGTAACTGACTGCAAATTTTACCAAAATTCACGTTTCACACAACAATGACACAAGAGGTAATAGGTACCTCCACATTGTGTTTCCTTGAAAAACTTTGAAATATCGACGACTAGATTAGGACAATGCGCAGGGCAGTGAATGAAGCAAAATTATAATGCATTTTACCTTGAGCCCCGCCTTCTTTACCAACTATTGTTGAACATATTTTACGATTTGTTGAGATATTGTGCTTTTTTCAAAATATTTTTTGTTGCTTGCAGGCCACATTTATTGCGGTGATTCAATAGTATTTTCAATTGCAGAAAACGTCATTTTTTAAGTGAATCGAAACTCAGAATGTACTTGCGGATTTTAAATCTATCACTAGAATTATCAATAAAACATACCGCCTAAAAAAATATTTTTCATCCTAATATATTAGTCGTTTCGTCGAATAGGATTAAAAGGCCTATAAAATTGTATAATGATTCAACAGTCTGTTTCAACTCTTGAAAAATCACTATCAGTTTGTTCTGGGTTTTATTTGATGTTTAACTTGCATTTCTAGGCTGTAGATGCATTTTATTTATTTAATAGCAGATTCCACGCTAAATTCAGTTCGATGACTTAATGTATTTATTTACGTAAAATTCATCTATAACACCCCAAAGTCAATTAGTGTCAATGTTTTGCTGTTAAAGGATAAAAGTGTGAATAAATATCTGATTCGATCTGCTTAAAAACTGACGGTAATTTGAAGTTCCTGTGACTTTGAGGCAGTAATGCAACTTATAATAATAATACTAGTAACATTTTGTCTATGAGCTAGCGCGGCATCTGTTCTACATTCTCATGAAAACAGCGACGGTGATACTTAATCATTATTGCTGTTTTCATCAAATGAATTTTTTTGTAACACAGTAAGCTTAACTAGTACTACCCATAAACTAATTGATATTTGTGCAGCTTACGCTTGTTATCATTGCTCATGCTTTAAATTCATACAAGACAAAACCCACCACAGAAAACGCTGGAAATGACAGAATGTTTTAAAACGCATGGCATACATATCACATATGAATCATATTATGTATTAATTGTATCATGTTTCATATTATATTTAATATGAAACATGATACGATTTTTATATGATTTGATATAATAATATTGCATATAAATACATATACATATTAAAATATTACATATAATTATATATTTTAAATACATATAAATACATATCATGTACTTATAATCTATAAGTTTTTCAAAAGATTTACAACGTTATTTTTGAGAAGGCATTCTAAAATTTATAGAGCTTTCTTTAAAATTGTATTTCCAACGTATATATATATTTAATAATAATAACAAAAATCTTCAAACACTCCATAATTATAACATTTGTTTATCATTCAAATTTGTTTGAATAAATAAATATTTGAAAAAATAAAATAGATTTGTTTTTGTACTGATTTTTGGCATATAAGGCATTTAAACGATCAGTATGTAACATGATTTGATAAAAAATAGAGTAAGTGAAAATATTTTAATATTTGATGATCGTTTAAAGAATGATTTGAGAATAGTAACTTGATTCAATTGTCACGTGATTTCAATTAAGAATTACTACAATTGTTGTAATTAAAAATTGATTTACCCACAAACGATTAAAACATTAATACATTTAGGAAATCATCATGACCCCATATATCAAGTTAAAACAACAAAATTATTTTCCGCAAATGTTTCTTTTATATATACAAAACCTGTCATTTCTTAAATTAGGACTTTCTTAAAGCATAGGACTTTGTTAGGTCACACCACGGTATGTTTTATTTAAAAAACTAAACAGTTGGATTGTTCTCCTAACCACCTGAGCCGTTTTTAACAATTTAATCTAAAAAATGGAATTTAAAATCAGGCGATTATTAATTTTTATCCATATTTTAATCAATAAGTTGAGAAAATGTATTGCAAAATAACTTAACATTTAGTCATATCTAATACAAAATATTGCAAAATATCTAATATAAAACAAATTAAGATTTAGTTATCTAATACAAAATATTGTAAAATATCGAAACTAAACAATATTTTATAGGAACGAATCGAATCATATCGAAGCTCAAAAAATATCGTTATACATTTTTTACCGATAAATTATGCGATATTATTCGCTATAAAGCGATACTGATATCGTGCATATCGAAACCCAAACGATATTTTATCGGAATCATATCAAAACATATCGGATCATAGCAATCTATATCGAAACCCATTATCATGAAAAATATCGGTTAGTTTCGATATTTCGATAACGATACGCAGATGCTTAATATTGACATATTGAAATCATAAAACTCGTCGCGTAGACTAAAAACACCAAATCAATTCAAAATTTATTATTTATATTTGATGATGGCTTTTTTTTTAAACAAATAAAATATAATTTTTATTATTTCTTTTTTTTTAGTATGGTGTTACATTTAAACATTTTACTTGTCTACGGACATCTAAAGTAGCATCGTGTCGTATGTCACCAATCCCGAATTAACGTTTCAAATTTAATACAAACTTAATTTCGTGGTCGTATTGTTGGCGTGACAAATTGAGTTTGGTGACATGCAACAAAAAAGTGTCAAAGATGCCTCATGACAAATAAATAGATTACATGTCACGCTACAACTAATATCTAAAAGTCGCGTGACTAATATAATTATATATGTTGCGCGTCAATCGGGTTTTATGAAATGGTCGTTTTATTAGGAAATGTGGTGTAACATTCATTACGGTGTACCAAAGTACACCGTAATGAATGTATGTAGTAGTGTATGTATGTAGTAGTGTATGTATGTAGTATCCCGTACTACTACATACATACATTAAAAACATATATTAGTAGAGTAAAAGTAGCTGTTTCTTTTTTTTTTAAGTAACTTGGAGTACCTCTCATGATTATGTTATTGTTGGTGCTGGATCGGCCGGATGTGTTTTAGCAAATCGTCTTTCAGAAAATCCTAATAACAGTGTTTTATCATTGGAAGCTGGTCCTCAAGACGCATGGTGGAATTGGAAAATACATATGCCGAGTGCTATTCAGTTTAATTTGCTTAATGACAAGTACAATTGGTATTATAATACAGTACCACAGCTTCACATGAATAACAGGTAGTTTTTACATAATGAATGCGTTATAAAGAATATATATATTTTTTATTTTTAAATATACTTTTTATGTTTATTATTTTGTTTTGATTGGTATAATCAAAACAAATAATTAGACTAATGTAAATAAAATAAATAAAAAAGTTAGATAAGAGTATTGAAATTATAATGGTTTTAATGGATATAATATGAGATTTTAATGGTTTAAAATTTAATGGTTTTTAGATTCACGTTGTGATGGTCTTTGGAGATAAATACCATGAAAGAGTTCGTAAATTGAAACCGTTATTATTCAGAGATAAATACCACATACCATTAGAGATATAGCTATATATGAATAAAATATATATGAAATATATAGTGTATAAACTATAAAGTTCATATATATATGTATATATAATATATATACATATATATATATATATATATATATATATATATATATATATATATATATATATATAAACTATGAAGTTATATATATATATATATATATATATATATAAACTATGAAGTTATATATATATATATATATATATATATATATATATATATATATATATATATATATATACATATATATATATATATATATATATATATATATATATATATATATATATATATATATATATATATATATATATATATATATATATATATATATATATATATATATATATATGTATATGAACTACAGAGCCGTAACCACAACTTTGATATTGGGAGGGGGTACTGGGGTTTCTTTGATTGAATAAAAAAAAAAAGGGCGGGGGGGTTATGATCAAGAAAAATTTGAAATTAATAACTCATAATAATTAAAAGAAACCTTTTTAAATTAGTTTTAATAATAGAGTCCTGATAATAATTTGAAAAAAAAGTTAATGATAACATTATTCGATTTGACAATCGAATTGTGTAAAAACCTCAGGTGTATTACAATAAATACTTCATTTTTTGCAATAAAATGCCGTATTAAGAAAATGGTAAGTTTTCGCAGATTTTAAGTTTATCTCAAGAAAATAAATGCTATAGAAGTAAAGTCATTCTATATATTTTACTATATGTTTCTTATAAAAAACTGTTTGTTAGAGGGGCCTTGGCCCCCCTTGCCCTCCGGCGGTTTCGGCTCTGTGAACTGTATAGTTTATAAAGTTCACATTTATTTATAATTCATATATAGCTATATCTTTAATGGTACTTGGTATTTATCTCTGAATAATAATGGTTTCCATTTACGACCTGAATTATGGTATTTATCTCTAAAAACCATCACAACGTGAATGTATAAACCATTAAATTGGTTAATATAAAAATAAAATAAAATCAATGATCTTACCCAGCTGGCACACATACATTGGGTCAACGCATGTAAAACCAGATTGAAATTAAATTTCAGTGAGCAAATCAGGTTTTTGCGTTTTTATAAAATCCTGACCCGAATTATTTAAATTTATTTCAACCGTTTATACTCATTTTCTTATAATAATTTTCGATAGATAAATAATTTAATATGTTTATTATATCAAATAACTATTTGTAATATATTATAGCAAAATTTGTTATTTGTAATATATTATAGCAAAATTTGTTATTTGTAATATATTATAGCAAAATTTGTTATAACTTATCACTATTAAAAACCAATTCGGTATTGAAACGCTTATTATATTCGGGTCAGAATTTTATAAAATACGCAAAACGTGGATTTGCTCACTGAAATTTAGTTTCAACCGTAAAACCATCGAAAATGTTGGGTATTTTTTCTGATGCAAATCCAACGCTGATTCAATGTCAAGTGTTTAGCAATATATATATGAACTATATATTTTATAAACTGAAATCGCAGTTTAGTCACAAATTTAAAATATTATTCAAATACTATCCGAAAGGATCCATATAAAAAGGGTCATGACAAGTCTATGTTCCTCAACCTACAATGTTTTTTTTAATGATTAATATTATAGCTAGGGTTGAGCTTTTACCGAAAATTTATCGGTAATCGGTAAAATTGTTTTACATATTTACCGGTAAAATTATATCAATAAACTTCGGTAAATAATAATATTTACTATACTAACCAAGTTTGAGGTCAAATACGTACTTGTATTTGGTAAAAATTGGCTAATTTGGCGTATTTGTACGCGTATTGACTAAAAAAAAACTTAAACATTTATAATTGTATTTGATTGAAATATATTTGCACTTCCATAAACTAGGTTAGTCTGTGTTTTTGGGGGAAACACAAAGATGTTGTTTTTCTTTTTTTCTTTTTTTTTTTAACACTAAAATGAATTAAAAATTTGCTTTTAATATTTGTTAGAGAGGCTTGTTTTCATTCTTTTATATAGTAGACCATTGTATCAGTTTGGTCTTAAAAAAATCTTTATATTCTTTCTGACATTAAATTACAAATATTTACATTTGTATTTAGTAATAGCTGACTACATGTTTTTATATTTAATTTTATATTTGGATATTTAGAATAAACCTTTTTTTTTTGTGTATTTGTATTTGTATTCGATAAAACGCATTTGACCCGGACCCTTACACTAACTCCGGAAAAGTTGACAACAGAAGCTGCAACAAAATCAAAAAAGCCTTAGACTTTTAACTTTTTTTAAAGCAATCAATTGAAGAAGTGATTTCAAGACTTACATCACTGGATAGATTTAGTTTTCATGCGATTGTTAGTAGCTCTTTTTTTCGATTTGCAATGTATGAAAAATGTCACGATTTTCTAAAAAATAAAAAGCAATCAATTCAGTCAGGTAAAAGTTAGCAGCTAGCATGAAAAGTGACCGTAAACTTACTGGATGATTACATTTTATTGAAAATTAAAATTCATCAAAAACACATTCTGGAATCTGGGTTTAACTCAAATTTCTGTATTTCTGTCGGCTGAAAAAGCTGCATCAGCTGTCACAGAAAAATTTGCCTAATATGGGTTGAACATTGGCGACAAGTTACGGATACGATTAAGTTACGGATGGAGCTTTCATGATGTTTAAATTTAGAAATGAATTCCAAATGAGTATCAAACGTGTTACACGTATGGAATTTATTCGGCAGTTCAAAAAGTTCTGTCCAAAAAGCCTTTCGAAAAAGATGAAGTCAGCATTGATGAATTCGAATCTGACGTCGAAGTCAATTTTCTTAGAGATTCCATAAATGCATTATATTCCTCTTCCAAAAGTAAAAGTACACTTGTAATCTTTCATCACAAAAATCAGAAAAATTGACGTCCTCGATGTAGAAATAAAGAAACGACACGGAAAAGAGGGAATTTTTTTTTGAAAAAAGTTTTTTGGTAACAGACTGAAATAACCAGACTCATTTCTTTGCATTGTTCAATTTTGTGACGCTTTGAAGTTTAAGTTCAATTTTTGTGACGCTTTGTAGAGAGAAAACAGAGCAATCTTGTAAGTTTGTACAGATATTTTTCTAATCCAGAATGTTCTCATCCTTCAATGTTAGGTGGACATTGTAAAACATGAGGTTTTTAAAGTGCCTTTGAAGTCTGAACTTCAAAAGACTGCCAAAATTTACTCTCTATACTTTTTCCGACGAATCCAATTCTTATCTGCCTATACTTTTTCCAATGACTTAAAATTCATTCATGAAATGTGTTCCTCATAAAATCTTGATAAAAATCTATATTTATATTAAGCAGTTTAGCGTTTGGTCAAAAAACAGTACCTCAATTCAAACGACCAATTCAAATTTATTTTAAAAGAAACCTTGGTCTATAAAGCTACTGGAAAGAGAACTACCAATCATGAACATTTAATTAATGCAGTAGGGACTCCAATAAGATTTACTCTCAGCGAGTTTTGCCGCAGGCAAAACTCGCTGAGAGTAAATCTTATTGGAGTACATACTTTAAAGATAAAGTTTTTAAGATTCTCAAAATTACAAATATAGAATTATTTTGCTAGCACTTAGTTTTTCAGTACATCAAAACTTTAACTTACTTATCTATCAATGTGAAGAACTATATTTGAGGAACTTTGTCAACCTAAAGAACTTTGTAGGTGTGCTTTTTACAAATTCTTCAGTAACTTTACCAGTTTTAGTTTTATCAGTGACTAAAAATATAGTCGATGAACTTCCTTCTTTCCACAAGAAATGGCAAGTTGTACAGTTGTAACCATTTGAATACTTTGATTTAAAAATGGAGTAAAATATTTTACTTTAAATTTTAATGTGCTGGTCAATCAAACTAAAAGACAAACTTATTATAGACCTGGATTAGACTTGAAATACTTTTTATGATTACTTTGATTTGCAGTATTTTTTTTTGTGAAGTTTTAACATCGTTTAAAAATTTTCATCTTTTAATCCAGGTTCTTAAGGGAGGGGGAACAATTTTGTTAATGTGATTTAAAAGATATGATAATTACAAATTGTTTCTTTTAGAGCACTATATTGGCCACGGGGTAGAGTATGGGGTGGATCATCAGCACTTAATGCAATGGTGTATATACGGGGACACCCTCAAGATTTTGACCGATGGGAAAAAGAAGGTGCTAAAGGATGGTCGTATAAAGATTGTTTGCCATACTTTAAAAAGGCACAAAACCATTCTTTAGGTATTTTATATACTTTAATTTTAGACTAAATGTTTTTTTAAAGTTTGTCCAATAACTGTTTTGTTTTGCCCAATAACCGTTTTGTTTAAATTTTTTGTTGCCACAATATTCATTTAGGGACTTTGCTACCAGTAGGTTTAACTTTGCTTCAGGTAGAATCAATTTTTCTATTTTTGCTATTTCTCTTTATCAGAATTAACCAAATTTTTTTTTAATTTATCAATGAAGAAGACTCATTGTTTGCATTTGTAGATCTCATTTTAAAAATTTAAAACTTGAGATATTTATCCGTTCATTCAGGAAACATATGTGAAATAATCTTGTATCTCAGAAGAATTCGAAGGATTTTCTTTTGCAAAAGAACATTTCTGTGAATAGGGCAAATTTAAATATAAATTAGTGATATACGTGCAAAAACATTTTACATCAACGTTTTATAAATATTTTTTTGCATTTGTTGTCAGTGAATAGTTAAGCATGAGAAATTTTGGTCTAAAAATGATTAAAAAAACTCGTAAAATAACAATTTTACGAGTTTTCAAAGAGAGACTCTAAAAAGCACTCTATGTGTATACATAGCAACAAACGCTCAAATACGAATTAAGATGGCAAAACATAGTAATGAAAAGAAAAAATTACACTTTTCAAAAATGATAATATACATAACCAGCTTGATATTTTCATAACTTTTTAAAGATTTTAAAAATTTTAATTTGAAATTGTCTTCTTAAACAGCTAAAAAAGCAGCTGCTTTTTAGCTGTTTAATAAAAAATATTCTTATATATATATATCTTAATATATATATTCTTATATATATATATCTTAATATATATATTCTTATATATATATATATCTTAAATATTGTGGGGAATCCAAATGTTAAGGTGCATAATTTTTTTAAAATCATTCCTATTATCGAATTTTTATTTGATGGTTTACTTTTAATCTTTTAAAACTTTCTGTTACATTACCATTGCTTCTTTTGAGAACTTTGATTTTTAGTCAATATTTTCTGAAAAAGATTAGTTTCATGGTTTAACTAATTAAATTTTGTACTTTTTGTACAAAACTGAAATTTCGTATAAAACTTAATTTTGTTGTGTCATTTATGATTTCATTTTATTATTTTAAATTTTGTTTTGTAATACAAAGATATTTCAATATTGAGAAGACTATTTGTTGTTGAGAAGTTTTAAGGTAATTCAAGTCTACAAGAGTTATTTTGCCTTAAAAGATACGTGAAGCTTGATTAAATGTTTAAATGACATTATAACTCTGTTTCACAATCCAGTTTAATTTTTTCAGTAGTCTTAGCGTTTGAAAATATCGTTTTGGAAAGTATCCAACTTTTAGAGTTTAAGAGTAATAAAGATATAGACAATAACTGTGAACTTTAATTTAACTGTTTACATAAGTAATAAATATGGTTGTGGTTATGAAAATGCTTATAAAACAGAAAACAATTACAATCGGTTCAAATATAAATTAATAATTAATTAAAAGCCTACATAAATTACAAATCTCTTAACATCAAAGTACATTTCAACATTTTACGCAATATAATCGAACTTCTCCTTGACATTTAAGGGTCATATAAATAGTAACCAAGATTGTTTAAAACGTGCATATCTCTTGAGCAAATTGTTGCAAAGACACCTCTATTTCCTAAAGACTTGGGAAAAACCATCACTATACTGTTCATTATTTTCCACAATCTCTTCACGATTGTTGCTCACATCTATTTCCACCTAAGGATTATGGAACAAGGATTAAGGGAATCTTGGTCTGATGTGTTTGTCATCTCATGCACGTCTACTAGATGTTGTGAAACGTCTTTGATTTCTGTCCCTGGCTTCCAATTAGTATATCACTTTGCATCAGATGATCTCAACCAAACTATAACACCAGTTCTAAATATTTTGTTTGTGCTATTTTATGCAAGAAGATTTCTTATTTATAATTATTTAATACCAAAAAGATAACTATATATTTTAAACAAACAATATTTTGCAAAAGGTCTGTTGACATAATTGCTAGTTTTGAACGGTCAAAGGATTCAACTGGAAACAGGTCTTATGTAAATCCATGATTGTTGGTTTGTTTGCAATTTTACTCCTTTCTCTCAACTTAGCATGCATCTGTGTCTTTAGCATGCGCCTCAATAAAGTTTGTTGTTAACCTCAATAAAGTTGTTGTTGTCATTGTTTAATCTGTTGTCACGTCATTGTTATACTCAACTAAATATTTCCACTTGATCTAATTCTGAATTTCGTCTTTATATTTTGCTTCAACATATTTGTTTTCCGTACTGAGTAACCTCTCAACAGCTCGTTGAGTCTGTCTCCATCCCTCCATTTCCATTTGACTTCTCATTTAATGACATCATTAACTGATCCGTGATATTTTATCTAATTTCAGTTTTTTTTTTCCATCTTTGCTTAAAACTGCTACTCCGCAATAGCTGATACCAAGCTTGTGTTTATCTGCATCTTTTAGGACCTCAAAGTCACGTGTTGTTCTTCACTGCATTTACAAACACCAAAAAAAATTTTTGGAGACAACTTCTTTAGAAAAAAACAACTCTTTGCATTAACCCTTTAACCTTTTGCATTTGTGACACACAAAAGAAATTTTTGTAGCTCTCTTTTTGGATTTGGTGAAAAACGCCAAACGCACAAACTCTTTTGAAAACTTAGCAAGAAAGCCAATCATTTTACGCAATATAATGACAAGTGAGAAATAGGTTTGTTTCAGCATTACTAGTGTCTCAACTCTTATAGCCAGAATTTAATCGGTCTTAACCTATTTTGCTGGTCTTTTTTCTTTTGCAGACAAAAGTGAGCCCTATGCCAATGATAAAGAAACAGGCTAAACAAAGTCTTTGTCGGCTAGTTTTTAAGTTTCTTGACACTTTTATGTATTTATACTTCAAAAATTCTTTATAATTTGCTGACAAAAGATCATCATTAAGTTTTTTAGATATTCATATAAAACTTTATAATAATCTAGACGTCTTTCTCATTTTTTACTTTCATTATTAATCGATTTAAACATTTTTATGCATATGATGATTATGTTTGCTCGCTTAGTTCTGCCTCTTCTACCTACTTGAGAATTATGTTTGCTCGCTTATTTCTACCTACTTGCAAATGGAAAAAAAAAATTGAGAAAAATTGATAAAGGAATGTTTTCGCTTTAAAATATATTTGAAATTATTTTTAGTTAATTAAAACTAAATAACTAGTTATTTTTACTGATTATTTACTTTCTTACGTGAAATTTAGAGTTCTCTTTTTTATTTAGTTTATTTATTCTATATATCATTTCATGCAGGTGAAAATCAGTATAGAGGTGGAAATGGTCCTCTACATGTAACCAGAGGCTCAACGGAAAATCCTCTCCACCAAGCATTTCTGGAAGCAGGTCAGCAAGCTGGTTACCCATATACCGAAGATTTTAATGGCTATCAACAAGAAGGCATGGGAGTATACGATAGAACTATTTACAAAGGAAAAAGATGGAGTACATCGCAGGCTTACCTTCACCCTGCATTGAAAAGAAAAAATTTAGATGCTCAACATGGAGCTTTTACAACCAAAATTTTGTTTGAAGGTACAAAAGCAATAGGTGTTGAATATGTTCAAAACTCTGAGATTCGAAAAGCAAAAGCAAACAAAGAAGTGATCTTATCTGGAGGAGCTGTTAACACCCCTCAATTAATGATGCTATCAGGCATCGGAGACAAAGGAGAACTTGCTCATCATGGTATACATTGTGTTGCGCATGTTCCAGGAGTTGGAAAAAATTTGCAGGATCATCTTGACGTATACATTCAACAAGTAAGTATAAATGCATATTTAATATACTAAAATATTGATCCGTAAAAATGGTAATTTTAATTAATTTACTTCGACTGACGCGATTAAATAAAAAATAGTAATAATCATATATATATATATATATATATATATATATATATATATATATATATATATATATATATATATATATATATATATATATATATATATATATATATATATATATATATATATATATATATATATATATATATATATATATATATATATGTATATATATATATATATATATATATATATATATATATATATATATATATATATATGTATATATATATATATATATATATATATATATATATAGTATATATATATATATATATATATATATATATATATATATATATATATATATATATATACATACATATATGTGTATGAAGGGGTAAGTCGGGTACCCCTGAACGGCGGGTAACTCCGAACATTTGATGTTCAGCTTAAACTAAAGAAGCTATGTAATTTTGAATACTATAAAATCATCATTTGAGTGAAAATACTGCATATACAAAATATCTATCATAATATGCCAAAGCAATTGGCTCGTAGTGCAAGATTTTGTTTCCCACCACCGGAAGAACGATGTATCAACATATTTGATTCACGTATTAATATACCTAATTTTTATGTAAACAAACTTTTTATTGATTAAAGATTTTTATTTATAATAGTTATTAAAAAAAAATTTGTTCAATATTCTAATTAACTGGTTTTAAAACTAGTAAATGTGAATGAGGAATGATCGGGTGGTATCGGACACATGTTTGGAAGGTGGTTCCAGACAACCTAATTTGTTTACATATAAAAAATGAGCAACTTTTTTGTATAAATATTAATAAATTTAATATAACGCACACACCTATAATGGTAATTCAGGGGCTTTTTTTTCACGAATGGACTGTTTTAGAATGATGTTGAGTGAATCTGCTAAAAACACGCTAGTGTCTGAAGACATGTTTTTAGCAGAAATCGGTTACTATTTCTGCTAAAAACACGCCAATGTCTTCAGACACTAGCGTGTTTTTAGCAGAAACAGTAACCGATTGAAAATCCCACAGTTTGGCTTGAAGCATCTTTTTCAGAATACTATACTTTCAATATACTCTGAAAAGATGTATCTAGGATATTTTCAAATAGTAATGCTGCTTACCTTACGTAAACACTTAATGCATTGTTTTTGTTAATATATATTTATAACAATAATAATTAATTATTACCTGTATTATATTACCTATATAAGTATTACCCATATTCTTTTTTCTAAGAATCTTTTCAAAAACGTACATAACAATATCAACATTAGGAGGAGATTGTGATTATATGAGATATTTTCAAAAGAAATTGGCAGTGTTTTATGGCATAAATGCGTGCAAATTTATAAAACATGTATATAAACAGTGGTCTAGTCTTTGGCATCTCCCTCTACTTAAGAGGTTTTTTTTGGGATTGCTGCAGTTTTGACTACAGCTCCATTGATTGATGGTTTTTAAAGAATGTATTCAATTTCAAGATTGATTTTTGAAGAAGCTATGCACTTTTTTTGACTAAAAAAAATCAGCAAGAATAATTTAATGTCGTTAAATTGATTGAGTTTAAAAAAATTAAAATCTAAAAAAAAAATGAGAATTTTTTTTTTCAATTTTCAGACCTAACAGTCAAGTAATGGAGCATTTAATATGAAAGTTTATGTTTCTTTTTTTTACCAATAACCTAAAAAAATGCCTAAGATGGTATCGAACCCTCTTACTTCTAAAGAAAGTGTTATAACTACTGAGCCGCGGTTGCTATTTTAATTTTAAGGTGCTGTTTCAAATATAAATGACGTTGTATTTTATTTGATAGTAAAAAAGGTGTAACAAAGTAAATATAAATGTAAAAGAATGTAATGATTTTTTTCTAGAACCTATAGACAAAGAACATTTCGATGTATGCATGAAACAAGCTGATAGATTTTAATTTTTTTTATCAAAAAAAATTACCTGAAGAAAAAATAGATGCCAAAACAGTCGCTAATTTTTTAAAAGAATATTTTTAGTCAGTTCAAACAATGTTTTATATTGGTATTAAAAAATTATTAAAAACATTGATTCAACTAATGTCATTACTGGATAGGAAGGAGAAGGAAGGAAGGAGGAGGAAGAAAGGATCTATCATTTTGTTGGATATAAAGTTAACTTAGTTGAATTTAAATCTTTATGCGCGTTTCATACAAATGAACTAACCCTAACAATAAAATATTTTATAGTTGAATTAAATTGAAAAATGTTATCAAATAAGAATTGGTTTGTGAATTAGGAAAACTTACTGAATTCCTTTATAAAAAGCTGAATAGCAACAAAACTTCAATCAACTGCAGGTGAATTACTTAATTTCCGACCATTTTTAGAAATCTTTCCACTTATTAGAATCACGGTTTTAGATTTAAAACAGCAATAATAAATATGAGTGTGGAAACCTAATAAACCTATAATTCGGTCTTGCTTCTCATTTTAGATGGCTTATTACTGCCAGCCGTTCCTTTAGATTATGGATTTCTTTTCATTTCTAAACTGAAAAAAATCATAGAAATCTTTGTTTAATTATTTGTGCATATTATCTCTTCTTCTGGTTTCAAGTAAAAGTAAATCACTTCTGATTGGATGATACTTGTTTTTTCTTTAACTAAAACAACTCAAATTAAAGATAGTTTGTTGCTATAGTAACTGTAAAGATATCTGCACGTTTTGCAATAAATAAAAAAACAAAATCTCAAAGAATGTTATGAGTACAAAAGATATTTTAGTTTAAATATATTTTAGTCGTATTCACAAATTACAAATCAAGCTTAAAAATTTTTATTTGTTACTTATCAACAAATTTTAATAAAATTTTTGGTAAATCATATTAGTTGTTTGTTATAACAAAAATACACACACCATTACTTATACTCTTTTTGCCACTTGTCTGAGTCTAAAACATGTGCCAAAAACAATGTGCCTAAAACAGACAACAATTCATAACCTGTCTAAAGTCACGATGAAATAAAAGTTTTTATAAATTTTTTAATTAAGTTTGTAGTTTCCTTAAAATTTAGCATTGTATATATTTTATTAAAATGTTATGTTATTTTTAAAAAAAATTTCTTTTTCCCAAATTATTTAGATTTAACTCGATTTGTTTTTTTGTTTCTTATCTTTTTTTTAATTTCCTTTTAAGCAAGACATATTTGGATTTTCGTTTTAAGTGCAGATTCATTCTTAAGCTTAAGAAATAATAAACAAAATAGTTGTAATGCATTGGTTAGAAAACAGGTCCGAGATCATGCTCCGGTAATAGCCTAGAAGACAACATATATTTTTAAGTATCATTTCTGCATAATAATAAGCAAAACAAGCGCCTTAAAACCTCATACAACGTTCCACTGGTAATCTACATAGTTTAAAACCTCATACAACGTTCCACTGGTAATCTACATAGTTTAAAACCTCATACAACGTTCCACTGGTAATCTACATAGTTTAAAATATGCACAACAAGATGAATTGCCAAGTTAGTCTCCATAAAATTTCTTGAGTAAATCACAGGAATGGATACATACTTCAAGATAGTATGAAAGAAGACTCCCTTGGCAGTTCTATTAATCAATAAGGTAGTTTATCTACAAACAACAACCAATCACTTTTAGAGTCAAACTCAAGTTGAAGTGGTTTCAATAGATGTAAAAGACAAAAAAAAAAATTTTTATTTCTCAAACATTAGTCAAAAGTAAATTCTAAATGTTATTCTATTTTGCTATTATATAGAAAGAAACTGCATCTTGTACACGTAGTGTGAGGAAAAAATGTTAAGCCCTGATACCCACACTTTCCGTTTTATATTTTACTAGTATCTTAGTTTGATCAGTAAAATTAATGCCGTTTCACAAGGAGGTGCAAAGTTTGTACTTATAGGCCTATAAAGTTTTGTAAACAAGGCTCCAGTTTTTCGCTAAATTTCAAGGGCCTTTTATCACTATAGAATAGAAAACAAAACTTATACTTTATTCATTGTTTCAAAGTTCAGCATGGAACCTATTCAAATATTTGAATTTTTTTTTTTACCATTTCTTGTTTACAAATGCAAATCATTACTGAATTTTTCTCGGATTTTTCTATTTCGAAATTTCAAATGTCACGCCGGGTTCTTATTAATATCAGTTTTTTGATGTTTTATCGCAATATTGCTGGGTAATCAGAATACACGGAGTTAAAGTAAAAAAGTCACCCGCAAGTGGGAAAAACAGACTGCTGTATTAAAAAGACCTTTTTCATTTACAGATTCCTTACCAGAAAGTAACATTGCTTTTTATAAAAATAAAACAAAAATTAAACAACTGAATAGAGATTAAATTTAGATTGAAAAATTTGAAAGTAAATATAAGCTTGTAAATAATCCACACATATAAAACACATAAGATCAACTCTGGTAACACATAAGATCAACTCTCGCAACTTTTTTATGTTTTTTCAAAGTTAAATAAAACTTTTTAAAAAAACTCTTCAAAACTCCCCAAAAAATATAACTGAACTTATGACGCCATTTTTATCGAATAAGAAAGTAACGTATTTTCTCCGGCCTTCTAAAATTAAATTCTTTAACTGTACCAAAGTTGTTATAAAGATTAAAATGGTTTTAACAACAATTTTCATAGTTTAAATATTACTGTTATATTACCGTCATGACAAAGGCTAAACTATAACTCTCAAAGCAAACTGTTCCAAGAACGAAAATGCATAAAACTTTTCAATGTAAACAAACGTTTAAAACAAAAAAAGTGGTCTTTTTAGGCTCACAGTTAATCAAAGCGGTAATACTATCTTTGAAAAATTAAACAAGTTTTTAAATTAAAAGCTTTAAAAATTGAAACAAACAAAAAAAATTATGATTTAAAAAATAAAAAATTAATGCGGAGAATTAGTAACAAATAGCTCCGTTTAGCACTTTTAATTTCTCATAGTAAATACACGCCTGCGTCTTTTAAAACCATATATATTATTCATCGCTGACCTGAAATTTTCTTATTATTCATTGATGCAAAAAAGTAAAAAAGTTATGCAAAGAAAAATAATATGTCATACTATTTTATATTTGTTTGTTTTGGAATATGAATAATTCTACCATTTTGATTTTTAGACATCCAATTTTTTTTATGTAGTATAAATTATTTTAAAATGATTTATAATATTTTAAGCGGTGTCTTCAGCCCGTAACATTATATAAGTACACTCGACTTTGGAGGATGCCATTAGATGGTGCAATCTGGCTTTTAAGTAAAAAAGGAATCTGCAGTTCAAATAATATTGATGTAGGGGCTTTTATTCGCTCGCAAGAAAAATTGCCTCATTCAGATATTCAACTTATTTTTTTACCTCTTCTTGTGAGTGATCATGGGAGAAAAGAAGAAAAAGGACATGGTTATCAAGTTAGTTTTATTTGTCGGTATATTAGTGTAAAAATACAAAGAAATGTTTGTTTTTGTGTCAATACATTTTTCTTAGGTTAATGTAGGGACCTTACGTGCAACGAGCTGCGGGTATATTGCACTTAAATCTGCAGATCCAAGGGAACATCCTTTAGTGAATCCAAACTATCTTGCCACGCAAGAAGACATAGTTGATATGCGAGAGTGTGTCAAATTAACACGCGAGATTTTGTCGCAAGATGCCTTAAAACCATTTAGAGGCGAAGAACTACAGCCAGGTTTTAAACTAATTTTTTAATCTAAAAATATTTTAAAGAGTTTTAAAATAATCATTGTATAACAAAATAATATAAAAATGAAATCAACTTAAATCATCTTTTTATGCTTTTAAATTTAAAAGGTTTAAAGGTAAAGACAGATGCAGAAATTGATAAATTTGTTAGAGAGAGAGCTGAGACAATCTATCATCCATGTTGCTCTTGTAAAATGGGACACGAAAATGATCCAATGGCTGTAGTTGACAACCAAACGCGAGTTTTTGGTATCGAAAACTTGCGTATTGTTGACGCCTCCATTATGCCGTCAAATGTTAGTGGTAATTTAAACGCACCAGTAATGATGATGGCAGAAAAAGCTGCTGATGTTATTCTTGGTAAAAAACCTCTCCCACAGATTACAGTTCCAGTTTATGAAACTCTTGCAACCAGTCAATAACTTATTTAAAAACCTTTTAAGAGCTCATGTTCAGTGAGAAGCTCTTTAGAGCATATCATAGCTTTTGATAAATTTTTGAAAAAGAAACAAAGACAATTTTTTAAATACAAGTTAAAATTGTGGTTATTTTATTTGTAGTTATGATAATAACTTTTTTTACATGTTTTTTACATGAACATTTTTTTTATATCTTATATGTTGATACCTATTTTTTAATTTTACTAAAACAACCATTGTAACAACTCTTTAGCTAATATATTATGTCGTTTGGAAAATGGATGTTTTTTGAAAAGTTTAAAATAAAATTTCAAGAAAATGTTTTATTTAACAAAAATAGTTTTAAACTTTTATGTCATTTGAATAAAAATTTAGATTTGATAAAACTTTCAAGTCATTTTTTATGCTCTCTTCAAAGTTTTTTCAGAACTGAATCCCACGTTTGCAATGATCCTACCAAGGTGCAGTAATTTAAAAACTCTTAAAATTTGGCCAAAATGCAGTTTTTAAAGCAGCGCAGTTTAAATTATTAGCTAACTTTTTTCTTCATACTTTTTAATGGTAAAAAAAATAAGTAATGATATAATAGATTTAAATATTAATTTATGTTTGAAAATGACCGAAAACTTTTTTTATCAATATAATGTTATCATTATCAATTTAATTTTCTCCTTATATATAAAATCATTACATACAAAGATAATAGGTAATTCTATTTTTATTTATAAATATATTTGAATATCTATTTATACATATTGTAAGAAACGTATTTAAAAAATGTAATTTCAACGAAATTAAACTGATTTTTATGGAGCAAGGACTTTTTACTTTCTACTTCCTTTGCGAAGCCAAATCTTTTTAAAGAAAGTTTGTATCATTTTATAAGAAACCAAAACAGTTTTGAAACAATGTGGGAAGTTTAATCTATTAAAAAAATTAGCGACGTAATAGCTAAAATGACGTAAATTAACTTCATTATATATGTTTTGAGAGTTTTTCCTGACATTTCTGAATAAAACTTTTTAGTGTAAACATTTGTGAAAAAGGGTATATTATTAAGGCTGAAGCATTTATTGAAACTTTAAGGAAATAATGTTTTAAACAGATACTTCATGCTTATATAAAAAAAAGTATATTCCGTCACATACCTAAAAACCGTTCATATTTGTGTTTCCATTTTATAAAAAAAGCTTATTGAATTTTTTAATGTTAAAAATACCTTTCAACATACATATTAGCTCCATTAATCCCCATATTCATTAAGTCTAAAGTTTTTCTAAAAAATAACCTTTTTTGAACTTTGACGGTTCCATTTAATTTTATTTGTCTCGACAAACACGCATCAATAAGAACAAAAATATAGGTTCATTAGTTTGAGAAATCTTTTTTGTACATTGTGTTTTGAATCTTTAATTCGTACAACTCAGTAAAGTTATATATATTCTATATATACATTATAAAATTATTTATATTTATAAATTTATAAGTTATATATATACATTATAAAATTATTTATATTTATAAATTTATTTATATATAATATATACACACATACGTGTTACACATGAAAACAACAAATGCATTGGTTGTAAAGTTGCTGAACGTGTGTTTGTGGGTATTCAGCAAACTCAGAATATTCACACTAATATACTAAATGCTATGCTTCGACAAGGCAATGTGACAGTGCAGGCATCACAGATACCATATGAAATGATATTATATATGGATACCATAGAACCGTTTGATGCAATGGAAATAAAACTTAAAGATAGCAATATTGCAAACAAAATTGTAAGATACTACGTACCTAAACTGCTTTCATTTTTTTATTGTATTACAATTTTTAATGATTTTTTACAACCTTTTATTTAACTGTATGAGTTGTTTTTCCCGGAACAAAGGGCTTATTTTTAATATACTTTATTGTATAAGTTTTATTCATATTTACATTAGTTGCTCAAGGGTAAGAGTTAGGGCAGTTGAGTTCAATTTAGCTTCTATATAACATTTTTTAAATTCTTATTTTGTAAGGAGTTTTTATTTTTTAAATAGCTGTTAAATAAAAAAAATTTAAATTTTTGTTATAGAAAAGTTAAAAATACATTTTTTCTCACTAGTTTTCCAATTTTTTAGGTTTTTCTTTAAAAATCTTTCATTTGAAAATTATTACTATTCATTTTCATGAATTTCCTGATTTGCTAAGACTCTGTTTCATTATTCTTAAAATATGTTTGATTAAATGTGTTGCAGGTTAACTTGTTAGCCGAGCTCGAAGGAAGACAAATTGACGAAGTTCTTCGCACTACAGTTTAATTTTCAGCGTAAGCAGACAAAAAAAGTTTTAAGGAGTACTGAGGTGTTCCAAGTTATTTATAGTAAGTATTCATAGTTCAAAATAAATTTTTTTAATATGCTACTTTACTATTTTAATACAAACACTAGATAAATTTCTTTTGGTTATTATTCTATATTAAAAATTAGTGAGAGCCTTTTTTTTTTGCATATGATTTAGATAAAAGACAAGAATGAGGTTTTACATTTATATTTCATTGATTATTTTTAGGAGTCAATGCTTTAACACCGCTATGCTTTGACATCGGTATGTACGAAAGATTTTGAAATGTCACTCGCAAAATGGTGCTCACCAATAAGCCATTTTGCGAACATATATATATATATATATATATATATATATATATATATATATATATATATATATATATATATATATATATATATATATATATATATATATATATATATATATATATATATATAGGTTCTTGGATTTACATAAAAAGGTAATAAATATTATAATAATCAACATGTTGTTTATTGTGTCTCGAATTCAAATAAATATAAAGGAAATGAAGCTTCCATATAGGTCAAAGTAAATAAAATAACATAGGAATTTATTTGACCCCAAAATGGGCTAACCATCGAACATTCTATATAGGTTTAAGTAATTAAAACAAAAATAACAGTTTATTAGATTTAATATGGAATAACCATCAAAATTGGGACATAGTTCAAAGTGAATAAAAAACAAGAAGTTTATTGGGTCCAGTACGGGCTAACCATCAGTTCCATAAACAAAAAGTAAATAAAAGAAAACAGGTTTTAATTCGGTCCAATGTTGGCAAACCATCAAAAACTTTATAAAGAAAAACAAAAAACATTAAAAACATTGGAGTTTTTTTTGTCCGACATGGACTAACTATATGGGCTAGGCCACATAGGATCGATTGAAAAACCGCGGACAATTTTTAATGGGTATCAGATGGACTTCCTACTTTGGGCGCATAAAACAGCCCACGTGGGTCCAATATACGCTCTACATACCATTGCTAATGGTGTAAGTATATATATATATAAGTTATATATATATAACTTGGTGAAGCCATTTTTACCTTAACTTTTTCTCTGGGAAATAACATCATGAGAAAACTTTTTTTCTTTGGCGTAATTGTTGTTACACAATAGTATACAATAGTATTGTGTTACAACAACTATACATATTGCGTTGCATATATGCAATAAGTAATTCCTCAACTTTTTTAATTTTATAAGTCAATTTTTTCTGGCTAAATACAAAGTGTTTCAAAGATAAGAAACTGCATACTTCTAAGGAAAAATCGATGTTTCATTTTTTTTCATTCTTTAAACTTGCATTTGAACTCAATTTATATGATGTATATAAAACATTTTGTTGAAACCCTGAAATAGCTGGTACACCTTCCTCTAAAGAATGCAAATGACAACGCATTGCGGATTTGATTATAGTAAATCTGGTGACATGTGTTCTATTGGTGTTTGTTGGCATCACGTGAATATATTAATAACAAATATATTTTTTTGTTTTTGTTTTTCTTCCTTTTATTTTACAAATATAAAAAAATAAAGAGTTATAAAAGAAGATTCTACCAAAAAATAAATGAGAAATTGCAAACAAAGATTTTCTTAAAAATATAATAAAAAATGCAGAAACTAAAAAAAAGTACGAGGTCTTGATTTCGAAGGTTGGTAATACATTAAAAAGAATACAAAATCTTTACATTAAGAACCGCTAAAATTATACTGTTAAATAATTGCTTGTCGGTAAAAAAATGGAGATTTAAATTAAAAAAATAAATTTTGATTACATAAACATGGTGATTTGATACATGAAGTTACACCTGTTAGAATTCCTCCCAACAAATTATATTGGTAAAAACAATAATACACTTGCTTGAATTACTCTTGAATTACAAAAATAATAACTCATTTTAGCTTGAGTTAGCTCTTCATACTATAAACACTATCTTTGTAAAATTTCTTATTTTTTGAACTATTACTTAACTTGTGTTGGGTACTCTTTAAAAAAATAACTAATTGAAAAGTGAATAGATAACAGAAAGTAAGAAATTGTGATCCATAATATTTGAACTTAGTCGCACCAGTATAATATCATATCAGTATAATATCATATCAGTATGCTATCATTTCAGTATACCATAATACTAGCGTGCCATCATTAAACTTTTTTTTAAACTGCCATGTGAGTTCATAAGCGCCATCAAGTTAATCCTAAAATAAACAAATAAAAGACGTGTAAACCTTTCTAATCGAAATGTATCTAATTACATCTTTTCACTACAGTAAACCTAAGTGCTTTATTTTTTATCGCACATTATCGCGGTTATTTTTTATTGAAATTTTATTTTCTATTTACAGATAATAAAGATAACTTTTTTTTGAAATGGCTTAAAACATTATAAACAGTATAGTCTGCAGGCTGATAGACATTGACAAATATTATTGTATTATTGTACAAAAATATATTTTGTCGCCTTTAATGCAAATTGAAGTTAAAACCAAAACTTTTGCAGTTGTGTCGATATTTTTATAGTTGCAAATAAAATAATTTGCGCATTTACAGCAATAAATATTTTAATACCATTCAAAACGTAAATGCTTCGTATAAACAGACACTTGCCGCGTTCCTTAGCGTTGAAAAGTATCTTCCGTCACTTTTGTAAGTTTGGGCATTTTATTTTTAATTTAAAGTTAAAATGATTTTGTGCATCGAGTTTTCAGTATCAAGTTTTGATATTCGCTCTTTTATTTTTAATTAACTATATAACTAATATTTTGATTCAATTATATTTTTTGTAGTTGTAGTAGTAGTAGTAGTAGTAGTAGTAGTAGTAGTAGTAGTAGTAGTAGTAGTAGTAGTAGTAGTAGTAGTAGTAGTAGTAGTAGTAGTAGTAGTAGTAGTAGTAGTAGTAGTAGTAGTAGTACGTTAAACTAAAGCACGTTAAACTTTTTTTTTTATATGTAGCACAGACCCGGTATTGTTTTTGAGGGTTCTTTTTTAGGCCACCAACTGTAATTATTTTCACAATTTTATGTTTTTTGGCATCCAATAGTCTGTGTGGTAAATCACTTCTTGTGGGTGTAGATGCAGACGTACTTGGTACTGGATCATCCGAATTATCAATAGCTTTACCACTTATCCAATCTTTGGCAACATCGAGTAGAAAGTTTTTATAACTTTTTTTTGAGTTGTTATTTAAAGTTTTGAATACTCTGAATGCATTAAATAGAGCGCCATTCAGCATGAACATGACTGTCCTCTTTGTCCATTTTTTTGTGCGTCTTACGATTGAGTAATATGATAAGTATTGGTCAGCGCGGTCGACAGCTTTCATATACTTATTGTAATCGATAACACATATCGGCTTCCAAATTTTCTGCTTGGTATTCCAGTCAACATTTGCGCCTTCGACAATACTTGCGGAATGAATTGTTGTTATCATTCTTACGGGTCTTTTTGATTGCCAGCTATGCAATAAAATGTCTTTTCGGCGACGGAACATGGATTCGCCTTTTTTTAAATTTGCATTTTTTAGGCATTCAGGAAGGCCTCTATTCTTGCGTATCGTACCGCAGCTTCGAAATTTGTGTTGCAACAAGACATCGCTTGTTTCGACACTATCATAGTAATTGTCCATGTAGACAATGTGCCACAAGTTTTCGTATGGCTGCAAAAGTTGCAGAACTGTCTCTAGAAGACGACTGCCATCACCAGCATATATTTTGAAATTCCAAATATATCCACTCTTTGCTTCACAGACCATTCGTATGAGCAGCCCATATTTGTGGATTTTAGATGCGTTGTACACTTCGAATGATAATCAACCTTGCCACGGCATAATACTTTCGTCTAATGATAATTCTTGTTGCGGCTTATAAACATTCTCAAATTTGGGTAAGAAATACTCTATAATTGGACGAATTTTTATAAGCCGGTCTCTTTCATTTTGATCGTTTGAATTGTTGGAAAAATGCCAAGAATACCATATTTGGCGAAAACGATCACGACTCATTACTCCCGCAAAAATTGGGGTTGCAATTGCTTTTTCTGTTGACCAATATTTATCCCTGGTATCTTTGCGAACTTTGCCCATAAGAAGAAGTAATCCCAACATTTTTTTTAATTCTACCGAAGAAACGTCTTTCCATTTTATACTTTTTGCTCTGTCCTTAAACCTGTCAATATTTTGTTGATGGTAACGATTAGTTTCTTTGGCCATGTAATCAAATAAATCATCTCCTATAAAAAGTTGAAAAACTTCAGCTACACTTTTTGAATCACTTGGTATCACAACAACGCCACTTTGTCCTAAAAATTGTTTTATAATTGGAGGATTGTCATATTCTGACCACTCCACTTCTTCATTCTCACTTTCTTCAGAATCGCTTGGCGGTATGGGTAAAGTCCTACGTCTTCTAGGATGAAAAAAGTCCTCATCACTTTCACACTCGCTTTCAACTTCTGCAATATCGGCATCACTTGCAATTTGCGATAAATTGTCTGCGTAAACTTCACTGTCACTACCACTATCAGAATCCATTTTTTGCGACAAAAATTTTTGTAATAAAAAAATATTTAAAAAAAGATGTTTGATCGTCAAAAGCTTAATAAAAACTGTCTGAAATATTTTTAAAATATCCGTTTAACATTCCTTAATTAATGAATGTTTATATAAAAGAGAAAACGATTAGAGATTGCTTAGTCTATGCATATAAATTATGAGCAATCGGAATGTAAACAATAACATAACAAAATTGATGGTTTTTTCGTTATCTTTATTATATAAACAAATGTTAAAGAAATTACGTTGAAGAGTCTGAAGAGTCTAAACAAAAAAGTACGAGCTAGTCTTATCAGTTTCATATGTAAACCAATCGAGTAAAATTACTTTGTGCCGCTTTTAAAGTAAATTCATTCAAACGGGTAAAAATACCCGACCCGCTAATAGATAGTAGTCCACAAAGGAGGTATTCTTACCCACCCCGCTAACGTGTTATTAAACAATAGAAAGTTAGGATTTGAAAAAAAGCCGAAGTTAATTTGATGTCACCATGGAAACTTTCTATGGAATAGAAGTTTGTGAGTGATTTGGAATATTTTTATTATTTCATTTGTTTTACAACCAAGATGAGTTCGGATTATTTCGAGTAGAGATGGCACTTTTACTTATTTTGATGTAAAAACGCGAATTAGTTTTAAGCGTAAATTACACTACATAACTCATATAAAATTATGTAACTTACATTTAAAAGTAATTCGGTTTTTTTTTTACATAAATTATATAACATGTAAAACTTAGTTACTTAAGTTAAGTTTTTCAAATGAGTGACTGTTACTTGAAAAAGTAATTTATTTTTCAAGTAAAAGTAATTTGCATTTTTACTTTTACTTGTAAATGTAACTTTAATGGAAAGTCGTGTTAAGTAAATTACTTTGGAAAGTAATTTTGGTTATAAGTATGTAAAAAATTTACATCGAATGTAATTTACTTTTTAT
The DNA here is from genome assembly GCF_038396675.1 of Hydra vulgaris. Classification (NCBI taxonomy): domain Eukaryota; kingdom Metazoa; phylum Cnidaria; class Hydrozoa; order Anthoathecata; family Hydridae; genus Hydra; species Hydra vulgaris. The sequence continues at coordinate 53,616,231 of NC_088921.1, forward strand.
ATGTAAAAAAAGATATTTATGAAGTAAACTTACGTTAATATAATATTTAAAAAACATAACACTTACTTTACAAAGTAAAATAAAACGACATCATAACAACAAATTACTTTAACGTGTAAAAGTAACTAATTAGCAAAAACGGTTTACATAAAAGAAAGTTGAAAAAATTGCTATTTACTACAAGTAAGAGTAAATTTTGTCTTTAAAATTTTATTCTTTACTTTGTAAGTAAGTAAAATGTAAGTTATATTATTTACTTTCTTAAAAAACAGTCATTTCATATTGATTTAACATAAATTTTGAGGTAACGTATTCAAATCCATTTCCTGTTTCTGGGCCGCCGAGAGGGGGGAGAGTGGGGAAAAGGGACAGGTTGTCCCGGGCGGCAGATATCCAAAGGGCGCCAAATGAAAACAAGGTACCTAAGAAAAAAGCAAATATAGGCAACATGCGGGTATACCAGTAGTGTAGTGACGGGCTCCTTACCGCATGAGTGCTAATAGGGAGCTGCTTAATAATCATTGATTTTTTATTTCTTATTTTGTGTTAAGCAGAAAGCCATTAGTAGTCATTATGTAACTTTTGCGGAAAGGGCGGGAGAAAGGGGCATAGTTTCTAAGCTATGGGTAATTCATGCATGTGTAGCATCTAGCAGCTACGCTACTGGATGCTACATATGCATGCAAATCTTGACTAAGTCACTGTGTTAGAGTGCGCTTTTTCTCCAGTTTTTTCTTTATATTTGCTTTTCAATCAAGATACGTCATATTACCATATTTTGATATGGCAATATGACGTAATTTAACATTTTTGGTATCCCCAAGGACATCGTCTGCTAAACAGTTTTATAAAAAACAGTTTAAAAAAAAATCTAAACTATCTGATATAAATTATATGATTAAAAGAGTGTTAATCAGATATAATCTTTTATTGCGCTTTATCATATATAATCTATTTGAAAAAAGATGGTATAGAAAGCTGGTCAATCTTCTACTATAGGCTGTGGGCACCCTAATTACCTCCTTTTTGTTGCGTTGGTTTCCAACCTGCACCATGATCATTAGAAAAATAAAACCCTATTCAATTAAAATAGTGATTTAGAATAAACTTGTAATTTTTTTCAAACGTTAGTTTGACTTCATAAGTTTTTTATCGGCTATCAGTTGTCCCGGAATCTTGCGATTGATTTTTCACTACCTTCCAAACTAGCTAGAGCTCTGTACGTTTATTAAATTTACACAAATACTGGAGGAGCATTTGTGTAAATTTAATAATCGTAAAGGTTAAAATTGTTTTCAGAGCCAACTGGAGAACTCCACTTTTTGAATCTCTGTTTTTTAATTTTTTTTTACTTAACTTTATCTTTCAGACTTTACTTTGATTTTACTTTATCTTGACAGCATTTGTGTAGTTCCGATAAACATGCATGTTAGATTTTTTTCTGGGCAAGGGGGGCAAACCCTCTTTTTTTTTCCTCTAATTTTTTTTTTCTTTAAAGTTGGGGTAACTTTTTATAACTTTTTAGAAAGAAAGATTTTTTGCTAAAAAGCTTTGAAAAGGCATTTTATTTTATTATTTATTTGTTTTAGTATTAATTTTTTTGTCGGGAAGAAATAGGTTAGTGGCCCCGATAAAAGTTTACCGTAAGGGAGCCGGGCATATTTGTAGCTATGCTGCTGCTTTTCGCTTCTCTTATTCAGCGCGGTCGTTGTCAGGGCTGTCCCGAAGAGGTCTCTCTTGGGGAGGTGGTAGCGTATTTTTGCCAACTAGAGACACACACACAAAAAAAGGTCCTCGATATTTGACACTTGCTAACTATACTTCAAAACTTGCCAACTGAAATGCTAAATGTACAAATGTGCTAACTCAAATGCATATATAACAGCTTGGGGATGGGGGTTGGCACTACCCCTACACCTCCCGTTCGGGAGGCTCTGGTCGTAACAATCACTCTAATGGAAATGGAATTTAGCCTTTTTTTTTTTTGTTTATTTATTAATAGCTATTCATAAAACTGTTGTCTGGTATGAATTAATTTCAATTAGTCTATTTAACAATTATTCCTGTTAGTCATTTCCAGAAATAACTTTCATTTTGGTTAGATTTTTAACATAAATCAACCTAAATAAATGAAGCCAAAATACAAAAGTTAGAATAAAATTGCAAAACGCCGAGCCATTTCCAAAGCAAGTAATAAACCAGACTGTCTTTTAAAAAAAACTTTTAAATAACTGATGTAAATAAAATCAAGATTTATAAAAAAAAAAAAAATTAAAGTTAAAAAAGTAAATGTAATGAACTTAAAAAAAATTTATAACTTTTTATAACCACAACAGCCGCTTATTTTAATTTATTTAATATAGCGAATTTAGTAGGATGGTTCAAAAAAGCACACTCTAAATTTGAAATTATATGGTCGATTGTGAAGAAAAGTGTGCCTTGATGTTATTTTATCATATAGATAAAATAACATCAAGTTCTTTTTTTTCAGTAAATTTTTGTTACTATTTTACCTTAAATTTTCAAAAATTTAAAGTAAAAAAGTTAAAAAAGTGCAAATCACAATATTTAGACAACCAGATTCCAATCACATATTTATTTACAAAATTTAGACAACCACATTCCAATCACATTTAAAATCAGACCCGTAGCAAGCTTTTTATTTTTGTTTGAGAATTTAACTTTATATAATGACATGGAGCAAACTCCAAACATATATTCATGTTATATATTCATTAGAGTGGGTCATACTTTTAATTTTTCTGATTTTTGCTTCGTTACTACTGGGAAAAGTTGCTATACCATGTATTATGACTGCCTGAAAAATATTAGCCTTTTTGAATTTAGTTTAAAGGGGGCAACCTTTGCTTATATATAGGGTATGAGATGCACTGAACTGAGATATTACCTGAAAATAAGTAAAAAGACCACGTAAAGAATAAAAGCTACATTTGTATACTAAAAAGAATGTGAAAAAGCAAAATCCTTATATAAAGTCCTTCTTACTTTCGATTTTTCGATATTCGAGTTTTGAGTTTGACGGAGAACAAGCATTCCATGACACTTTTCATGGGTTGTGACAATCTTAGATACTCTAGATACTTCTTTAACCAGACGTTCAACATTTTAAAAATGGCATAAAATGCCTTTTTTAAAATGTTAAGGAATTTGAAAATTGAAGAGTGTCATTTGTAATATTGATTAAGAGGTGTTCATTATTCACTCCAGATAAAATCGAAGGAGGAGAGATTTGACCAGTGTATTATTTCTAATTACGAGAAAGCATGAAAATTGAGAGAAATCTTTTGTTGAGAGAAAACATGTACACCATCAGTATTCTCTTTTCTTCTAAATGCAATGATTTTCTTTGCTGCATCGACCGTTTTTTTTTTTGCCTTCATCTTTGATGGCTTACAACAAAACACTTTCAGGATGAGCGAAAAAACAGTTTCTTCGCAATACTTTCTGGACAATTGGTATTGTATTAGGCTGATTAAAACTACAAATACATTTCATAATCATGAAAAAATTCCGTGCTCCTTTAACGCATTACCAATTTTTCTTTATTAAAGACCAACAGAAACAGTAAACTTTGATGATGTAATCAACAACTTTTATCAAATTCATCGTGGGTTTCACGGTCGACACGTATAACCGAAGCAGGCAATTGGCAAATGTGAGCCACCTGGCATGATTGAGATTTCCGGGAGAAGTATTTGTGAAATACTTCTTCGTTTCTACATCCAAATTTTGGAATTCTCGGATAACAGTATTGCATGTCTTAAGCAAGTATTTCTGATTTTTACTGAAATCATGAATGACGTTACCAGATATTTCAATGAGTACTTCATTTACACTGGCAAATTCAACTATCGGTAGAAAATGAACATCAAAAGATAGTTGTTCATCAAGAATGCCTTTGAATACAGTAGGACCAGATGTACTGCCATCAAGTGCAGTGAAAATTGTTTTGAGAGAAAGCTCATTCAAATGAAGCAAACAAATACACCATTGAAGAGGTTTGCTTATACGAGTTTTAAGTAAACGAATATGAGTTTCGAGTAAACAAATGATACCATTTTTCCAGCCAATGTTTACATTGGTTTCATCACAAACAACACTTTGTAAAGTCATAAGAGAATTTCTGCCATTTAAAACTGAAATGATGTCTTTTGCAAAATCAGCTGCTTTACCACTTAGTGGACAAATCTGATCAAAATAGCTGCTGTTGGATATGAGCAAATAACGTAATGATTTTCTTTGATGGAAGTGGTCCTGCTAACTTTACCATCGCCTTGTTCCACTAACCTTAGTTTTTTGTCTATACGTCCATCAAAACCGATTCCAATGATTTCTGTGGCTAATTTCTGCATGTTCTTTGACACCACAGGTTCTTTGTCTACTTAATTTTGCTGGATCTAATATCTATTGTGGTGAATCGAATGATATATCTTTCAAGCAAATGTTAACAATTTTGCATGCATCTCTGTTGCCCATTATCATCACAACAGCTGCTTTCTTTATCGCTCTTGAAGGAAAGAGTTATTGTCATTGACAAAGCGTGGCATGTTTCTTTTTTCCAAACTGAATTTCCCGTTCTTTACAAAATTTCTGCTTTTGGAGTCATTCTGGGTTTTTTATGGTCAATCTGACCAATGTAAATTTTACAATTACTCTTTTGATCGAGCCAATACTCCCATTCCTTAAAAGGAACTTTGATAAAACAATGGCAGTTTGACCGATTCCTGATACCACGATTAACACATTTGCAAGGACAAATTTAAAATACTTTATTGAACGAACCAAGTTGGCACTGAAACGTAGATAAATTTCTTATTTCATCAACATTATTCCTCAATCGTTTTGTATCAGTAACCAATTTCAATCTAAGCCTTTCAGAATGCCGTTATATAAAACCATTGGCAACCCCACCCTTGACCATATGTTTACCAAATCATCAGCTACTATCTTATTTACGTCTCTGATTGATGGTTCTTCAGTGTCTAAGGATTGTGAGAAAGTCTTTGTGTGCCTGATGTATATATAATGCTTAAAGACTTCTACTTTTGTCTGCAATTGACTTTCTGGAAATTTACAAAGTTGGCCATATACTAAGTATTTTATGTCACTTCTGGTTTTGATAAACTTTTCCTTCAAGTTCGTTTTGCAATCTAAAAAGAATAAGAATAAAAAATCATTCGAAATCCACATTTACAAAAAATGAATCAAAAAAAGTTATGTTCTCTTGTGAACGTAAATATCAAGTGCCAACAAATCAATACACAAACATTCAAACAATTCTATAATGCGTTAAACTTTAACATTAACAATCAAAACATATTTAGAGTATGCATATTTCAATATTAACATTACCATATGAATTCAGAACACTCACAATATTGCGAGTGTTGCATTATGGCGATTGTATATTGAAAAACAACTATCTGATAGTTATTGATTCTTACACGTTCATTACATAAAACCTTATATATACAAATTATAGTATCTTATTTTATAATATCTTACAAATTGTAGTATCTTATATATGCAAATTATATATACAGATCATATAATTCAAATTAAAACTCCCCTGACAATTCTTTACTTACATAGTCATCAAAATAACCCTTAAAATCAATTATAAAAAATTGCAAGAGTTTTTACGTGCTTCTTTACGTGACATCTAACTCGTACGATTATAATTCACCAACCTTATACAATAGAACAGTGAGTGATAAAGTAAAAATGAAATTAGAAATAGGGTCAATGTCAAATATGGGTACAGTTAATTAAATAAAGTTTGAAGTACTTCATACGAAGTATTGGTGAATTCGAACTACGTAGAAAAGCGTTACTTAAAAAGTTTAAACAAAAGTTGCCCCCCTAAGATTTTGAAGGAAGCTCGAATTTTCATCGTTTTCTTTTTTTTTTTTTTATATATATCATAGCAATTTTTTATAGTAGTGACAATAAATTAAAAAAATATGACCCATCTTAATATTCATGTTTATGTAAAGGCTTTCAAAAGTATTGCGATGATCGAAATCTGTTAACAATAAACCCCTAAAATGTTAACCTCTCTTTCTTGCCATTTTTGTGAGAGCAACGAGTTTATAACATTTATATATACATTTTTTTACATTTTAAACTAAATTTAAGTTCATTAACTAGTCTCAAATGTCACGCAATAATCTTTTGTTGTTCAAAAATTATGACCATATAAATTTTGAGCAACCTCCCTAATTATTTAGGAGATATATTATCTTTAGTTAGGAAATATTATCTTTAATTAAGTTATAAATTCGTCTGACAATCAAATTCTGTTCCTCTTTCAAAAGTTCGGAGTGAAAGCATTCGTAAATAAATAATCAAATGACGCAGATTTCATCGTTAAAATTTGTCGAAGAATAATGAAGAAAATTAAGTTTTAATAAGTGACTTATATTAAAGACTATTATAGACTACAAGATCATTCGTATTTTTCAAACAATACTATCAAATTAATTTTGTTTGAATTTAATTTGGTCATTGATTATTGCTTTTTTTTATTACATAAAGACATTCTTTAATGCAATGGCTGATTTTTAATCTTTATAATTTTTTATTTTTCTAAGTTTGCCGTTACAAATAATTACTTTTCTTTTGTTAAATATACAAATGGTAGGGGCAAGAAGTAGACAATAATAGTTATATTTTTACCTAAATATCTGTACATAATTTAGTCATTAAAAACTTGTCATTAAAAATTGATGATCATCTGTTTTCTGAAGTTTAATAAGTTTATTTTGGTTGACAATTATAGTTTTATATTTTTGGGAATATACCTAAAAAATTCATATATATGTAGCTGAAATACTAAATTCTCCTGTTTTAGTATGTTATTTAAAAAAAAAGAGAAAAAATTTTTCTAAAATAACATACTAAAACAGAAGAAATATTGCATAAACAACACAAGTTTTGAATAAGTTTATTATTTTAACATATAAATAAAATGGTTGAAAAAAATATTATCCATGAAAATACAAATTAAACAAAATACAAAATTAAATTGATTTAATTACAAATAGTGCGTGGTATTATACCACGTCAAAAGCAATGTTAAAAGGTTCCTTAATTTGAAAATGCGGCGATTTCTTTAATCACCAAACCGATTAGAATTACTTAATCAATAGCATCTTTAACTAATAGTATTATTAATAGTTACGTACAAATGATGTCTTTTAATGTGTTGTTAAAAACCGTATTAAACTCATTTAAAGACTTTATGGTAACCAATAATATAATGATGTCTACTTGCGTAAATTTTGAGATGTAATATTAATATAATTATGAAAAACCAATGAATATGGTTAATAAATTTACTTTTGGTAAATAAAACATGTTTAAGTGCCAAACTTAATTATATTTATGTTTATATCACATTAGAATGTTTAGGAAAATGTTGAAACGACCACCTTATTCGGTTTGGTTGTAAACTTTATATAATCATAACTTTTGAATTTTGAATTTTAAAACCTGTCGACTTAAATTTAGTGTAAGAAAATAAGAAATATAAGTTACTAATTATGCTGCACTCATATTTGGGGCAGGGATGGTAAATGTTTTAGGGTAAAATGTTTTTTTTTCCAAGGTCCAATCACCACAAGTTTTATTTCTTAATCTACATATAAATCGGTTTATACGTATATTACACAGTGGCGTCGCAAAATATTTTTGGTCAGGTATACTGGTCCAGGTGCCAAATTTCTGTTTTTTATAAAATAAAAAAACCACAAAAAGTCTTTAAATATATCTTGAGGCTCCAAAACCTCACAGCCCTGGGCCTAGTTGCTTGAGGGACAGTAAATGTTGCTTACACTGGCCTTGCTGTAGTTAGGCCACAGATACTACACGCAGATAAAAATATTTCCATAAATAGTTCTAAATTTTTCACGCCCATAAAATACAGTAATTCTTAAAACCAGTGCTGGACCAAGACTTGCAGGGTCTGGGGATACTTTTGAGCATGAGACCTTTTTTTTTATTAAAGTGGCGAAAAAACCTTATAAAAATTTTAATTAACTTTACAAATTGTATTAAATGTAAGCTTATGTAATTTAAACTCTATTTTATATAATTTATTTGTAATAAGATTTGTTATTACTTTTAAAATAAAAAATTCCTAGTTAAAAAATATTATTTTATTTGTAAATTTAATTTACATTTGGTAGCATATTACTTTTATGTAATTAATTTTCATATGCAAGTTTTTTTTTAATATAATTTTATTCTAATTAGTTGCTTTTATAGGTAAAAGTAAATTACAGTTTGAAGAACTATTATATCATGTAATGTAACTTACAAAAGTAATTAACTTTCAAATGTAAAAGTAAACAGCTTTTTCATGTGACTTACTTTTACATGTACAAGTAAGTTACTTTTTGATGTAATCTTCTTTTATATAACTTACTTTTAAAAGTAAAAAAACTTATATTATTAAGTGAAAGTCGTTTCCAAAAAATTAATTACTTATACGGAAATGTAAATTTACATTAAACGTTTAAAATTACTTATGTAATTTGTTTTTTGATAAAAATTTACTTATGTAAGAAAAAAAAAGTAAATAAGAGAGCCAACCCTAGTTTCGAGATAATGGTCAAGCAGCATTTAAGAACTGGAGTGGCCAACAAAAAAATAAGAAGCACTTTATAAAAATATTTAAAGATAATGATCTCCTTATATTCATCAGCTCTAAAACAATTAACTGATTAAACGTTAAGTCTTAATAAAATGCTAAGTTCCGACCTAACTGCAATCCGGATAATTCAATCAGTTATATATTGTACAAGAAAAAATTTTTAGTGCGGTCTCACATTAAAAGAAAAAAGAAATAATTATTGAAACTCGCTGTTGGGGTTAATGAAGGATGGAATGTCGCTGTTGAGGTATATGAAGGATGAAAAGTCGCTGTTGGGGTATATGAAGAATGGAAAGTCGCTATTGGGGTATATGAAAAAAAGAGCAGTTAAAACTAGTTTCAAACTGGTTTTGACAATCTCATGTTTCGTTATTATTCACATTTATTTATTTATACTTTTTACAACACTAAAAATACTTACAAAAAATATTAGTGCGCAGGATAGTGCTCTGGATTCTGCAAACAAAACGCTTATATAATAACATAAAAATATAAAATATGAATGCATGTTTAAAATTGATCAAGTAATTATAATATTAAAATTAATAAATTGAAAAACCAACCACCGTCCCCCAATTCGGAAGCTTTGTTGCTGCCATTAGCTTTCTCTTATTTGTTGCTACTGGTAGCCTACTCTTATTATTAACGTTTTAGTGCGTTTATACAACGTTAAAGTGTATTTTGAATTTAATTTAAATTTTTCAAGTAATTTTATGTAATAGGTTGTTTCTTTTACATTTTTTTAAAGGTTTTCAAAAGGTTCAGCATAACAGCATATATATAACTTCGTACCATTTGTTTTCGATTTTAAGTATTTAATGAAAAGTTTTGTTAATAGATTATTATAGATTATAGATTAAAGACTTTCTAATTTTGAGCTTTAAATTAACTTCAAGAAAATTATAAATATCGTAGAACGTTTAAAAAAAGAGTTCTGGAATAGAGTTGTTAACCAGAAGATTTCGTATAATTCCGGAAAAATAAAATTCTTTCGGAAGGATATTGAGAAGTAGAAATTTTTTTTTTCGTACCGAATTTTACAAAACAAAAAAAACCGTCGATGCTCATTTCGCTAATGCTACTTACAAAACGTAGCCTTTCGCAAGTTGAATTACGAAATAAAACTATTTTGCTACATACGAAAGTAGCGCTTACGGAAATCGCACTTGCGAAACGAGCTCTTTCTCTAAACGACGTTTTGAAGTCTATAAAAAAATTTTGTTGGCCAAACGGATATAATTGTAAAAAGAAAAGTTTTTATATACCAAAATGTTTATGATAAAACTTTATTTTCAGTATTGCATCATATGAATATTTTAAGGTTTTATTTTTTAAAATAATGATCAAAAACCAAATTTCTTTCGAAACGAAACTCTTTCGCACCGCAACTTGCAAAACAGTTCTTAATGGAAAAAAACTTACGAAACGCGGCATAATAAAGATATTTAATTACTTTTTATGAATCAAATACGTATAATTAACTTTGTAATTAAAATACTAATTTTTTATATGATATTTATAAGTTTCAGTTTTAAACTTCTATAAAAAAATCAAGACTTTCATAAAATATACTTTCTAGAATGTCATTTAATGAATAAGAGTTAAATAATGAAGATAACTTGAACAATGTTAACATACGAATGCAATTGCGTAATCAGGAAACAATGTCTATGTTGAAATCAAAAAAAGACCTAATTTAAGTGACGAATGCCAAAACTTAATTATGCAATAAAATGCCTAAAAATAGCTCTTACTTGTTTTCAAATAGAATAATTTTATGTTTAGTCAGTTTCAATTTTTTTATTTTTGAGGTGCGCTGTTATATTCGTTTTCGCTTTTATTACCTCAATAACAGCAAGTAAATTTAAAAAAAATTTAAAGACATTCTGTTCAATGATTTTTTATAAAATGTTTTCCTTTATATTAAAAAAAAAAGTCAGCGTGGGAAGGGCATTTGTTGCCTTTTGTATCGTTGGCCCTGATAATATTTTAATTTTCAACATCCTAACGTTATTGGGACAATACAACTGCTGAAAGTTTCAAAGCTCTAGCTATTTTGGAGAGCAGTAAAAATTTAGTTGAAAGGTTTTGCAGCAAAAAATCGGGCACGTACAATGCTCCCTTTTCCGGGTCTTTGTCCCTGGAAACAATTTTAGCATAGAAGCTCACCAGGACTATACAAGTGCTGAAATTTTTAGAGCTGTAGCTAGTCTGAAAGGTAGTGATAAGTTGATTGCAAGATTCAGTATGAAATGACAACGGCCAAACAACACTTTAAGTTCAATTAAAGTTTGTAATGGAACCAATTTTACTAAGTTTTTATATATGAGAAAATAAACAGTAAACCTCCATTTCTGCTAAGCCGAAGGCAATAAACAACCGAAAGTCGAAAGTAAACCAAAGTCGGTACTTGATATATATAAATATATTTAAAAACTGGCATAGAGACATGTTGCGGAGGAAGAGTTGTTTTTTCCCTCGAAACTAATTCAAAGTTTCAGTTTTTTCTATTTAAATTTTAGCTGCGTTAGGCCCCCTTAATTCCTTTTCAGCACCCCCCCCCCCCTGTCCTCTTTTTCTTAACCTTTCGAAATAAATATTCTTTCGAAATGATTTGTTTCGTAAGTTTTATTTCACAAAGGGTTATTACGGAATAATAATTTTTTTTTTTTTTTTTTTTTGTTTCATGCGTTACGGAAGGTGAATTTGCGCAAGTACAACTTCCGCAATAGCAACTTGAAATACGGAATATAAAAAGGCGAAATTTTCGTAAGTTTTTGTTTACGGCGAACAAGCCTATGCTGGAAAAAGAGTCTCATGAATTAGAATAAATTAAAACTAAAATAAATAAAGATTCTTCTATCGTTAAAATTACGCTTAAATAAATAACTATTCTTCTAATGGTTCAAGATTGTCGCTAAAGTTGTAGCTTTTTTTAAGTTTTTTTTTAATCAGATTTCAACTTTTTTTATCTATATTTATAGAAAAAAATATAAGAAATGTTCTTATAAGTCATTTTTTCATTATGCCTCTTTTTTTAAAGATTCGTTAAAAACATCCATGGTTAAGATATTATTAATTAAAGAAACAGTTGATGCATAACTCAAGTTGGTTTCTTAATCAAAGGAACCACTTGATTTTCAAATATATGCCATTATGAAACCTTTAACTGTTTATTAATGACGTAATATTGAAAACAATCCTAACTTAGACCCCCTAAAGAAGTTGAAAAATTTCTTTTGTGATTACTTTTTTTAAGATAGGCGATATATAACTTATTTAACTATTTTTTGCTTTATTGGTTAAAACGCCAATCATTAAAACCTTCTGATCAGAGCACAGTGGGACAAAATCAAGTTTTTTGTGCCAATATATTTTTCGAAGTTTTTTTTATTAGAATAGATATATTTATATATAAAATGCATAAATGAAGTAATAACCATGTAATTATATAATATAAAAAAATATCAAAAAAAATATTTATTTTTTGGTGAAAAATTTTCGATGCATGTATTTGTCATAAAATAATTTTTTTAGATTTATATTTACAAAACTTATATATTATAACAGTAATGAAAGATTTTGTAGGTATTCTTTTAAATTGTTTTTAAAAGCCTGAGCGAAAAAAACATTCTTAATTAAAGTAATATAGTTAAAAATGAAAGTCAATGAAGTTAATTTAAAACAATAGTAGCTTAAGAAAGTTGATAAATAAAAAATGCAAAATAGCGTTTTGAAACACATGTCAAATTAACGTGTAAATAACCGCATAAAATTACGCTTAAATTAATATTTAATGTTTTTTTAACTAGATATTTCCTCTAATAAACATGTCTTCATTATTGTGACAAATTTTCACCGTGCAATGCTGATTTGATTTTTTGTTATTTTGGTACACTCTGTACACACTTTGGTACACACTGTGCAGAGTCAGAAATGCCAATGTCGCGACTTGTCCTAATGTTCGTCATGCTCGTTAATGCTCGTTAATTTGTTTTCGTGCTAAATTCAAACTAAGCAGTTTGAAATTAATATACGAGTTTGCGTCATTCAAACTACACCGAGTTTTTGCTTACAATATTCTTCAATATAAATGTTGTAGTTTTTGAAATTTTTTATTTAACTACGTAAATTAACGTCAATAAATTTACTTTGATCAAAAGAATATTTTAATATCATAGATATAAAGTAATTTACTTTGCAAGGTTCAAGATTATTTGAAATTAATTTAGATTCTGGTCTGATCCATCATCAAGCAGTAAAAAATTATCAAATGGAAAAAGTTTGATTTAAAATTTTTAATCTGAATTGAATCCATTTTTGTTGTTAAAAAAATGTCCTTAAAATAAAAAAAATTATTTTTATAAGTCGCGCTCGAATAACTTAATGTATGTTACTTTTAAGTTTAGTTCTTTGAAAAGCTTTTTTTGCAACTCCGTCGTGTTGTCACTGAAATCCGCATTAAGGCTAAAACGCTCATTCGAAAGCTTCTTCGTGTTAAACTTGTTTTAAGGCGAGTTTCCACTCATCCGTTTTTCAACGGAAACGGGAAAGGAAAGGAAAAAATAATCACGTGAACATGAGTAATAAAAGTTTATTTGTCTAAAGGGAAACTGCGCATGCTCACGTGATTATTTTTCCGTTCCCTTTCCTGTTCCCGTAGAAAATCGGATGAGTGGAAACTCATCTTAAAACCCGGGTTTTGTTTTTGTAATTAGGAAACGGAGCAACAATTGAGCTGTTTTTATTGCAATATATTTCTATTTTGTACAGAAATTCTAATATAATTTCTAAAGAAACTCTATTAATTTCTAAGAAAATTGCATTTATTTGTGTAGAAAAGTGTTTTTTTCCTATATATAAGTAAACGTAAAATAAGAACATATGTAGAAAAAAAGTCAAATATAAAAAAGGCTTTTATTAATAGCAATTTCTATAGAAATTAATTAAAACCAAAATTAAAATTAATAAGAGAAATTTTTTTTGATAAATTAAAAGAGTTTTTATAAAAAAAATTTATTAAATTTTCTCCATACCACAAGTTTATGAAAAAATATTAACCGTAGAAAAATTTTGTTTAAGTAACTTGGAGTACCTCCCACGACTATGTTATTGTTGGTGCTGGATCAGCTGGATGTGTTTTAGCAAATCGTCTTTCAGAAAATCCTGATAACAGGGTTTTATCATTAGAAGCTGGTCCTCAAGATTCATGGTGGAATTGGAAAATACATATGCCAGGTGCTATTCAATACAATTTGCAAAACGACAAGTATAATTGGTATTATAACACAGTACCACAGTCTCACATGAATAACAGGTAATCTTTGTATAATGAAAGATTATACTCATAAATGTATTGTTCAAATTTATTCTAGAAATATATTCATTATATTATGCTTTATTATAAGAAATGATTAAACTAATATAAAAGAAAACAGCAAGATAATAGTATTATAAAACTAAATATAAAATTTCTAAGGTTAAATATTGAGTTGGGAAATTCAATGTTTCATGAGTTTGTGTAATGTGTGTAGAAATTGAAGTTTTTGCATTGGTTTTTTTTAAATAAAAATTATTACTTTGTTGTTGTTATTGTTGTTGTTGTTGTTGTTGTTGTTTTTGTTGTTGTTGTTGTTGTTGTTGTTATTGTTGTTGTTGTTTTTTTTTAGTTTATTCTCCTCCGGCTAATTGCCATATAGAATTTTTAATAGTTTGTAAAATGGTTTTTAGTACAAGATTTGACATTTTTGGAAATGCGTAGTACAAGGTTGTTACCTGTCAAATATGTCTGAGACATATTTTCTGCCGACATAAAATATGTCCCTCCTATTTTGTATCGACGTAATTTGACATATTTTTATGTCTGAATTATTTTCTGCTGAGTTATTTTCTGTTTAACATATTTTTTATCGATATATTTGGTCATAATTTTATTTCGAACATATTTGCTGTTTCATATCTTAGAAGAAAAAATCAATCTAACAAATTTATTGCGTATTTCAGCTAATTTAATAAATAAAGTAAAAATAGTTTGAAAAAATTGTTGCTTTTTTGCAATCAATTATATTTCATAAAAACTTTATTTCAAACCCTACAAACAAACATCAGTTAATTTGTTTCATATAGGCTTTTTTTAATCGTTTTCAACATTCTATCATTTGATAGTATTGACTAGTATTGATTAGTATTGGCGATTTCCCTTATTAGAATGTAAAAACAAAAGAAATTTTATTACTGAAATTGGTTTTTATTAGTATGACTAAACTTAAAATCATTCTTTTGATTAAAATAATAATAATTAAAAAAAACATTTTCAGTTATTTCTAATTAATAGTTGATCCTCAAAAGTTTCCGTAACGAAAAATGGAATCTCAATAGATTCAATGGCAAATTAAGAGACCTTGTAGAAAAACGATTGCTTGACTAAAAGAAAATGTGAGTTAAGTTTTTTAAACGAGTTTTTTTTATCAATTAAATCCAGATGGTTTTTACCACTATGATAGAGTTTAAGAAATCATTTAAAATGGGAATACGTAGATGGCCGTAAACCATAGCGAATCACGTTCAACTTTTATGCTTGAGAACGATGCACCGCAAACTATTTGCAATATTTCATAGAGCCGATGACATTTTGTTTTCTGATTTTTCTTCCAGTAAGCAAGAATGTTGGATTTAATGTCTAATGTCACTCGCGCTTCATTAAAACCCCATTTAATATATAGTTGACGAATATCTTCATCTGATTCTAAAAATGCATTAACAATACCTTCTTGTTCCTTCTCCAGTATATTTGATGAAACGGCGTACTTTTTCAGAAGTTTGTCTTGTCTTAACCTTTGATACGCTTCTGCGTTGGTATGAAAACCTTCTATCATCAAAAAAGTGGAATCTCAACGTGGTGCAATGTATATACAAGACTTTTTTTAGATTTTTAATTATTTAAATATACGCTACTTTTTTGGATTCAATAGCAACCTTTATGATATTATTCAATGCATTTTCAAACATTGGCAATACGTCGTTGGCAGCTACCTGACAAACATGTACGCCACAAAGCATGGAGAAGAGTGAGACTTGACCTGGAATTGTCGAGAGAGAATAAAAGATTCCATGCCTGCCTGAATTCACAAAGTTATGTAAGAAGCACATTTGTCAATAGGAAGTCGAAAGATGTCTACCCCAGGGTCATCACGAAGAAAAACACGGAAAGAGTCCCAGTCAGCTTTAAGGTAGTAAGAGGTACAATGATGAAGAAGAATGAGATATGGAATTTGAATGAGTTCACTATAATTCTCTTCTTCATTCTCTAAAGCGCCAAAATCAATTTCATTGTTTTCAAAATCTATCAATTTGTCACCATAAAGGACTACTTTCGTTTGATCTTGTGAATTTTGCACATTTTGTGAATTTTAAATATCACTTGCACATTTTTCAAATATTCCAATCACATTTTCTTATTAAGCAGCCGATATTTTGCGAAACTGTCACCTTGAGTAATTATACCTAATGTTCTATTTCCCCGTCCTTGAAATTTCTGCAGCTAACTTCAAACACTTTTCTTCCATATCGCGATGTGCTATCAAGCATCAACAACATAAGGGTTTTTTTAGTTTCTTTTATTATTAAAAACATATTTTCACATGCATGTTGAATATAGCGTTTAATGCTGTGACAATTTATAGAAATTTTGAATTCTTAGTGTTTTTTCTTTTGTGTTTTTAAAGAAGGTGATCTTTGAGGTTACTTAATTTGTCTTTGTAAAAGTTTTTTGCACATTTTACATTTTCCTCCTTCTTTATTAATTTCAAGTTTACTTTTCACTTCCTCATTCAATAAACTATTCTCGATTTTTGACTTTAAATCATAAGGAAAACTAAATGTTACAAAAAAAAAATTATTTTATTATATATTTCACTCAAAACATTTTATGCAAGTTTATGGCAGTTAACTACGCAGTTATAAAGCAAATGTCAATTATTTTTTTGTTAAATAAATCATTACTATTGTTACTTTAAGTATATTATTCGTAATTAGTTATAAATTGTTACTTGTTGATCTTCTTTATATGAATATAAGGAGCTGAGTATAACTTTTGCGAAATATTACAAGTTCTCCAGCTCAAATGACTTTAATTTGACACAAAATTATTTAAATTCTGTGAAAAGTTTCTTTTATAACATCTTTTGCGGTTCACTTTTTTATTATGAAAGCTTTTGAGGATCAACCATTTATTAAAAACAAATAAAAATGTTTTTGATTTTTTAACTATTATTTTAATCAAAAGAATAATTTTAATCTTAGCCATACTAATAAAAACCACTTTCAGTAATAAAAATTAAGTTTGAAATGATTTTTACATTCTAATTAGGAAAATCGCCAATACTAATAAATACTAGTCAATACTATCAAATACATCGTTGAAAAGGATAAAAAAAAAAAAACCTTTGTGAAACTACTGAAGTTTGTTTGTATTGTATGTTTAAATAAATATATATTATGAAGCAAACTGATTGCACAAAAGCAACAAATTAGTTAAACTATTTTCATTTTACTCTTTAAATTGAAGCTGAAATATGCAATAAATTTGTTAGATTGATTTTTTCTTCACGATTATGAAACAGCAAATATGTTCAACATAAATTATGACCAAATATATCAATAGAAAATATGTCTGACATATTTTATGTAAGCAGAAACTAATTCAGAGATAAAATCAATATCATTTTTTTTTTTAAGTTTCATGTACCAGGTTTAAATGTAAAAACTCATATCATAAAAACAGGTAAAGCTAAACGTAATCAAAAAAAGGCGTAAAAAATTAAATAAATACTAAAATGAGCAACAGAGGGATATTCGTTTAGAAAAATTACGTCTTATTAAATTATATTATTTTAAATATATCTAACATATGTAAGACGTATAAAGAGATATAACAACATTGTTGATATTAGGCCTTTTTTAAGACGTACGTGGATATTTTTAATAAAGTCGCATTTTAAAAAACATAAATTTCTTCGTTCAAGACGCATCAATTTTCTTTAATAGAAGATGTCTAATAGTAGTCTTTAACATTGCGTCCCTACCTAGACCATTTTTAGACGTCTATAGACATTTTAATGCGTCTTGTGTTTAATGGGTTTAATTCACATTTTATGTGGGTATTATAAATTTGGATGAAAATATTTTATAATTGTTTTAACTTTAAGCATCCTTAACATTTTGTAAAATTTGTCTTTTTATCCAGAATTTATTTTTTTTAAGGGGGGAGAGGTATATTATTTTTAACATGGTTTTAACTATGCAATAACTACCAGTTATTTCTTTAGAATAATGTATTGGCCACGGGGTAGAGTATGGGGAGGATCATCAGCACTTAATGGAATGGTGTATGTACGCGGACATCCTCAAGACTTTGACCGATGGGAAAAAGAAGGTGCTAAAGGATGGTCATATAAAGATTGTTTACCATACTTTAAAAAAGCACAAAACCATTCTTTTGGTATTGTACATATATTAATTTTAGATTAAATTCTACTTTAATTTTTTTTTTTGTTGTTGCAAGTTTATTCATTTAGGCACTTTGCTACCGATAGATTATCTTTGCTACCGGTAGGTTTCGTTGCTACCGGTAGATTATCTGTTTTTTTTATAGTTGATTTCTCCTTATCCATTGTATAACTTCGGAATTTCTTTTGGCTTACATTTTGCATTTATGATCTCAACCAGAAATTACCAGTGAAATTATGTATCATTATATTATATTTCAGGAAAGTGCCTTGGATTTTTCTGCTATTTAAATATTTTAAATAATATCTATATTTAGGGAAAATTTTGCAATTTATAGCTATTAATTATACTCTCACGCAAGATTTTAGGTTTTTACCTTTACTGAATTGGTAAAACTTATAGTACTGTGAATACTCTGAATATTAGCTACTTTGAGAAACATTTCTTCTTGATACAAGAAGAAATATGCTGAAGAAGTTACAAAAGTTTTTGTTAAAAAAGAAAGCAATAAAATAAACACTGAAATAGTAAGGAGTATAGTACTCCTACCTAATATTACAGAGACAGATAAAATTAGGCGTACCATACACCAAAAACCCCATATGCCCATATATTGCAATATTGCATATTGCCCATATATTGCAATTTACGTATAGATTTAAATTTATATATTCTCATATATAATGTGATAAATTTAACTTTTATATCATATTTTATATCAGAGTGAGTGTTATGGTACTTACGCTAAAAGAAGATATTTTTTATTAATACAGTTTTTCTTTACAATTAAAAATTGCAAATTTTAATCTCCTAATGAGACTTTAGCTCTTAGGTTAATGGTTCTGAAGCCAGCTGTAGTAAGGTTTCCCAAACTCTGTTGTAGCTTTGAAAGAGGCTGATTCCATTAAAAACTGTGAAATTACAGAGTACTAACCGTGCCAAGTTGTGCATGAATGGTTTTCCTGTCAATGCTTTTGGTGTGCATTGTCGAGGCCATATAAGGAGCCCAAACTAATCTAAAATGTTAAACCTAAAAACCATCCCCACCATCTAACTTTTTCAATACATCATACAAAAATATTTGTAGTCTTCAAAGTAACTTTCCATCAGTTAAATCTTACCTCTTGCTTGTTAAATTTTACCAGACTTGCTTGCTCTTTGTGAAACTGATTTATATTTGGTTATTCCTTCTGCAGATCTTGGTATCGATATTATTCTTTGATTTGCAAAGACTCTAATAGTCACATGCTTAGCTTGGGGGTATACATACGCATCAAATCACCTATTTGACAAAAAATCAGGTTTAGATAATTTGACCACCCCTTTATGCGATTCCACATAGCACCTCTTCACTCTATTATCTTTCTCTTTGTTCTTTGTTGTTCTCTTTCTTCTCAAGACTGCACTCTTATAGGTGTAATTTCCAATCAAATTGACCACGTTCTTTTTCCCTCTGTCAATATTGTTGTTACTTATGACTTGTATGTTATTGCTCATCACACTGAATAGCTAGGCTCTAACATCATTAACCCTGCTGGCACCAAAGCCGATAACTTCTGTATTTCCCCAATCTTTTACTCAGATAGTTAACTTTGTGATTCTTTTTCCATAAAAACCTAATAAATACTCCTTGATTTGTGTCTTGTCTCTGACACTAACTTGTATTCAGCTTCTCCATGTTCACCTTTAGATGGTTTGGACCATACAATGGTTATCGTTCACTACTGACCTCTCATGAAAACCTTATACAAAATCAATTGCTAAATTAGAATCTGCTGAGATTGCGTCTATTAATCGTGTTTGTTATTTTCTAACTCCTGATTGCATTTTCTACCTAAAATATCTTATTTGCCTCTGTATGAAATACTGTTTTCATACTTTGTCTGGTTCCTCAAATGATGCTCTATCTTTTCTAGACAAGGTCCAAAAACGCAAAAAACAAAAACTTTCATTCATTTTGTTTTTTCCCCGCACTTTATCCCTTTGGTACTCTTTACAATCTTCATGTTTTCCTGACTCATACAACCTACAACATTACAAGTCTTTTGTAAACTGATTTCCTTGCTCTTTAACTCTATTCCTTTTTTTTTCAAGTAACTCTCAAGTTAATTGTGGATGCTTGCAGCCTTGTTGGTAGTGAATCAGAACTTAAAAAAATTATATATATACTGATATGCTATAAGTTATATACTGATAAGTTATATACTGATATAACTGTTACTATAGTTACTGTAAGTTGATGCTAGTATCAAATGAGAAAAACGTACTACAAAGTATTGTAATCAGAGCTTTTTTATTATAATTTTTATTATAATAATAATTATTATTATTATCATTATTATTGTTATTATTATTATTATTATTGACCGAACCCGTTAAAATACGTCTTTGTAAGTCTATTCTAAACCGACACCTTTTCCTTAACTATATATCCTAGCTCTCCGTAAAATTTGTGAAGACCCGTAAAATACAAATCTTAACAAAACCGACCATTTCTATTCTTATCCACAGGGAATTTATTTAAAAAAATTGCTTTATGAGCAATAGAAATTAACATGCGCACCTTTTCTGCATACGCAGAGGTTCTAAGAGATTTATAAAATGGTTCGTTTTTCTCTTGCATGCTTAATTTTAATTGCTCAGTGGTGTAGTGCTCTGTCATAGGTGTCGTTTTGCAAGGGTTCAAATCCGCATTTTTTAAAATTCTCTTCCTTTGGTTTGTTATAGTATTTGATATCTTTATATTTATTATGTGTATAATATATATAGAACTTCAAAAGTGTTTTTATTTTGTATTTTTAAAAGTCGAAAAAGATTTTTTTTTTTTTTTTAAAAAAGGCAAATAGTGGGGTTTAAAAAATGGCGCTTTGCATCAGAAAGGCTGCAAGCCATTCACTTCGGACATTTATATGTATTGTACGGCACATGTTTTAGAAGTATTTAATAAACAAAAGACTTTATTAAACAGCAAATAAATGCTGTAAATCAAAATTAAGGATATATTGCCGCAACGCACTTTTCAAGTAAAAGTTACACAATAAAACTTGATATATGTTTTAACATTGCATAGTTTGATGTTTACATAGGTTAGATATTCACATAAACTTTCGTTTACATTTTCTTAAAAACAAAGTGCTGCGACACTTTTTCGCCATAATCTCGGTCGCAATGGCTGCCAAGAGTTCCGAGACAAACACTTGTTTTCAGCGTGTTGCTTATCATGATTGCTAAATGTCATTAATTTAAAATTATCATTTTAAACTTAACTGATTTTGGTGACGCAATGTTAGAAAAGGTCTTAAATTGATAATTATTCATTCAAGAAGCCAGGAAAAGTTTATAACATTATTATGTTTTACTTGTAAACGTAATAAGTAGCTCCGGACAACAACTTTAAAGTCTCTCGCTCTTGGTATTAGCACCTAAAGTTTTTAAGGCAGCATTTTTTTTCAAATATATCCAAAGGTTTAACATTCACTACTTATATTTATATCCGTCGGTTCAATATGTACAAGAACAAAATTTAAAACAAGAAAACATAACAAAAAAAAAAACAAATAATAATAAATAGTAAACTCTACATTTTTAAAAAATGAGGTTATCTAAGATCTGCTTGACATTTTCATTGTTTTCTGTAAAGTTTTCTAAAATTCCGATAGGAAATTATCTTTCAGATTCTGTTTCTTCAGATGTTTAAGGAGAAAATATTATTTGATAGTGGCAAATTTGACAGTTAAATTTGTTAGATATTACATGTGGAGTTTAATCTTTTTAAAAGCTTCAAATTAGGTTTACTTGCTTATTTTTATCTCATAATACTTGCGAAAAGAAAAAAAGTTATTTTTTGAACAAAATTAAAAAAGCGCTAACTACAGTTTTATATAATTGAATTATTTTCTTAATTGTTATTGTCACTTAATTAAATTTTAATAATTAGTTATGATTAAATATTTTTAATGATTATCAATTTCCTACGCGTAGTTCACAGTACTCTTATTTACTTCATTTATTTCTTATAGGTGAAGATCAGTATAGAGGTGGAAATGGTCCTTTACATGTAACCAGAGGCTCAATGGAAAATCCACTTCAACAAGCATTTCTGGAAGCAGGTCAGCAGGCTGGTTACCCATACACTGAAGACGTAAATGGCTATAAACAAGAAGGCATGGGACAATATGATAGAACTATTTACAAAGGAAAAAGATGGAGTACATCACAGGCTTACCTTCACCCTGCGTTGAAAAGAAAGAATTTAGATGCTCAACATGGAGCTTTTACAACCAAAATTTTGTTTGAAGGTACAAAAGCAATAGGTGTTGAGTATGTTCAAAACTCTAAGATTCGAAAAGCAAAAGCAAACAAAGAAGTGATCTTATCTGGAGGAGCTGTTAACACCCCTCAATTGATGATGCTATCAGGAATTGGAGAAAAAGGAGAACTTGCTCGTCATGGTATACAATGTGTTGCACATGTTCCAGGAGTTGGTAAAAATTTGCAGGATCATCTTGAACTATATGTTCAACATGTAAGTTAAAATGAGTACATATTATTTCTACTATTATTTTTTATGATTTATAAAACAGTTTTTACGTGACATAAAATTATTTTTATTAGCGCTGTCTTCAACCTATAACGTTATATAAGCACAAACAACTTTGGAGAATGCCATTTGATGGTGCAATCTGGCTTTTGAGTAAAAAAGGAATCTGCAGTACAACTAGCATTGATGTTGGGGCTTTTATTCGCTCGAGAGAAGGAATACCCCATCCAGACATTCAACTAATTTTGTTACCATTTCTTGTCAGTGATCATGGGAGAAAAGAAGAAAAAGGACATGGTTATCAAGTTAGTTTTATTTATACTTTTTTTATGTAACAAAACAATATGTATTTTTTATGACACTGCACTTATCTTAGGTTCATGTAGGAACCTTACGTGCAACCAGCTGTGGGTATATTGCACTTAAATCTGCAGATCCAAAGGAACATCCTTTGGTGAATCCAAACTATCTTGCCACGCAAGAAGACATAGTTGATATGCGAGAATGTGTCAAATTAACACGTGAAATTTTGTCACAAGATGCCTTAAAACCATTTAGAGGCGAAGAGCTGCAGCCAGGTTTTGAATTAATTTTTTTAATCTGAAAATGTTTTGAAGGGTTTGAAAATAATCAGAGTAAAAATAATAAAAAAGTAAAACATAAGCTATGTTTATATACTTTTAAATTTAAAAGGTATAAAAGTGAAGACAGATGCAGAAATTGATAAATTTGTTAGAGAAAAGGCTGAGACGAACTATCATCCATGTTGCTCTTGTAAAATGGGACACGAAAATGATCCAATGGCTGTAGTTGACAACGAAACGCGAGTTTTTGGTATCGAAAACCTGCGTATTGTTGACGCCTCCATAATGCCGTCAAATGTTAGTGGTAATTTAAATGCGTCAGTAATAATGATGGCAGAAAAAGCTGCAGATGTTATTCTTGGCAAAAAACCTCTACCGCAGATTACCGTTCCAGTTTATGAAACTCCTACGACTGGTCAAAGATAGTTTATTTAAAAACCATATAAGAGCTCTTATTCCGTAAAAAGCTCTAAAAAAGGGTAACTTATTTTTTGATAAACTGAAAAAGACAAATTATAAACAACTTGGTGGTATATTTTTTAGCGGTTATATTTTTAGCTTTTTTTAAAATTGTTCATTAAGCACTTATTATATTTTTCTAAAACAATTTTTTTTTATCCGGAATTTTTTTAATTTTTAATTTATTTAGATTTCTTGTGTTTATAAAATATACTAGTTGCCGGGGCAATGATAGACACATAATTTTCGTATTGCTAAGCCCTTAATAATCTGCAAATAGTATTTATTGACATATATAAGTGTTGAAATACACATATATTTCATTTAAAACCATATATAAAAATAGAAAAAACTATTAAAAAGTAACAACAAACTTCGAAATTTATTTTGAGTAATATTACTGCAGTATAGTTAGCAAAAGTTGTCATATTACCTAGAAAAAATTATGAGCAAGTTGAAAATTGCTGGAAATATTCAGCATGCACTCCTCATTAACAGGATAAAATCCAATTAATGAGGAGTGCATGCTGAATATTTCCACACACAAAAAAAGACTAATTATCAATACAGCAATTAATTTGTCAAGACATTGGTTCAACAATCCTATTGTAATTATTGGAGAAGACACAGATCTGCTGGTATTACTTGTGGCTCTAATGGATTTAACTACTAATATTTTCATGGTGCAGCCTGGAAAAAATACTAAGCAAGACAAAGTTTAAAGTGCAAACAAGCTAAGAGAAGGCTTTGGAGACTACTTTAGGCAGTAATTGTTTTTTGCATGCAATGTCTGGATGTGATTCAACATTATTTCCTTACCGTTACGGCAAAAAAAAAGTTGTTGATGTATTTATCACGCCAGAAGCCAAACACAAAGAAATTGCTCATGTCGGAAAACAATTTTTCCTAGCATTATAAGGATTAAAAAGCAAGCCAATATTGCTTGATAAATTTTGTTATTATGATATTTCTGCAGAGAAGCATCAAAACTAATTCACAGAACATTCGATTTTGCTGTATTACCTCCAACAATTTCTCGAGCAAAGCCACATTCATTCCGTGTCTACCATCATTTGATCCAGTGGAGTTAGATTGGAAAATGATGTAATCAAATATTTTACCGATGTCAAACCTTCAACCGCCAGCTTCAGAAAATTTGTTGCATCTTGTGAGCTGTTACTGCAAAGCTGGATCCATTGGGAATTGCGAATGTAAAAAAGGTATATGTAGCCTTATGGCCAATTTTTCTAATATGAATCATGAGTGTATACAGAACATTTTCAGCAATTTTTTGTTTGCTCCTAATTTTTTTCATGTCAAAACCTAACTTGACTGGGCTATATATAAACACAAAGATAAACATAAAAAATCGTTATAAAAAGAAAAAAAAATTAAATATATATATATATATATATATATATATATATATATATATATATATATATATATATATATATATATATATATATATTGATATTAATTAGAAATTAAAGTGCCATTATTTACAAAAATCACAAGTTTACTTTAAGTTCTTGTAAGCGTCTACAAAAATTTCGTATTTTAGTCTTTTTTTGAATGTTTCTTAAGTTTTGAGTTACGTGCGTTTATAGACAACCCATTCCATATTCAAGATGCATTCATGGAGAGAGATTTTGATCCTCAAAATCTCTCTCCATGAATGAGATGGAAGTTTTTGATAGGCGGCGTGTAAGTTGGCAACTGTCTGATGGTCTTGTGTTTGTTTTTTTGAAGTTCTGGTTTCTAGAAGTTTTAATAGATATGTATGAGATTTGGTTTTTAAAGTTTTATATGTAAAAACAAATATTTTATAAACTACTTTTGGATGGATTGGTTACCTATGAAACGATTTTAGTAATTTTTCTAATTTTAAATGGAAAGGAGAGCGAGAGACAATGCGAGATAAGATTCTCACTAAATTCTGACCGAATTTACTGTAGTTAGTGTTGTTCCAGAGAATATAATTTCGGAATTATTTAAAATTTTCCAGTTTGTTTCCTAGATCCAAATAAGATAGTTTCTGTTTTGCTTGGGTTAAGCAGAAATCCATATCCTAGAAACCATTTTGTAACTACATGAGCACATTCAGTGATTTTGGTAATGTTATCTTTTCCCGGGTTAATGAAAGTAATTGGGTATCATCGGTATATTCAGATGGTTTGTGTCATGTTTATTTATAATAACATTTATGGGTGAAACAAACATCGAAAATAAAAATGGGCCTAATAAGTACCCTTATGGTACTTCTGTTGAACTTGCTGATAATTTGGATTTTGTTAAGTCAATAAAAACAAAGGATTTTTGAGATTGCAAGTATGATGTCATCCATTTTAGTGCAATATCTGTGACACTAAATTCATCTTTTATACGAGCAATTAGCAGTTTGTGATCGATTGTATCAAACACTGCAGATATTTCCAGAGAGAAGAGAATGTGGTTAAAGCATCGTCAATGTTTAACAGGATGTTATTGCATACTTTTAGGAGTATTTTTTCTGTTGAGTGATTAGTTACACGTTGAAAAAGCCGAGATAAATTATTCTTTTCAGGAATTTTAGTTATTGTATTGAGATTTGATATGGGGCGCAGATCAATGAGTTTAAATACTGTTTATCCTGATATTTTAGGAATTGAGCAACCTTGAATAAGACAAGAAGAATTCTAGATTTGAATGAGAGATTGGCGAGTTGAGCTATAATTGGAATAAATAATTTTGAACATGGTTTAAGAATGTTTGTTGGAATAATATTGCGTGGCGATGTATGAGATTTGAGATTAGTTTTGATTGCATGCAAAAAAACATCAGTGGAGATAACTGTACCAAATGTTATAAAAGTATCTTGATGGGGAGGTTACTTTATGATGAAATAAAGTTTTGGGATTGTAGCAAGTCTTTCTTGGATATTATTTTTATACTTTTAAGTTTGCTTGCAAAGTATCGTTTTAATGTATTACATTTAGCTTCTTGTTGCGTTATTAGTTTTAGGATTATTTGAATGAAGAATTTCTTTGGCAATAACCTATGTTTCTTTTTGATTACCATGTGCTGAGTTTAATTTTTCCTTATAATAATAATTATTATTATTATATAATGTGATTAGCTGGAGATTTTTGGAGAGAAATTTTAACAAGTTAACATGGAAAATAGTTGCACCATACACACCTGTAGGCACCACTTTATCAGATCATCGATTTGTGCATATTCTCGAGGATCACTAAATTTTTCAAGCAATTAATTATCCATCATTCTGCAACTCAAGCAGCAAATTTAAAAGTTTTTTAGATTTAATACTGACCGAATCATTCAACCGCTTATACAATAAAACATGCTTCAGATTTGGACATGCTACAGCTAGATTGAAATTCTATTACAGAATGGTCTGAAAAATCGTACACGAAGCTGAACCATAAAAAATGCAAAACGATGCGAAATCTGAATAAAAACATGATCTCGGCATTACCACTATATCGAACGGCAAGTGGGATACACACGCTTCCGAAATTGCATTTAAAGCTAATAACATTTTAGGATGGATTAAAAATTAATTTATCACTAGAGACAACAAAAATGAAAGAAATTATACACAGTTTAAATCAGATTGCATTTAGAATTTGCAACTCCAGCGTGTAATAATTATTCAAAATCAGCAGCTTCAAAAGTACGACATCAATTCCGCTATGAAGAGCGCTTGCACCTTCTTAATTTAGACACTTTTAAAGCCAGAAGAACGCGTATTTATTGCATTGAATATTTAAAAATTGAAAAAAAAAAAGAAATAGCTGTAATTTTAAATAACTTTTTTTTTTGTAATCTATTTCGTCACCATATTTTTTACATACAATAAACTTTAATTTATTTATAAATACAAGTATATTTATATGTATACAATTAATAAATAAGATTATTAATTAAAAATTAAAATAATGACAAAAATAAAAAAATTATTAAGAAAAAATTAAAATAATGACAGGAGCAAGTGGAAGACTGCCGTCTTATCATCAAGCCCTTGGAATCAATAAAAATCCTTGGAACAATCTTCTCAATAATGTTGTTTTACAAACTTTGAAAAACTTTTTTAGAATCCATTAAAATAGGTTTTTAGATAAAACAATTTAGCTATTACATAAAATGTACAATATAATTTCCTGCTTACACTGCAAACAGCAGGGCTTGTATTTATACTGTGCTCTAGGAGTTATCTCCTTGCAGTAAGATATATACTATACTATATAGTTTTAACCAATGAAATGCTTTTGTCTCTGAGACCATTTAAAAGCACTTAATCAAGTTCATTTTGAATATTGTTACCCAATTGTGAAAATGTCTTTATCTTGTACCCTTTTGAGATGTTCATTCATGATTGGATCAAAAAAAGACAGGAATTCTATAACTTTAAGAAAATTTTCATTGTCATGAGCATAACGTTTATCACTGCTGCCAAAAAAATCCAAGTTTTGTACACTCAAAATTCTTTCAAAAGATATAACTTGCTCTAAGATCTGATTTAAAATCTTTTCTTCTTCATTAAACTTTTTTGTATTAATGCTTCCAATAGTTGTGTTTGTCTTTTGACTTGCGCAGAACCGCTTCTAAGTGATCAAGTTGAAAATGTGCTAAAAAAGATTTTTCGTGTGAAGAGGTGTTATGCCAATCGTTGCATCCATTCAGTTATTGCATCCATTTTGAGCGAAACTTATGAACTTGTAATTGAAGCACAAACAGACAACTTTATCAGTAAATAGAGAACACTGAAGAACATCAGAGAACACTGAAGAACATCAGAGAACACTGAAGAACATCAGAGAACACTGAAGAACATCAGAGAACACTGAAGAACATCAGAGAACACTGAAGAACATCAGAGAACACTGAAGGTCCGAAAAAATTCTTCACCGTTTTGAAGTTTTCTTTTATAACGCACTGTTTAAAACTTTTTTTTTTCTGCATCTAGGATAATACATTTTCAAAATTGTTTCGGCAAAAACATTTTTAGTTTTTTTCTACTTATTTGTAAGTTTCCCTAAGAAACCTGGGCATGAGAAACTCACTTTCACACTTTCATCAGTTATATTTTAAGCAAGCTACTTGAGCACCATCTTTGATTTCAAGAACATCTTTTGCAGTTTCCGTTGTTTTATTTTACTGTTGGCTATTAAACTCATAATTGTCTGGCTGGCCTATATTGTTACCCTTTTTTAATCTTGAAGTTGATGCCTCAGAAGTTTTGCAAAAACCTTTATTCAATATGGTTAGTTCAATTTTTTTTTCTTCTTTCCTTTTTCTAAACTGCGCACCTGTTAAGAAAGATTAATAGATGAATTTTCTATTTTATTATTCAACTTACAATTTTTAGTTCTATTTAATAAGTTGTTATCAGTTAGTTTTACAGTTATTTTTATTCTATTTGTTTTTAAGATCACAAATGATTTTGATTCCTATATATTTTGATCCCTTATGCTAAGTTGGGAATAAGTAATGTTACCATAAAAAAAGTTACAATGAAAAAGTTCAAAAAAGTTTTGTTTCCCAAGGTGACCGCCGAGTCTCGTCTAATGGTAAAAACAGCCCTGGTTAGTAGTTTTAATTTTTTGATTTATTTACTTGATTATTACATCTACATTAAAACACAAACAGCATGATAATGTTTGTATTGTAAGTTGTTACTTTTCCTCGTAGATTATATGGTTTATTTATGAATATTTAATAGAAGCAATTAATTGTCAATATGAAATAAAAGATTTTCTAAAGTATAAAGGCAAGTTATTAAAAGCTCATTACAACCAGGGGCCGTATTCTCATCTCTCCGTTAAGGGAGAAACCCCCTCTAGTTTTAAAATCAATTTTTAGAAAAAAAAAACTTGTCAGATCAATAGCATATATAAAAAAAATAGGAAAAAAGTACAAAAAAAAAAAAAAATGGTCACATGTTGCTATGGAAACCATAAAAAATTACCAAAAAACAGCAAAAACAGGTTTCACGCCGGCCAATATTGTGGGCAGGGAGCAAAACAACCCAAGTTGAAATTTTTATATGGTGTTTATATAGAGTAGAAGAGTGTTTTAAGTTAAACAGAATTTTTTTTTGCAAATATAAAATTAGGTATTTTGAAGTCAAAGTCCAATATTCAATAATATGGTACTAAAACAGCATAAACAGCAGATGTAAAAAAAAAAAAAAAAAACTATTCAACTTAAAACACTCTATACCAGTTAATAAACAACCACTGAAAATTTTAAAGATGGCTCTTGAATGGTTGGCGAGCAATGTTGGCCGGCGTCTTAAATACTTCATACTGAGAAAGAAACAAATTAATAATTTTTTTAATTAAATAACACCAAAAAATGTATAAAAAAGCAATCATCAACCTCATTAAATCTAAAAAACAGTATTTAAAATTCTCCTGGTTCATAAGTTATACCCTCTTTCTCAAATATTATGTTCATTGGAAGACCTGGACCCGGTTTGTAAGTGTTGGTTTTATTTGCTTTATCAAAGTTGAACTTGCACCAACTGTTGATGCCGGTAGGACAGTGAGGAAAGTGCAAGTTATTTATTTTGGAAGATGCAACATGAAATAATGTAGCCAATACGCTTGCCTTCATACCTGCTAAGTTTTCAGCATTTTGCCTAATAGCAACACCAAAGAAATTTTGCAGACGATCGATTACTGCATCTGTAAGACAACCACGCCTACCAAGACCTTTTTCTCTTTTCTTTAAATTTCGTAGTCGTGTACCAACACGTTTTTGATAGTGTCCCACACATTCTAACTTATTAACTTGAATGCCAGGGTAAGTATCTATGACATAAATGAAACTTTTACTGTTCCCGTCTCCTAAAACATTCACATATCGCAGTTTGTACTTGTCAATAGATCTTAAAAACACACGTTTTGCACCAGTGGTCTCAATACCGCTTGCAGATCCTTTGTAATTGTTTTTACAAATGTGAGAGTTCCTCCATTGGGCATAGGCTGTAGGGTTTGTTTTTAAAAGATCTTTCTTTAAAAAGCAACCTTTGCAGAACCTGCACATTGGTTCGACATTCAAAACCTTTCCAGTGTCTATTGATAATGCAGAAAAGACACCGTTTAATGATGAAAAGCCACTTCTCTGCCAAGTACCATCACACGACACACCAATATCAAAAACTTCATCATTAGCAACATGTTTACACAATTCTCCTATTTTCACAGCAAACTTATCATAATTATTTTGAGTCATTGGTTGTGGCATATTCATTAAAGTGGTGAATATTTTTATACCAGAATGTCCCTGTCCAAGTGCACGCATTGCGTATATTGTTCTACAATTAATATCATATCCTCTGTTACATTGTTTTGAAGTATAAAACTCATTTTCATATTTGCAGTTAAAGCACTTGATAAGTAACTTTGAGGCAAGTCCTTTTTTGTCTTGCATTTTTTCGGACAATGACAAGGATGAACACTCACCACATTGATAGCCATTCCAGACGATTTTTATATAATTCAAATAAGCATATACAATTTACATCATTGTATAGAGCTTGACTTGACTTAAAAATGAGGGGTCATTCAGCCTTTGAAGTTAAGCGGATCCAAAGTTATTGAATTTTTTGTAGTGCAAAAATTGATGATTTTTTGATCAAAGGTATCGAGCTTAAGTATGGAAAATTTGCAGTGATATGGCACCGAAAAAGAGAGTATTTTTGGATCATATTGACTTTTGAATAACTTTTGAAACCTTATTACATTTGACTTGAAATTTTCCATATTGATTTAACAACTATAAGTTAATAAGATGCAAAAAAGTTTTTCTTGATTCTGTCGGAATTGCCCAGAATCATCTATTTTATAGACTGAGGGTTTTTACTTATTCACTTAGTTTTAGTGTCATATTGACTCTTGAATAATTCTTGAACCGTTATTAAATTTGACTTGAAATTTTCCATATTGACTCACCAAATATAAGAAAATAATATACCAGAATATTTTTATTTAATTCTGAATGGATTGTCCAGAATCGTCTATTTTACAGACTGTGGGTTTTAACTTATTTACTTAGTTTTGGTGTCATATTGACTTTAGAATAACTTTTGAACTATTGTTACACCTGACTTTAAATTTTTCATAGTGATCCAACAAATATAAAAAAATAAAATAACCCAAAATTTCTTTGTTAATCGGACGAGATTTACCAGAATCATCTATTTTACGGACTGAGGGTTTTCACTTATTTACTTAGTTTTTGAAAATAAAATTTGGGGTTATATTATAATTACACCATACAAATATGCATAAAGGAATCATGGAATCCAAATAGAACATCATTTTGAAATTATTGTATAATTTACAGAACGGTCAGTAAATTACTACAAAAAGGCTGCACATACCAATTTGGCATATCGACTTTGAATATATTTGATATTTTTAAACCGTTATTAAATTTTACTCGAAACTTTTCATAATGATCCATTTTTTTTTAATCAGACGAGATTAACCAGAGTCATCATCAGAATTAATTTTACAGACTGATAGTTTTCACTTATTTACTTAGTTTCGGAAAATAAAATTTGGGAGTTAAATATAATTACACCATACAGATATGCATAAAGGAATCATGGAATCCAAATAGTACATCATTTTGAAATTATTGTATAATTTACAGAACGGTCAGTAAATTACAGCAAATGGGCTGCACAAACCAATTGGGCATATCGACTTTGAATATATTTAATATTTTTCAACCGTTATTAAATTTGACTAGAAATTTTTTATGATCCAATTTTTTTTTTAATCTGACGAGATTATCCAGAATTATCTTTTTTACAGACTGATGGTTTTCACTTATTTACTTATTTAGTTTTGGAAAATAAAATTTGGGGTTATATTTTAATAACACCATACAAATATGCATAAACAAATCATGGAATACAAATACTACATATTTTGAAATTATTAAATATTTTTCAAACCGGTCAGTAAATTACTGTGCAAAGGTATTGAAATCTGTTGGAATTTTATGGAATGACCTATTTACAAGACAGAAGATTCTTCAATAAAGTTAAAATATAATTTTCAATGAAAATAACATACAGCTATTGAACTTTCTGAAATTTGGAGTACTTACAACAGCAACAGGCAGGTATAACAGCAGATACTCTACCTAAAAATGTAAAAAAATTATTATTAGAAACAAAGATACATCATATGTTTAAAATATTTTTTTAATTAGTTTACAAAAATTTTATAAAGAATTAAATTTTAAAAAGTATAAATATATCTTATATATATGCAGGTTGTTAGCATAATAAGTATATAATAACAAACTTACTCTTTGAGATTGTTTATGTGAACTATTGACAATGCTTAAGATAAAAAATTAAAATAACATAAAAAAATTATTTTATTCTAAAACTTATTTCTTGGCTTTTAGTGAATGATTAGAAGTAGCAAGTTTCAGTAACAAAACAATATAATAATCATTTTTAACAATAGACACCAGCGAGAGGGTAAGCCAAGTTGTCTATCTACACAAAACATCACAACAATAACATCACAATCACAAAACACACTGTCCAACAGAACATAAACATACACATAATAATGACTGACATGTACATAAACACAATGAAACATATAGCGACTTACGAGTGCGTCAACACCACTCCAGAGGTCCAGCAGAACACAAACATACACATAATGACTGACATGTACATAAACACAAAGAAACATATAGCGACTTACGGGTGTGTCAACACCGCTCCAGAGGTCCAACAGAACACAAACATACACGTAATGACTAATGGGTATATAAACACAATGAAACATACAGTGACTTGTATTGCGTAAAAACAAACATACAAATAATTACTTACCGGTAGATCAACACCACTGCAGAGGTTCAACAGCAAACAAGTATAAATATAGTGACTTGCAGGTGCACCTACAAAAACATACATATAATAACTTAAAAATACAAAAAACACAAGGATATACATATTGACAGGTATGTCAGCACAAAAATAGAAAGCATGACTTACCAGTATGTAACCATGGCATCATAGTTTTCAACAACAAAAGGCAAAATTGCTTTTCTCCAATGTAGAAATTGGCTAAAAAAACTTGATTTAACTATAGTGCGATCTGTTATCAAAGATTTAAATGAAAAAATAAGTTTCCTAAGATCATCCTCGTAGTTTTCCTTTTCTGAAGAAAATATCTGAGACATATCAGTGAGTAAATTTTTTAGCTCTCCAAAATTAGATTGTGCCTCTCCCGAGAACATATCTTCTATCCCAAACGTGTAGCTACCAGATGATATTGTGACTTGAAAACTACCTACCTCCCTAAAATATACTTTGTGCCATCTGTATGAAGAACATTGTTTGTACTATTCAACATAGCCTCTCTCACTTGAGCTTTTGATAAAAGGTTTATTTCACTAAAAAATTCAGCAGCCAAAGATTTTTTTGGAAGTGCGCCACATGAAATTCCAGCCATTTTTTGTAGTACAGTTCTGATAACAGATTCAACATTATTAACAGAAACATTTTTACTTAAAAGGTTGTAATATACCGAGCGAATTTCATCCTTATATTTACCTCCTTCAAAAACTTCAAGTACATTTTTTTCAATAATGTTTACTCTTTCCTTAAGCAATTCTGTAAGATTTTCTAAGTAATTTAAACTCTGCTTTAAGATTGAATCATTCATTTCATCAGATGTTTTTAAAACAGTGTTTTCAATTTTTTTCTTTAAATACCATGCCTTTTGTCGATCTGATTGTGAGCGCTTTCTAGCCATATCAATTTCTTTTTCCAATCTTAAATTTATTTGCAACAATTGGTTAATCCTACAAACTTTACTAGTGTCTCTTTTGTTGACATTTCTGACATTATATCTTGATAAGATTGCTTGATATTTTCTTTTAAATTCACTACATTTTCTATTTAATTGTCTATTTTTCAATTTAAGATAATCAATTCTTCATTTATATTTCTTTATTTTATAGGTAAAATCACAATTAGCAGAATTATTAACTAGATTTTCATGTTCTATTACCTCAATAGAAGTTGGGGTAGTACAATAGACCTTAATAGAAGTTGGGGTAATACAACTCAATAGAAGTTGGGGTAATACACCTCAATAGAAGTTGGGGTAATACAACTTTGAAAAGCAGAAACATCTTCTGTAACAAATTCACAAGAGTTGCTAGAAGTATTGATAGAACAATTATCAGAAGGTAGCAAACAATTAAGTTCAGGAACTTCAGGACAAAAAGAAAGAACAGAGCTTAAATAAGAATTCCTTAAAGTAAAATGTTTAACACAATTCAGTTTTGCAACATGGTCTTTTGATTTTTTAAGACACTTAGCAAGCATTACTCTAGTGATAGGGTATTTACAGTAGGTTGTGAAAAATACAGAGAGATTTTGCCATGTCAAATCATGTTTATCTTTTTCTTTGCAAATGCCTAAATAATGGCTATTTGTTAAGACAAAATTTGAATATTTGAGGGAAACAATGCCATCTTCAGGGCTTGTGATGAAGCGAGCGCGATCGCGCTCCGCTCGTAAAACGCGCTCGTAAACGGTATTTTCAAACGTTCTAGGCGCGATAAACAACGCTCGTTCAGCCTATAACGAGCGTATAAAATAACGCTCGTCCAATAGTTCGGGATTATTTTTTTATTTTCATAAAATATTTAAAAAAAGATTTTTTATTTAAGATATACTATTATCAAAGCACTAATATAAAATATAAAAAGCACTATGTCGTTCTCTTTTGCACTAACGTAATGAATGAGCAGTTTGAAGTCGTTAATAGTCACTAATTTCTATTATGGAATGTGCACGTGGAAACACAATGTGAATACAAAAATGCGCAAATAAAATAAGAATAGAAAATTAGAAAACCACTATAAGAAAATTAAAACTTTATTTTTAATCTATTTAGAGTATTTTTAATCTTGTGAAAATATCAAGTAAGATTTATTTGATTTATTGTTTGTAATATTCCACACATCGTTTATAATAAAAATAAATATTAATAATAGAGTAATTTTTAAAATTAGTTTTTGTTTATAGTATAGGTTTTTTTATTAACTATTATTTATTTTAACTCAAATTTAAAACGATTCTGTTGTTTAGAATGTTCGCAATCGCATTCGAAAAGGAAACAAAGTAATAACGTCAACATTTATTAAATGGAAATTTATTATTCTAATTTATTATTATTTCAAATTATTCTTGTGTTATTTTTTTAAGGTTAAAAAAACGTAATTTAAAAAATAAATTTTAGAAAAAAATTAAATAATTAATTTGAATAAAAAATATCAAAAAATATAAAAACCATTAACCGTTAATTAAGTTTACCGCGTAACATTTTAAAATGCATATATCAAAACAACGAATCAAAACACTAAATTATACTTCAATACTAAATCAATAAGAAGTTGCGTTTTTGTTTGATATAATTTTTTTATTAATATAAATAGTTAAAAATAAAATCGCGATCTGACAATATACAAGAAGTTTGGAAGTATAAAAATCTACTTCGTTGAAGTAGTTTCATGAGTGTGATACTAATTCAAACATTTTTTGACGAAAGAATTATGTAACAAATAAAAAAAGATATAAAAAAATAAAAAGCTTTTAATGAGCATCGCCTTCAGCAATTTTCATGATCGCGCTCGCCGACGTTATTTCGAGCGCACATAATCACGCTCGATGAAAACATTTTCTAATTTTACGAGCGCGATTTAACACGCTTGACGATTTTCTTCATCACAAGCCCTGCATCTTCAATATTTAAAAAATTCATAATATTGTTGTGGCTATTAAATGGGTCTTCCGACAATACTCTGGAAGCTACAATTAAAAGTAAAACTAATTAAAAGTAGGTAAAAATAAAGAAAAAAAAAAGTAAAATTTAAATTAGAGTAAAATAAGATCAATCAAATTTGGTTTCAATAAATAAATTTTTTAAAATGCAAAATGTGTGTGCTACATTGTCTTTATTTAAAAAATTATCTAGTATGAAAGTAGGACTCACTATTGTGGCTTATAGCTGGAACCACTATTTTGATTTGACTATTGTTAACTTGTAAACCTAAAACAAAAGAATACTCAAACATAGATTATCAGAAATCATATTACTTTCAGCAATTAAATAAAACATTCGAAAATAAATTTTACAAAAAAACTGGCCTACCCACCTATATTATTTGGTTTTGAAAATTGGGGTATGGTGTACTGTTGTGAACTGTTGGCACAGTCTGGTAACTTGTCTAAAATAAAATTGTAGTATGTCATGAACTAATTCATACTTACATTGTCTCAAAAAATGGAGAAGTATTTTTTATTAAGTAAAAATTGTATGAATACTTATTAAAAATTCTTACATATTTCCATACTTGCAAACTTTCTTTGAAAATTTTTTAATTTTTTGTTTTGAAAAAAACAGTTTAAGAAAGGCCAGTCTGTAATTACAATAGCTAGATT
The DNA here is from genome assembly GCF_038396675.1 of Hydra vulgaris. Classification (NCBI taxonomy): domain Eukaryota; kingdom Metazoa; phylum Cnidaria; class Hydrozoa; order Anthoathecata; family Hydridae; genus Hydra; species Hydra vulgaris. The sequence goes on from NC_088921.1 coordinate 53,653,502, forward strand.
GAGGTCTTTGACCAAACTTTCTTTGATGAAAAATCCAGCAAGAATTCCTTTGAAATAATTAAATTTTTAATTTCTATTTTATCCAAATTATAAAAATTTCACTTTCTATTTCATTTTCAGAATAAGAATGTAAATCATTTACTAAATGTGAGTAACTGTTATTTAAAAAATTTTAAAACAATAATTTTACAAAAATTTTGATAAATAAAAAAACCTTGTTATAAGAATTTTTATTTATTTTGACAATACTTTTGTCAAAATAATGTTGGAAAAAATTTTGAAATCAGACAAAAAGATTAAACAAAAGCAAGATTTATATTATTTAAAACAGTTATGTATTATGTTAATAAAATTAATTTTCCTATTTGGCTAGCTAATTTAGTATAAAGAAGAAATCATCAAACTTTAAAACATTTAATTTGTTAAAACTTTGTTAAAAGTTTGTTAACGAAAAATACTTGTTTGGATTTTTGCGAAAAATCAAAACAAAAAACGTCATTAATTAAGCGTAAAATAAACCTTATAATATATACATAATTTGTAAATAAAAATCCTAAGTATCATATTCTTAGGAAAACATAAATAAATACTTGGTTTAAAAAGTGAAAAGGCTATACTTGCCTTTTAGAGAGGGAACATTTTTTAACAAGACTTTTTTCCCTAATAAATCGACTCTAAAGTATTCAAATGCTGAGAACTAAGAATTTACGTATAAATTTAAAAAATGTTCCCCTTCCATTCGATTCATCATCCTTTTTTTACTATAGATAGAAAGTTTCAATCAAATTGGATGTGTCTGCATGCTTAGGAAATCTTACCTTCTTAATGTTATTTTGAAAAAACGTTCCCGCGGCAAGTTTTTAAAAAAAAAGTGGATTCAAGATGTGAATAATATATAAGTGAAGCCATATAAAGCTTAGTACTTTCTATATATGGTTGGAAAGAGGTTGAGTAACACTAACTGATGCTAAAAACCTCAAGGCGCTTGCTTAACCATACAAAAAGATATAAGAGAGCAAAGTTTATGAAAATTACGTGTTTTTTGTCAAACGTCAAATGTTTTTTGTTAAGCCGTGGAATCGCTAACATTGAGGGCATGCTAAAGCACTAAATATGTCAGATAATATAGAGCAATCTATAATCCTATATCCAGATATTTTCATTCTTGTAAAAGCTCTGGAACTTTTGATTGACTTTACCTTCTTTGCAGATACAGATGTAGAAAATAAATTTAATCCAGATTCGTTATTTACAGAGTTATTATTGGCAGTTGTATTATTTGAATCAATCAAAATTGTTACAGAAGGATTATCATTTAACTCCATTTCGATATTTTCTTTGTCAAGACTGTTAAATTTTTTCCCTAAGTAACCTCTTCTCCTTTTTTAAAATTTTGTTCTTGATTTTATTCTACACGCTTTACTCATTTTTTTAAAAAATTAAGAAAACTGATAATTTTAAAAGCTTCAGAATAACATAAAGCTGTAATCTGACTTGATAAATCAGACTTTTTTCGCTCTCTGGATGAGTAAAGAAGCCAAACCAAGCATTTTACTGCAGCTATTTAAAAATACACATAAGTTATTAGGATTTTTAATAAGGTGCTACACCGTTACTATGGTGTTGCTATGGTATAAATTTCAAGGTACCTTAAAAAAAAGCTAAACTTGAAGGATTTAATGATTAGAATTAGTAAACAAACAAATAGTTTTGAATTCTGCATACATTAAAATGCATAAATAAATAAAAATATTTTTTATAAAATTTGGGAAAATTTAGAGGGGGTTTCCCCTTTAAGCTTAACGGAGCGCTAGTCAAAAATTTCTTTTAAATTACATTAAAAAATTTATTTAAAATTATAATTTTTTAAACATAAATGTTTTATTTTGGAATAAGTTTTATTTTAACGAATTTATATAAATTTTCGTCATTTCTTTACTTAGAAATAATGAAATTTCATGTAATGAAATTTCAGACAAAAGCTCCGTTAAGCTTAACGGAGAGATGAGAATACGGCCCCAGGCTATTAACCGATGCATTTAAAAAATATTTGTAAATCCGTCGCACTATTGCGCTACAACGGACATGCTTATGGATGTCATTGAAAGCATATATAATGAATTATAATAAAGTTATGTGGTTGTAAGGAAACTTGCAGAAGAATACGAGAAGTCTTTTCATTGGAAACCTTTAAATCACAAAATAAACTAAAAATTCAAAACACAAATTTATATGACACACATCAACTTTTTTGAGGTCATTTTACGTTGTATCGATGTTAACTTTATTTATTTATTTAAAGAAAAAGAAAAAAAGTTAACATAATTAAACGAAATAAATAAATGAAATTACCTCAGAAATGCAGGATATACCAAAGCTGGCTATTTTTGTAATCGTTTTTATTGGTATGAAGAGTATGACACTTTTATACAAAACTATAGTTAAAACAGTTTGATTATTCCACAAATAATTTGTGTTGTGACACAAACTAGTCACGAATGAGACAAAAACACCTAGAGATAAGTTAACATATGCACTTCCATGAAGCAGGTCGGAACCTTTAAAATAACTAAGAGTCGCCAAATATTTGGCAGCCGAATATTCGGTGCTTCGTCCGAACGCCTTGTTGAATATTCGGTATTCGGCAAAATCACTATTTGTCGTATCTCACGTTTTTACCCATTTTGCAAACTCTTGTAAAAAAATTTTCATTTACAACAACAAGTCTTTCATTCTACAAAAAAAAGTAATGGTTTAATCGTTTGATATGACGTCAGGCTGTCATGAATGCTTTAAAAATGTCAAGTTTCCGCTTTTTTTTTTTTTTTTTTTGTTCAAAAACAATAATGCTCAAAATCTGCAGAATTTTTTTTTACTAAAAAATGTTTCATATTACTTTTATTTTTTAAACAATATTTTGACAATAGAGCTCATAAAAAAAATATTTGTTAAGTAATAAGCTATGTTTAGTTTATACATAATATGCCTTAAAATTGTTGGTATTTTCTGGTGTTTTTAAAAATTCTAACTTTTTTCTTGTTTTAAATGCCACCAGAAGAATGTTTTATATTATAATTTTTGCGTCTACTAAACGATAGCAATTTTTCGAAAGAAAAAAAAGACGTTAATACCTTTTTTTTTAATTTCATTATGAAATAGTATCTAATTTCAATTTTAAACTAAAGTTTAAATTTAAAAAATTTATATTTTAAATTTACATTGCGTTTCATAATAAAATATTAATTAGTTCAAAAACTTGAAATTTCGAAATTGATTTAAAACCCAAATATTCGTTAGTTGGAAGCTGATTTTATATAAAAGTATTAAACAATATTTATACTTCCTAAATATCAGTTATGTTAATTTTTAGAGAGCGGCATTTGGATAAAATCAAACAATTAACTGTTTTGTTTTTAAGTATTTATTGAGTATTCCTAATGTATTTATATGATTTAAAGTGCATTTATAGTAAAATAATTGAAGAGTACACGGGAAAAAACGGCAGTCACATTTAAAAAGTATATATTAATCATTTATGAAAGTCTTTGTATAAAGTTTAGGAAAAAAAAATTTTTTAATAAAAGTTACAAATATTTTATTAAAAATGTAAACTTCAGATAAATTAATAAAAAAATAATTTTTTCAAATTTACTTCTGTGCTTTATATTAAAACTTTTATAAATGATGAATATATACTTTCTCAAAACTTTTTTAATGAGACTGCCGTTTTTGACCGTGTACTCTTCAATTATACAGTATCGGACAAAACGAGTGCAACCAAATAATGCTAATTTAGTTTCTTTATATAAAACTGCTCCATTTTTTCAATTTAGACAAATAACTATGTAACTGTTTAGAGACAAAGTTCTTCAAGTTTTATTTATCACAAAGTTCATTATTTGTACACGAAAATTAATAAATTAATCAAAAGTATTAAAAAAAGTTGATTTCCTTCTGGACAAAACAAGTGCAACTCGACAAAATGTTGACCAAGCTGTATTTCGCTATCAATATTTCGTGGCGAATCCTTTGTTGTCGATCACAGCCTTGAATCTTCGAGGCATAGATTCGATCAGGTGATCAATGAAATTTTGTGAAATCGCTGCCCAGGCCTTTTGGATTTGTTCAAACAGTTGATCCTTATTACAAACACCTTCACGAATAATTCTGCGGTTGATGATCTCCCACAGGTTCTCGATAGGGTTGAGATCCGGAGATTGAGGCGGCCAATCCATCACCGATAGGTGGTTGTCTTGAAACCACTGCTTGACTACTTTTGCAGTGTGTTTCGGATCGTTGTCTTGCTGAAAAACCCATTTTATTGGCATATTCCATTCAGCATGAGGTAACATAACATCTTTCAGGATATTTTTATACATGAAAAGGTTCATTATTTCATCGTTTTGATATTTTGGACCTAGACCGTTAGCAGAAAAACACCCCCAGACCATTACATTGCCTCCACCATGCTACACGGTCTTATGGCAGTAACTTGAATCGAGGCGTTTTCCGGCCGGTCGACGTACACAGCAAATACCATCGCTCCCAATGATGTTGAACTTCGATTCATCTCTGAACAGGACAGTTCGCCATTTCTGCACATTCCAGTCAATATGAGATGTAGCAAACAGGAGTCTTTTCTTCTGGTTTTTTAGTGAAATCAGCTGTTTCTTTGCAGGGCGGCAAGAAAACAATCCGGCCTCAACAGCACGTCGTCTGATTGTTCGGTCCGATACAGGCAGCTCTAATTGCTTTTGTATCTCGACTGATGATATCCAGGGATCCTTCTTGACGGATCTGACGATCATAGAATCCTCTCTAGAAGTGGTGGAACGCGGACTTCCACTTTTGTTATCTGCTGCCAACTTCCCCGTAGAACGATATTTGGAACATAGTCTTGATACGGTCCATTTTTTCACGCGATATTTATCACAAATACTTTTTTGTGACATTCCACTTACGTAATCGCCAATAATTTTCTTTCTTAGTTCCAATCCAAGACTGTCGGGAGCCATTTTTGCACTTGAAGTCATAAAAATAATAAAAATAAATAATCATGCTTCTCAAGGTTTACCGTGTTACATTTACCTTGTGATGATACAATAATGCCCTGTGGAACACAACGTCTTGGTTGGATGTGGACTGTATTGATGTAATGAAACACTTGTTGTATTTCACTTATTGTATTGATGTTCTTCGATAAAACACTTTGATAAAACTCACTTCGATAAACTGTCTTGATAATACTGACTGATTGACTTCCATATACTGACTGAATTACATGTCGATTTACATGTCTCTTATATAGTAAAATGAACCTGTGTGAACCTATTCTGGAAGATTCTAGATGCTTCTTTTCGATGCTTCTGGAAGCTTCTGGATACGTCTGGATGCTTCTGAATGTTTCTGGATATTTCTGGATGCTACTGGATGTTTCCAGATGCTTCTTCTGGAAACTTCTGAAAGCTTCTGCATGCTTCTGGAAACTTCTGGAAACTTCTGGATACTTCCTTTAATTATTAAAACACTTCCGTGACGTTGACACGGACCAGACTTAAGAAAATAAAACAAACCAAAAAAGTTGCACTTGTTTTGTCCGCTGAAAAATGGCACTTGTCAACGAAATTCTGCCTGTGTGCTGTCACCTATCAGCTGATTGCTCATGTCATGACATGCTATGACTCCAGACTCCTGAACTGTTTGCTGTGGTAGTATAGTTCATTTTGTTTTTAAGACATGTAAAATTAGAAACACTTTTTAGCATTATTCGATGTTGGTTGCAAATGTTTTGTCCAATACTGTATATTTCCTTTTTTTTCACTAACGAGAACATGAATGTAATTAAAAAAAACATTTTTAATAATGACAATTAGATGTGTTTAATAAAATTTAAAAAAAAAGGTAATAACTTCTTTCATTAAACAAAAATCTTAATCTTTATTAAAGTTAAGATATTTGTTTAATGAAAGTTGTAATGAGAATGAAACTTTGTGCTATTTAGGGTAAAAGCATAAAACTTGGTGAACATGTTGATAAGGTTAAAACATTCGTTTTAAGACTTTTTACCCACTTTCAAAATGACCATAAATAGTCCCCATGGAAACTAGCACCTGTCCATAGCAACAAAATTTTATTTTTTCAAAATCTAAAAACTTATACACCAATGAAAAGCTCAATAAAAATAAAGCAAAAATTTTAAAAACACTAAATGGAAATAATTAACTGATAACAAGTTAGAGGGCTTTAAAAGGCTATAAATCCAGGGAGTAAAATAAATATAAATAATTGCGTGCAAATATAACTTACAGCTCTTTTTATTTTAAATGACAATGTACAAAATTATGAAAAAATTTTTATTTATTTAGAATATAAAATAAGTTTATTTTTTGATTTTTCTTTATGAAAAAACACTTTTATAAAAGACAATCAAGCCCGTAGTACTTTCCCCCTAAAATTATTAAAAAATTAAACAATTCCTTAATTACACGGTTGGAATACGAAAGAAAATTTTTCTTTTTTATAACATTGTTTACCAATCCCATGGGGCTGGTTGTAAGTGGTTTTTTTTTGCTTTAATTTTGTTTTGCTTTTTTTTGTTTTAATTTGTTATAAAGTTTTTTTGTGTACATACAAATTCGGATTCGGCATGACAGTCGTTTAAAAAACTTGTAAGAAATAGAAGAAATAAATAGTGCAGTCAATTGGTGACAATTTTATATAATTTTGTGCTATATGGGGTAAAGCATGAAACTTTGCCTATATGTTGATTATATTGAAATAATCATTTTAAGACTCAGACCCACTTCCAAAATAGCTCCACTTGTTTCTATGGTAACCGGATCATGTCCGTAGCACAAAAAAAATCTTAAAAACGGTCATTTATGCATCAATGGAAAGCTTCTTAAAAACGTAGCGAAAAATATAAAAACACAATATGTTAACAATAAATCGGTAACTAGAAACAGGGCTTTTAAGACCTAAAAGTCAGGGGTATAAGTGTAATATTTTTGTACCAAATCGCATTTTAATTATAATTAAATGTTCTTTTGACACAAATAGTTTAACCTTAATAAAAATTAAAAAAAAACTTCAAAATAATTCTAAAATATTTAATTTTAATGTTCAATAAATAGGTAAAAACACAATGTTGTAGATCAAAAGGTACCCCTTAAAATTTTAAATAATTTTTAAAGACCCGTTATATTTAAATCTTTTGGTAAATAATGAATTTAAGGCTCACAATCACCACCACATTTGCAAAGTGCGGTACATGGAAGTAATTTTCTTACGCATTTACAAAGACCTCTACAACCTTTCTCTATTTTGCAGCCACATCGTATAAGTTCACTGCACAACTTGGAAGCTTCCGGAATTGTCGTCCAAACAATTTCGTAAATAATGTCTTCCATAATCTAACCCCACTCACATGAATAAACAGTGATCGATTTTTACATAATTATTGTGCCCAGCAATACAAAGCCTGGTGAAACAGCTCTAGAGATATGCAGTTGCAAAGCGTCTTGCGTGGGGTATGGCGTCTGGTAAGCGTCCTTTTTATGAAAATAAGTCTTTTCTGCATTCATTTACACTACTGTAAAAACTTGTAGAGTCATATATAAGGTCAAAAAGTCTTTCAATTAAGTGGAAAATACTGATGATATCTTCCTTTGAGCGACTATTGGAAAATGATTGCAAGGCGTTAGTGAGACTTTCAAAATTTCCTTAAGTTTTCCAAGAAAGTTTTTTCCTTTTTCCATCAAAAATTGAAACTTGATAGCAACCTGTTTTTGCGTGAATTAGAGGTAAATATTTCTGTTTTGGATCAAGACATTTAACAAGATCGTGCAGTGAAATGAAGCGTTGGATTTCGCTAGTACCAAACCATATCCATAATTCTTCAAAATATAGCTTATGAAAAAATCCTAAATCTAAAATTAGAAAATTATAATCATGTGATTTTTAATAAAAATTATTTTCATGGCATGAAATATTTTCTGACTTGCAGAAAATCTAAAGTATGAATTGTAAGTTTTACCAATGACAACAACATCAGTATCTACAGTTCTGGTCATGACTTTTTTTAGTCCACTATTTATAGCAGCATCATATGTGTGAAAAAATATACGAGTGTCTGCTTCTTCATGTTTGCAAGGCTCAAGATTAGATTTGTTGATATTTTGGTTTGATATCACTGAGTCCTCGTAGGTCACAATAATCAATCTATCTGCTTTGAAGACAAGATATTTGGACTGAAAGGAACTTAAATAATTTATTTTTGTTCTGATTGACGCAAAGAAATGACTGTCAATTACTTAGAATTTTTGATTTCGGCAACACACGACAACGAATACCTTATCCTCTTTTGTCTCTTAATTATTCTTTATGGCTGTTTTCTGTGTAAACGCCCCAAATAATATCAACTCTTGCTGTAACTGTTCCAAAATGAAATTCTGGAATACATTGGTTGAATAATCTTCAAAAATTCTTGTGTGGTAAAATATTTACAACTACAGCTCCATGAAAAATTAAACATTCAACTTTGGGTTTATCTTTAAGTTCGCTGTGCAAATCATAAAAACAAGTTAAAAGATCTGATTTATTTCCACTGTATAGCCGTCCATCTTTTGAAAAAAACGGTGAAAAAGTGTGGTTTTCATGAGCAAAAAACTCGTAAAGGTTGCCATCTCGGATCTTGCAGGTAATGTACAGTTGCGAAAACAATTGGCAGTTCTTTTTGAGCGCAGATATTTGCGATAGAGCTTTTAACTTCCTTTTTGTATTGACGTATCTAAAAAGTGGTATTGACATAACTAAAAAGTGGTAGCTTATTTCGTTTTATTGGATTGAAGATAGACTCTTTACACTCGTTTATTCTGGTTTGGAAAAAATGGTTAAATATTTGTTCTTCAAATTCTCAATTGAATTAACAATATTTACCACTTCTTTGTCTTTGATATCATGGGTATCAAGCACCAGAAGATTTAGACTTTCTTCTTTAAATGGATTACTTATGTTTGAAATTACGTCAACTAAATTCGTAACGTAAAAAGCAACTTTTCACTTTTAGACAAGGTGCAGCAACTTGAGACGCAACTTTTCACTTTTAGACAAGGTGCAGCAACTTGAGATGCAACTTTTCACTTTCAGACAAGGTGCAGGAACGCATAATAAACATAGTTGGACCTGTTCTTGCAGCCAATCTCCAACCATTATTACATCGTCGTAATGTTGCTTTTCTTTTCTGGGCACAATGGGCACTGCTCTAAAGAGCTAGAGCTCTTGTGGCATCTACTGAAATTCATTCTCTTGTAACTCGTTATTTTATTAAGTCTCATCCTTTTTCTTTTCCTTTTTCTGTGATTGTTCCTAAATGCTCCAAAAACTCTTATTCCTCAAGTTTTTTTTCATCAATTCTTTGGAATTCGCTTTCTTTATCTTGCTTTCCTGATTCATACCAATTGCAATCCTTTAAGTCGTCTGCCAATAGCTATCTTGCTCTACAATCTTCATCTTTTCTCTTACAGTAACTCTAATTAGTGGTTGCTTGCAGCCTTGTTGGAAGCAAAGATGTTTAAAACAAAACAAAAAAGAACAATTTTGATGACTTTTATTTTGCTCTCGATGTTTGAAATTTATTTCTACGAAATCATCTTCATCATTTTCTGCGTATGGTAAATTTGATTCAAACTCATTTACCCATCGAGCTAACTCAGGGCCGCAAATCATCTAGCGAAGTAGTTCTTGGGAATGTTCCGTCAATCCAATTGCACTTTAATAAAGTTTGAAATATTTTATTTTTAATGCATGGGAGTTTCACTTATAAGTAAGAAAAAGTTATTACCAAAACAACTTCAATCAATTTCATATGTTCAGATATCCATGAAATGGGTATCTGAACATATAAAAATCCCCTTGATACCCATTTCATGGGTATTAAGGTTCTTTTATTGTTATTATTATAAAAAATTTTAATGTTATTGTTATAAAAAAAAAATCTCCTTCTCCTTTGACGCATTTGTTACTTTTCTCATGTGCATAGTCTAACCCAATTGAAGAAAATTTTTTCTTTGTTTTGTTTACGACAAGCATGCCGTTCTGAAATAGTCTTGCAGTTTCTCGATTTGTTTCTTCCAGTTGAACCATATCTGCTAAATGTACGGATAACCAGTGCAAGTAATACGTATGGTCCAGTGCAAAAAACAGTTGTCGAGTGCACTGCCTATACAAATTAAAATTTCTTGTTCTTATTGATTGCCCAAAAGCTAATATAACAAGCTCAAATCTGAATGTTATTGACCAAAATCTAAATTGCAAATAAACCTGCTCACAATCTTCTCTCCAATCATCAAAAGATTTTTCACATCTTTCATTTCGAATCACGTAGTCTTGATAAGCTTGTTTTGTCAAAATTTGAAGAGCAGCAGCAGTTATCTATTACGGAATTACATTTTTTCCTTAAAACGTTCACAACTTAAAAATTTTCTGAACAATGATGTTTAGTAAATGTTTGTATATCACAAAATCAAACTCATCTTTCCTAAAAACGAAACAATAGACTTTAAAATTTACCTGATGCATACTTCCTGTTTTTGATACGTGTGATGCATTAAGGTATGATTCAGCTTTCTCTGCTGATGAAATCTCTGCCTTAACTAAAGTAGAGCACAACCCGGAATCTTTCAATCAATTGTTTTATTTTATTTGGCGGCACTTAAAACAATTCTCCAATTGTTTTAGGCGCCGCCATTTCGATATGAAGTGGCCCCATCATAATGACAAAAGCCTTTTCTCCGTAGTACTTTTTCCAATTCCACCCAAGGAACAAAATCCCTGGTCAAAAGTAATAACAGGTGTTGGCTGTTCAATTTTTTCCATTATTAGTGGTCATCTTCAACGTGGTACAACCTTTCTTTTTGCGAGTTTTCGTATGAACCATTATGCCTACATAAATACCTATGGGACTGTATCGAAATTTTCATCTTTTTCAAATCTTGGCTTTTTGTTGATTATAACGAACACGTTTCATACTATTGTGAATTATCAATTGACTGATTGTTAAAGTGTTTGTTCTAAACCTTGACTACATTCATTACTTTTATTCCTATGTAAAACCGTGTCAACAAATGACTTTAAAGATGCAGGAACAAATGCCCTTTAGCAATCTTGTGAAAAATAACCGTTGAAGCAAGGTCAACTAATTTAAATACACGGTTATCTTCATACTTTGCTTCTTGTATCATATGTTTCAATTCAGCAAGAATCTGGAAATCGATTTATTTTTCAGAACTATTGCATCACATTTTATCGAAATCTTTTCTATTAGATCTTCTATAGAGACTTAGCAAATAAGTAGAGTGATACTTCTTGGGCTATCATGTCACCAGCACTAAGCTTACCTAATAAAGTACTATCTTCAAGGATAGTGGCGCATTTTCTAACAAGTTTTTCCAATTCAAATGTTAAAACCCAATGAAGTGCACCGTCAGAGCTTTCACAGAAAAAACAAGTTGCTCTTAAAGAAGTTCTCTTACTTAATAGCTGATTGATTAAATAAAAATTATGCTTAACATCATCATCTTTCTTCTTGTACTCTAGTTGGTTTAGTAGTACATGTTTTTCAGCTCTTTCTAACTTCATATCGCTAAATTTATTATTACACAACTTATGAAACTTTGCATCATGCTGAATAAATTTATCCATTAGAATATTTGTATCTACATTATTAAATAATATTGTAATTGGTGACTCGTCCGTTCTTTTAATTTTTTCTTTGTTTTTAGCAACTTTTTCATAGGTAGGTCTAGAATCGTGATTTTCTCTTTTAACATTCCTTCGACAAAAACAATACAAACACAATTTCCAGTCAATTAACGAAAATTCAAATAAATCTTCACTTAAACGCCTTTTAGCCATTTTACCTTTCAATATTTTTCTATTTTAAGTTATATGATCTATAAAATCTCCTCAAAAACTCATTAAAATTACATACAAAATAAGTCAAAGAAAAAATAACTTCTTTCATGAAACAAATATTTTTAACTTTAAATTGGTCATTTTTTTAAACGCCTAAAAAGAATCCAAAAATATATCATAAAGGATACGTGTCGCACTTGAGTTGTTGTTTTTTTCTCGAACAATTCCATCGCTTCGTAAATGCAAAAATTATAATATAAACCAATCTTCTGGTAGCACGTTAATATGTTTATTTAATATAAAAATAGTATGAAGCTTTTTTAATTCAAAAAGATTATGTGAGGTTAACTATTTTTGAAAAAGAAAAAGAAAAAAGAAAAAACTTAATATTTTAAAATTTTTGATTAGTGAAACAGACCTATGTTGCAAGAATAAATGATATTTTAGATTTTTTAGCTGAACTGAAAAAAGTTCTACGCAATTGTAATTCGGCTTAACAATGTTATCTTGCTTGCAATTTAATATAAATATAATTGTTAGTGGTTGTGAAGCAACTGTAAAAACCAAATAGGTTTTGGTATTTTCTCACTCAAAATCTGTATTGAGTGAGAAAATACCAAACAGATATTGAGTGTTCCAGAGTTTATAACGTACAAAAAGACACTGCGCTGCTCGATTGCAATGTTGTTATCTTTATTCATAACACGTTGTTTTTGTTTCTCAGTTTTCATATACGTGAAAACTTTGCATTTACTTTAAAAGTTTGTTCTCATTCTTGTTTGAAGTATACGCGCCTGTTCTTTGAAGTCACATTTTTTACATCTTATTACCGAACTCCAACAGTTATCCATGCAAAGACGAGATAAGATTTATAAAACAAAGAACTTTTTAAAGAGTACCTTGAAACAAATAATTTTTTCAACAGTTTCAGACGCTGAAAAGCAAAAGACGCGTTAAAAAAGGTTATTTGTTGAGGGATCATTTGTTAAAGGATAATTAAGAAATAGTCCATTAATTACTCAAAAACTTGCCTATTTTAGCTAACACAGTAGCATAAATGTCTTAAATATTATGTAAGACTTATGTTATCTAACTATTACCTGTTTACATGCTCAAGTGTTAAAAACAGAATAGGGAAAGTGTGGGCACCTAGGGTCTCTATTCACCTTTGGACACCCCACTTTATTTAAAACTATAGACTTCTAAGTAATTCTTCTCATCGAGATGATAAGTTATAAAAATATTTATTCTTTACTCCTATTTTGATTCCCAGAGAGCCTTGCAATGGCAAGTTATAATTGAAAAACGCTTTTTGGTGGTCTAAACTAAGTTTTTGCTGCTAGTATTTTAAATTGTTATACAGTCCAATGCTTTCTTTAGGTTTTTGTATAATACGTTGTTTATTATTCAAGTACTAAATACGATGTTCAATAAGTTTCCTCTCAACCGTTGTTCGATGATATTTTTTATCAGGCTATCATTTCTTGTACCTAGGGCCATATAGTTTTCTTGTACCTTGGCCCATATGTGCGTGAAAAAAAGAACTTACTTGATAACGGGCTAGTTTGTTGAATTTTGGTCAATGTAGAATTTTTTTTTCTCGCGGTTGTTTTGGGACTACCATTTTACACTTAACTTATTTGTCAATTTTGCTCAGAACTATTAGTAAATTTTGTTATTTATTTAAGTGTCGCAATTAAGTAACACTAGATAAACTTGTTGAAAACAATCCAAGACTAAACAAATTTTTAATCAAATTTATGTATATCTTTGTTGTCAATTTAATATGGAGTTAATTCTAATTTTCAGAGAGTGGCTCTAGGTATAATAGCTAGTGGCCCTAGGTACAACTAAAAAAAAAGCTTATTGTACCTAGGATCACTAATTTTAAAACCTTTTAACATGACGGACTTTTATAGTTTAGTTTAGTATAAGTCAATATACTCATACTAATACAAAGCAATTAGTATAGAGATGTTATTATATCAGTTTCAGCATTTTAAGACAAGTCAGGGGCCTTGAATTTGAGCATTGAAAGAATCCGGCCCTAGGTACACAAACTTCCTCTACTTGAAAATAAAATTGTTCGGAAACGATTGTTATTTTAAGAAAAATTTTGTAGTATAATTATGCAACCACGTTTTTTTAATTTCTTAAATTTTTGCGTTTTACAAATAAGACCTATCGACAAATATAATAAACAAAATTTTCTTTTTTTATTTTATTTGTTGATAGGTGTTATTTTAAAAAAAAAGTCTATTAATTATAATCTCTTAATACATTTAGTGGATTGAAAAAATTTAAATGGATGGAACTATAAATAGTTATTCAAATGAAAAGAAAAAAATTTCATTAACAAAACTGTCCCTCGGATAGACTTAAAGGTTTCCTTCAGTCTTTAAAGATCTCTTCAATTTAAAACTAACCAACAAATACGAACTTAGAAAAATAAATTTTTTAGAAAAACCTTTTTGTCACACAAATTTTAATCAATTCTGTCTTGCCTATCGTGCGCCACACCTGTGGAATAAACTTGTTTTGCCAAATTTTGATTTTGATGTAACTAATTCTCTTCATCTTTTTAAAAACAAAGCAAAAAAGTTGATTCTTTCTCAAGATAACATTTTACAATATTACTAATCACTTGAAAAAATTCAAGTTCTTGTTATTTTAACTTGTGAACTTTTTTATTTTTTATTTTTTCTCACGTTTTGTATTTTATATTGTTTACAATATTTTGCTAGTTTATAATATTTACAGTTTAACTCGTGTAAAAGATTAATATATATGTATTCTTCATAATACCTTGCACTTCACAATTATTGTAAATAAATAAATATTAAAAAAGATGTAAAAAACTATATATTTTATTATACTTTATAAGGTCCCGATGACAAGATCCTTGTGATCTTTTTTTGGAAACCTAGTTTGTATTGTTAGTCTGCTATATTTATATATTTGTAAAAGTATTTTAATAGTTTATTTTAGTGTATAACGACTGACTTTGTAAACTGAAAAAAAAAAAATAATAAGAAAAAAAAAAAAGGTACACTGTGAAATAAAATTTGTTCTAAGGGTTAAAATGAGATAGGTTTATAGATTTGAAACTCTCTGGCTGTATTAGATTTTAATATTATAGCGAGTATTTCCAATACTGTAATTAGAGCTAGAATAAACGGAAAATTATACTTGCTTATCAGTTACCTGAAATGTTTTGAATAATTTTCATCTAAATTTAATGTGTTTTTGTTTTAGATAAAATAAGATAATTTGACGCCAAGTTTAAAAGTCTTTAACAAAAGCCACTAAACTAAAAAAAATTAAAAGTAATTGCAGTGCACTTAAAAATTTTAATTATAGTATTTTTGTGTTCGCAAAGAACCACTACATAAATCATTTTTTAATATAAGCTCTTTTTTTTTTCAACTTTGTTGTATAGGCTATAATTTTTTATGAAAAAAGTTTACAGTTTTACTATTTTACATCTAATATTGCACACATTTTACGAAAAAGCTAAAAAACTCAAACTGCCATTTTGACTCCATAATTTTGACTCGTTAAGTTAAACTTGCAGTGACGGATCCAGGATTTTTGGTTGGGGTGTGTTGAAATATTTTGTACAATATATTCGTCCCCAAAAAAAAAAGGTCCTCAATTTCTATGATATTTTTAGGACTTTTAGATTTTGGTGGGGGGATGCATACCACGATTCCCCCCCCCCCCCCCCTTGGATCCGTCACTGGTCAAACCCTTGATATCACATCGATATGAAATAACCAATAAGATCAAAAAATATTTCCAACAATATTATTGTACTGGTAAAATGACACAAGTTTTTTAAAAGCATTATGGACGTTCGAGAAAGTTAAAAAAAAGTTAACAAAAAACTTGTGAAAATTAACGTTTTTCATTTTTAATTACAAAAATTTTTATGCATTAAAAAAATCGTTTCATTTAAAATGATTATTATATTTAAATTTTAACATAGTTTCACTTTTTCACAATATTTAAAAGTATTTTATTTTACTATTGTGTATTCTTTATTTTGTTCTATTTTAATTGCATTATTAAAATAGAAAAGTTTTTTCGAACAGTGATAGATTCAAAGAATCCAACAGTGATTGATTCGAAGATAGAATCGAAACGAATCATAGAATCATCTAAATAATTTTTCTTAATTTAATCAATTAAAAGAAAATATATGCTTTCAGTTTTCTTAAATCAAACAAATAATCACGTTATTGACATTTAATAATCACGTTTTTGACATCTAAAAAGAACAAGCACTCGTTTGTTTTTTTAAGTTGTCAATCAGTTATGCACAACTTTTATCGCATATTATTGCACAACAAATGTTTTTGCAAAGTTATTTTACATAATGTTTAAAAAAGTTCAAAAGTGTTGTTTTAGGTAATCTTAGTGTCGAGTTAAGCTAATTTTATTTTAAATTAGAGTGCTCTGAAGAACAATATGTTTCACTTTTTTTAAATAATTTTTTTTTATTTTTACTTTTGCATACACCAGTTTGTTTATTGATTTGACACGGTCCAGAAAGTTTGAATGAGAAAAGTTCTGAATGAGAGCTTTTTGATGAATAATCAATTTCAAAACAAAAAAATTTGAAAAAATGCTTTAAGCAGCATATGTGTTCCGCGTGTGAACCAGACAACTTTTTTTGAGCGAGTAAATGTAAACGTTGTTGCTTCCATAATCCACCATGCGCCAAAGGTATTTTATAGTGCCTCATGTGTTAACAATTTTAATAACGTCTAAAATGCACTAAAAAAACCCCCTTTCTTTCCCTATGTTGCCATATAGCATCACAAACTTGAAATTCAAAAATATAACCCTTTTTTATTTTTTTTTAAATTTTAAGTAATGCTTTGCTTCTTTAAATTTAAGTAAAGTTTTGCTACTTCCTACTACATGGCAACCAGTACAATTTAAAAATGAACGCGCCAATTCGCAATTGTTTTTTAAAAATATTGAATGCCATTGTAACGTTTTTTTTTAATTTCATAAACTAGGAAAGAAAGGGTTAATATACACCATTAAACATAGTTTGACCATTTTTAATGGTGTATAATAACCCTTAATATTGCGTGCATAATACAATTTAAAAAAATCAAAGCTTACAACAACATTTAGCAGGTGGTCTTTAAATCTGTAGGAGAAAAACTTATTTACTTTTATAAGATACCATTAATACTTATTACAGTTATATGTACTAAGACATTTTTTTTATCATGTTAATATGTAAAAAGATTGTTTATTTGTCGATAAAATATGTGTATAATATAATGGTAAAAGTATATACATATAAGGCCGGCGCGAATGAAGGTGTTAAGTGGGTGGTACGGGTTTCTCCGAATAAAAAATATAAAATGAAAAAAGATCAAAATTGTCGAATAAAAATAAACTGTCTAAGTCCCCTTTCGCCAACAGTATTTAAAAAAAGGTTCCGACCGAAGCTTCGAAAAGTCCCAATTTGCCGACTAATGGTGCAATTATTCATTGAATGGGGTGCAGTTATTCATTAAATGAATATTGAACTGTAAGTGAAATAAAGGAATATTTTAAAACAAAAAAGCCAGAAACTTACTTTAATTGACCAGCACCCACCCCAACACGCCCTTTGCACCGGCTTTGTATACATATAAAGGTAAATACAGTATATATATATATATATATATATATATATATATATATATATATATATATATATATATATATATATATATATATATATATACATATATATATATATATACATATATATATATATATATATATAAACCTTTTTTTTTGGAACAAAAGTTTTACTGCTATTTTTACAAAATCTTTAGGTAAATAATAGCATAAATATTTAATAAAAAAATAATATATTTTATTATACATAAACATTATATTAGCATTTAAGTATAATAAAGTACTATAGTTATTAAGAGCAAGGTTTTGCGTCAAGCACGAGATAATTACGCAATAATATTGAGATAGTTACGCGATTACACCAGTCCAGAATAGCAAAAAAAGTTTCTTTTGCTATAGCAAAAAAAACTGCTATTCTATTTGCTATTCTGGACTGACTGGACAGACATATTTATGTAGTGTATACTTTACATAACTGTGTTTGTAAAACAGTTTAAAACTTAAAGGAATAAAATAAGTTGTTATTATAAGGTTTTGAGCAAAGGTCGCATACTTTAAAATTAGTAAGAACTTCATAAGAAGTATAATATGATATATTATATAATAGTGCTGTAAATTATGTAAGTGTATTTTGAAAATAGAGTGCTTAACGTTCTTAAAGAACAGAGCAATAAAAAATTAGTAAAAAACACTTATCTAACTTTTTCTTCTACTTCTACAAAGAGTTACTCTTCCTGATGATCCAGCAATGGTGAAACTTCAAGTAGAAGAAAAAGTTATATAAGTGTTTTTTACTAATTTATATATATATATATATATATATATATATATATATATATATATATATATATATATATATAAATTTTAATTTGATTTTTTCCGAAAGGGATGGTCTCTTTAAGGGGTCTCCGGATGTTTGACAAGTTGTTGACAAGGGGGAAGGGGAGGTTGAAATCGCCAAAAAATGTTGAAGTAATTAATGGAAAACCCCTTTATATCCGTTATCTAGCATTTCGGGTTTTGTGTAAAAGTTTATGATATCATATCCTTTCAAATATCTGAACATTTGTATCAAATCACCTCTTCTTCTTCTGCTCTCCAACGATAGTAAATCTAACTTTTTTTATCTCTCTTCATAACAGTATTCTTTCAAACTTTTAATTCTTGAAGTTCTTTGTTGGACACTCTCTAGCTTATCTTTATCATTCTGCCGATAAGAACTACAGATGGAAGCTGCGTATTCCAAATGTGGACGAACAAAGGCTATAAACAAGAATTTCTTCATTTTTTTATTTAAATATTTAAAAGTGTGTTTGATCTGACCTAGCTTTTGATTTGCTTTATTTACTGCTTTATTTACATGGTATTTCCATTCCAAATCATCTGAAATGTACCCTTCTAAATCATTTTCCATGCTTTTGTTGACTAAAGCTGTACTATTTATTAAAACTTTGTGCTGGTTATTTCCTATAATCATAACCTTACATTACTGCTGGTTGAATTTCATCAACCACTCGTTCGTCCATTCTATTATTAAGTCTATATCTTGTTGAAGTTCAATAATGTCATTATCGTTTTTTATTGCTCTAAGGATTTTCGTGTCGTCAGCAAATAGTTTACAGCTTGATTTTATTTTGTTGGAGATATCATTAATACACACTACAATTAATAGTGGTCCTGGCACTGATCCTTGTGGTACTCCACTCACGACATCTCCCCATTCAATTTATTATTTCCTACCACCACTTTTTGAAGTCTGTTCTTTAAAAATCCCTGGCATCAGTCTAATAATTTTGATTTAAAACCAAGAGCATTCAATTTTAACAATAATCTTTCGTAAGTAACTAAATCAAACGCTTTGGCTAAGTCTAGAAACAAAACATCCAAACCAGTAAAGTAATAGTAAAATTTTTTAAATTTTTTTATGTTTCCTAAGTCCTCCGTGATAAGTTCTTACGGTCTTTTCACATAGCACCACCGAAAAGCATTTGAAAGGAAGTTCATATCTCCTTTCTTACCGATTTTATAAGACTTCCCCACAGGTGGCGTTGAACCAAGGATCTCTAACTTCTGAAGCAAGCACACTAACCAATGCGCTACGGCTGCTCTATTATTATAGGCTTTTTTTTTTAATTTTAAAATCAGACTTATCAAGTCATAAATTTCTCTTTCAGAAATATATCCGACTGGTTTTTTATAAAATTAAAAAAAAAAACAGTTATAAATGGATCAGCAGCAAAGCTAGTTCAAACTATTAAAGCACGTAAAATAAATTTTCAAATATTAGGCATGATATAAGCAAATTAGTTATATTTTTATGTTGCGTAGCTGACCGTTGAGAAGGAAAAGTTTGCTTTTTCTTTAATTTTGATTTTTTTTTTCTTCAATTTTTTGCCAATTATTTACGTTACCCTAATTTTTCATTTTAAAGTTTTGCAAGAATCTAAAAAATTTAGCATCAAATAGTTCAATAAAAATTATCGTGTAGCTGCTTACCGAAACTAACCAGTTAAATGTCACAAATTTTATTTGTGTTTTCCTCAATTTAAAGCCATTTTTAACTTCACTTATTTAAAACTTTATAACATTTCTAGAAAGTTCAATGTTGTGGAATCTTTCCAGGAATCTGTTAGTTGTTCATCCAAAAATGTTTCACATTGTGTAAATATTTTAGAACTATTAAAATAATTATATAATGTATTTGTATACTTTTTATCTAAGCCAATTGCATTTTTCCTGGGTTCTTTAAAAACAAATTTTTTTTTTTACCTGTGCAATTTGACACTTTCAAATTAAATTTCTTGCAATAGTTTCTGATTTAAACAATCATACAAAATTATCTATCGTTGCAAACATAAACAAAATTATTGAGTTTCTAACAGACAATGTTACAAAAATCCAAGTATTTAGCGACAATCCAACAGTTTGTTTTACTTGTTTTATTATGCTGTAATTTTTGAAGAATTACAGCATAATAAAACAATTAAAATTCACTATCATTATTTTGCTGCAATGCATGGAATGGGAGTTGCGGATGAAACTAGAGTTATTGTGAAACGTGTTTTTTTTTGTTTGTTTGTTTTTTTTAATTTTAGTTGGAAATTTAATAAAAAATCTCTTGTTGCGTAGCTAACATTTACGTAGCTCACTAAATGGTTTGTGAAAAATTGTTTTTCATAATCATTTTCAAATTTAAAAATAATTTTTATCAACAAAAAAAAGTTAAATGGATATATAAAAGACAGTTTTAGAGAAAAGTTACTTTAAGTTAAAACTTAAAAAAAAATCTTTTTTGCGCGATGCGTAGATGACTCTCTAATATTTCTATTTTTATCAAATTTTCATGTCATCCTTTTTTTTCTTGGATGAAACAAATTTTTTGTAATTTGCGTGTCAAAGAAAAAAATTGAAAAGAGCTTTTAGTCAGTTAAATCTTTAAAATAAGTTGCGCAGCATAAGTAGCTGACCCTAATAACTCTCTCTCTCTCTCTCTCTCTCTCTCTCTCTCTCTCTCTCTCTCTCTCTCTCTCTCTCTCTATATATATATATATATATATATATATATATATATATATATATATATATATATATATATATATATATATATATATATATATATATATATATATATATATATATATATATATATATATATATATATTTGTGTTTGTGCGTGTGTGTATAGCTGAAATTGGGGTATAATGGGGTGCTTTAGAATACGTCATCAAAAAACAGGCAAGAATAATTAAAAAGAAAAAAAAAAATTTTGATGACAAAATACAACACAAACTACCAACTGGCAAAAGAAAGAGTTTATAGCATTAAATAAAAATAAATTATTTAATATTTAAAAATCTTTGAAAAAAACCATTTTACCCCATGCTAAGGACAAATTGGAGTATACAAGGTAACAATAACATATGCTGCTAAAAGTAGATATTTTGGTTATAGGTACCATTGGATGAATGGTACTTACAACCCAAGAAGCACAGAGGTGGCTAGTAACAGCCATATCGCATGTATCAGCAACAGGGTTTGTTTCAATTATATTATTATTATTAGTTTATTCTGCAAAAAAAGTTCGCTTTGGAAAATGCATTTCTATTTACTGGCTATATGTCTGTTATTTGAAAGCTGTTTATGGTACTTGTTATTGTGGTAGTTTACGTGTAGGCTGTTGTAGTTTACTTGTAGGCTATTTTTTCTCAACCATTTCCTGATATTGTGGTCATATTAAATGTCAAGTGGTTTCATAAAAGCTAAAAGGGTCGCATTTGATGTGTGCGATGAGAAGGCAAACACAAAAGAAATATACCATTCTCTCTTGCAATGTTAATCAATTCAATATTTTTAGTGTGAGATTTATGTCCATTTAAAATAAGTAGAGACTGGAGAGCTTAATTTGCTCCATAAATATTGAATAAATTTTTTTAACCAAACGATAAACAGTTCGTTTTGTGTACACCCGCTTAAATAGCATTCAGCCCAGTCACCTGGTGATGCTCCATCCATTAATTCTGGCTTTGTTCGTTTACGAGGAAAATCATCATGGGCGGTATGTACGTACCACTTGCTGAAAAATAAGTAATGGCTGTGACAAGCTGATCCCTATCAGCTGAAGTGAGTGATCCAACTTGTCTCTTCTCTTTGGTTGAAACAATTTTAAAGATACATTTTTGATCTGTAGAAATACATGTTTGGTCAAAATCCAGATATTTTCAACGTGTATTTTGTTTGTATCCACAATTTTTTCTAGTAATGAAAAAAAAGAATCCACAGCCACTCGGTTAAAGTCCATGGCACGACTAACATAGTCTCCGTCTGCTAAATGTGCACAACAAGTTCATTATTTTCCTCTGGGGTGAATACTGTTTTAAACTTAATAGCAAAAGATTTATAACATATTTTACATATTTATTATTATTGTGTTGGGCTAAATTACATTAAAGTTGTCAAAGAGTAATAATACCGATGATTTTTTAAATACATTGTATCTATACCGTAAATAAATCATTTGAACTTACTCATTTCGTACGCTTTTTTAATATCAGGATTCTTTTTAATAAATTTTTATTCTTCTTTCAAAGGTAGTCTGTGGTACACTATATACTTTGGCAGCTTTTTTATATCATTGATCCTCATTTATTACAGAGAGAATTGCTTGTTGCATGACACTTTCGCTCCATGCCTGTCGATTTGATGTTCGTTTATAATTTCTCACATTATTTATCTTGAAAAACAATTAATATTTAATATAGAACCTTAAAAACCAAAAAGTACAAAAGTATGATAAAGTATACTAAGATAAAAAGTTTTCAAGTATAAATTCTTACAACTATCTTATTAAGTAATGTGAAACACAAATATATTCAGGATAAAAAATTATTTTATTTTCATAAAAATGTCATATACTATTAGTCTACAATTTATACGAAAACATTTAGGATATAATGGGGAATACCCCATTATGCCCCTTTGGTGGCATATTACTAAAAACAGTGCCTTAACATCTAGAAATATGCACACATTCCAAAATTAAAAAGTTTTAATAATACCCAGCCCTATATTAGTTTAATGCAATATGAGCTTCAGCATATCATACGAAATAACAAAATTCTGCATCATCATGTGACACAGTTAAATTACATCGAAGTTCATTTTAAGTAATATTTAAGTCAAGACAAATTCTGCTTGAATTTTAAACAAATACAACTGATGGTGACATTTTGATATATATATATATATATATATATATATATATATATATATATATATATATATATATATATATATATATAAAATATACATATGTATATATATTGGGACTAGAAATAAGTTTCTGGTTTTTTGTTTGAAAAATTGCTTTATTTCAATTACAAAATGAATTGATGCATTATTCAAAGTATTGCCCTTCCATGGCCATAATATTTTCCCATCATTCTAGTAGGTCATGGATTCCATGCCAAACGAACCGTTTGTCGTTTTAGACCAAATATGAATCAAGCCAATTTCGGATACCCTGTTTTAAAGTGAAGCGTATTTTAGTGAGCGCGTTCTACATATATGAAAACAAATAGCAGTGAGACGAGGCAAGGTCAGAGTTATACGGTGAGTGAAGCAAAACTTCCCATGCATATTTTTCCCAAGAATTTATTATTAGTCTTGCAACATTCGACCAAATGTTGTCATGATGGAAAGTTATGGTATATATATATATATATATATATATATATATATATATATATATATATATATATATATATATATATATATATATATATATATATATATAGACCATACCTGTCCATTATGAAAACATTCGACCAAATGTTGCAAGACTACTATGGTCAGGGCCCTGGGAAGCTTTTATGAACTGGGGGGCCACACTGAAAAGGGCGCATTCCTTTGGTGTACCCCAAAAATAAATGTTTTATATGTTTCTTTGGAGTTATACATATTAAAATTGCATTTTATTATTTTGTATTTGTTGAATAGGGAATATATGGGTACTATAGTACATATTAGATTCTATATAAAATGAGAATACAAAATGCTGATAATAACCAGAAATAATTTATAATAGTATAAAATAGTTTAGGTTGTAGGTACATAAAACTGTATACACATGTAGTACTATAGTTCAAGTTCAAAATAAAGACACCAAAATCCAAATAAATTTGTTCTATAAGGATGATCCTTACAGAATTGTGTTATAACTTTTTCTGGATCAAGTTGGTTTGCGCAGTTTGAATAGATGTGTAACATTGCCAAATTATTCAGCCTCTGCTGTTTTATCGTCGTTCTCAGAAAAGTTTTGAGTCTTCTCATTGTTGAAAGTGCTCGTTCACTAACAATATTTGTTGCTGGAGTAACTAGAATCAGCTTGAGCAATTTGACAACTTCAGAAATAGAAGATAATTGAAAAGAGGAAAACTGTGTGAGATGTGAGACAACATCACTGACATATCTTGGAATTTCATCAAACATTGTTCTGCATAGCCCAAGTTGCACATCTAGTAAGTCCGTGTCAATATCTGAGTATGTCTTCTTTATCCATGCTATGGTATCTGTGACATCTTCAGAAAGCAAAAGTTTCTCCAGCTTTTCAAGTTGTTTCTGTCCTGCTTGATCAAAACGATATTTGATAGTGTCAACAAGATAAAAAGTTAATACAAAAATATAAATATATTTTTTTAAATAGATATATTTTAAACAATTTTTTTTTAACAATTTGAAAGAAAAATTTTTTTAAATAGGGGCAATAATTTTTTAAAGGCACAACTAAAAAGGACGCTATCATTTTTTTCTCGAGGGCTCTGGCCCACCCGGTCCCCCGGTTCCGAGGCCCATGATGATAGATCAACATTGTGAATCAATTAATAATCATGATATATATTTATAAAGCACAGACCTAATTTAAAAAGACGTAAATAAGTTCATTTTTATTTTTCAATTATTTTCCAATTATCATTTTCATACTTTTCAATTTCAT
This sequence comes from Hydra vulgaris, assembly GCF_038396675.1. Classification (NCBI taxonomy): domain Eukaryota; kingdom Metazoa; phylum Cnidaria; class Hydrozoa; order Anthoathecata; family Hydridae; genus Hydra; species Hydra vulgaris. The sequence goes on from NC_088921.1 coordinate 53,678,556, forward strand.
TTAAAAATTAGAAGTTTATAAATTCTTCATAAAGTAAAGCTTCATAAAAATTATTTATTGAACAAAAACAATATTTAGTTTATATACAATTTATAACTATATATACATAAGACAATATATAAAGAAAAAGCTCCTAATTTTTTTGTTTAAAAGCGAAACTTCATTTCTTCTTGACGCGTGAGCATCTTAAGTTTTTTTGACAACATCGAATTTATCGATTTTAGTAAGTTTTTTTGAATTGTTAATTTTTTATCTTCATTTTCAAGTTGTTTTATGTGATCTATGCCCTTAGTAAGGATAATCACTTTAGGAGCCTTTTCATGAAGCTCAAGTTCTGGCAACGATTTTCGCAAGTCATCGAATTTGCGTTTTAGCTCGTCTCTTCTCTTTCTCTCTAAATGATTGTGAGTTTTCCGGTTTTCGAGAGGTCGAGGACTTAACGAACCGTTTGAATTATCATCGGAAGAATAACAGTTATTAAACCGTTTGGCTTTTGACCTTGATGTTTTCATTCTTTTCAACGTTAAATCTTTTCTTTTATTAAAAAGAAAATGTTCGGCAAAAAAAGATGTTGCGAAGCAACTTTCAGTATTGTTACTAGTCTGAGAGCTGATATTGTCAAAAGGCGGAAGAAATAAAGAATTTCTTTCTAAAGAGTTGTCTTCGTTTCCACAAAGCACCGATCCATCACTAATTCCAACTACATCAACTTCGTCCTCTAAAAAAAATAATCAGGAACATTGATTAAAACCTGAGAATGAAAATAGTCAAGACCAGTGACTTATAAAACGTAAAAAGTGAATATAAAAATGTTTTCTAGGTGTAATATTAAGAAAGTTTACAACTCGCAATACTTTGAAACAACCTTAATACCGTTATTCCACTTAATTGACACCGTTTAAATACAATTTAACTTTTTTAGTTTGTTACATTCAGATTAAAAACTCTATACGCAAAAAAGGCGCTGGGTGTGAATTGGCGTGAAACACCCAACGCGTTTTTTCTAGTTCATTTGCTAAGCTTTGAGTCCTGACATAACAATTTAATTAATTTCATAAGTTTTTCGTTAATACAATCAAAATATCTTATATACTTGTTTTACTTTAAAACTCATTTTACAAAAGAAAAAAAAAATGCAAATAATATTTTTGCACGTTTAGCTAAAGTTAAGACAAAAACCTGGCTGTTTAAAGTAATAATTTTTTTTCTTGTTTCTTCGAATCAGTATTTGCAGCAGAAGGTGAGAAGCTTTGTTTTTTTTAAATTAAACCGCCAGACAACAAAAGCTGCGTTGAAATTATTTTAAAAGAAAACTCACTTAAGCGTTTTAAACGCATTAAATCTAAAAGCTTTTCAAACTGTGTTCGCAGTCAATAACGAAAAATAAAAGATAAAAATAATAAACAACAACTGTTTTTTCAATTAAATGTTTTAGAGATAAAAAATTTACTATAGCATTAAAAAATAATAACTACACTGGTTAAAAATCATAATAACTTAAAAAATAGTTACTAAACATAGGTTTACTTTTTTCTCGTTTCTCCTTATTTTCAAGAATATATGCAACGCTTAATCTAATTTATTCGGCTCACTTTCTATTTTGCACTAAGAATCACTCGTTTGAAGAATCACGCGCTGTTATTTCATGTATATCAACAATATGTTAAAGTTAGATATAAAAAAAACCCAAAATGTTTCCGTTTTGAAAAATAAAAAAGATAAAAACAAAAACCAAACTAATAAAAATAGAAACAATATCTTACCGCTTTCTGTATCAACCGGAGTTAATATCGAATATTCGTTAGAGGTATCACAACAGGGATCATCATTAGTAGGAAATGGCGAAGGATTTAAAGCAAAATTAATTGGTGTCACTAGCAATGACCTAGAATGTCTAGAATCTAGTGAGTTGGAGAATTTAAAATCACTTTCACCCCACATACAATCGTCGCGCAGTACTTCTGAAGGAAAAACATTTGAAATTATTATACCATCTGCAAGATCTTGAAGAGCAAAATTAAAAGATAGTAGTTCCGCATCAAAACCAAATTCACTAAACATAGTTTCTCCGAAAGATGGTGTCATAGGAGGCGTCTCCAACTCAATATCTGTATTAAATGTCTTCTCAAAATACATTTTCAAAATTGCTTTTCTGTCACGTCAAACGCCAAACAAAGACTGTAATTTAAATTCGCAGCCAAAACAAGAAATTGTTTGCATTTAAGAATTTTTGGAATTTTAAGTAAAAATTGGGAACCTGTTCATGAGCGCATGTGTTATGTTGCGTGGAAAAGATCAAAGAATGCAGAAACGACACCTGGTTTCTTTAAATCTAGTAAGTAAACCAAAGTTGCTAGCTTTACTCATAATCATCATAGGTGTTGGAGCAGTATACTGAACTTAATTGTATTTTACAGAAAAATAAAAAACGACTGTTTAAAAAAAATGTTAACTAAATGAAAACCATATTGGCATAATAAATAAACAAATGTAACCATTATATTTTAACTGAGAGAATTTATCAAATGACGAATACGTTATTGTAAGAATCAAAGTTTATACACACCACAACTTAAATAATTGGGTATAATGAATCCAATGGATACATTCTTTTTTTAGGCGTTCGTGCTTTATGATTTCATTTTTTTCATTGGACAATGTTTAGTGTTTTTAAAACTAAAAAGCTATAAAATAATTTAAAATTATTAGTTTTAATTAAACTATTTTAATTTTGCAACTAATTTAATATTTATTAGATAATTTAAAAAAAGAAACTACACTATCAAAATATTAATAAAATAAAATTTATATATATACAAACAGTGCCGTGGCTAGTGGGTCTAGGAGTCTCCAAAAAAAACTTGCCATTAGGACCCCCCAAATTTTTTAAAACTCTAAAAAAGCGCATAATAGATGCACGATAGCCTTAAAACATTGGTTACCCGTTCACATCGTTTATCATGAGACTAAAAACAAAAAAATCAACGCTTTAATTTAAATAAATGTTTGCTGTAATTTTTGTATTCGAAATGGTTTGCGACGTGTTTTAATGCTTTACAAACATTTATTATGCACTCATAACCTAATTTCTTTGCAACCTCGTTTTCAGTTGACAGCATTGATAAAAAAAGCCACGCGTTCTTCAACAATTGTTGACCTATTAGAGATACATAGAAGTATTACAAAATGTATTTATGGATAAAAAAGCGAGACTATTTATACTGGCCTGTGAAAAGTCTTAATTAACTTCTATTTGCTAAAGGTACTTTTTGCACTTGCAACTGGTGAAGTAAGTATGGTGAAGGTTACTAGTGAAGTAAGTATGATTCGTGACGTAATAACTAAACTAGAATAAGTTTCTTGGAGCTCTTCTTTGTAGACATAACTAAGGAAGTCATGAGCAGATTTTAAGAGAGTATTTTTTTTTCTTCTTGTACAGCTATGGAAAATTGTTCTTACTCCATTTCCAAATCCTCAGAATCTATATCACCAAGTTTCGTTTGCAAACGTTAGCAATATGTAGGAAGAGAATTTTTATTACAGGTTTCGAGTAGACTATCAGACCGGTAAACAAAGTCATAAAGCTTTGTGACAATACTAATCTGCTCAAAAAGCTCTAACTGATGCAATTGATATATTAATAAATGGAAAAAAGAAAACTGCTTCATACTGGTGTTCACGCTGCCGAATGTGATCAGCACACTCTTATGAATAAATCGTTGTTTTTTTTCGTGAACGCGTTATTGGAAAAAATTTTCAATATCCAACATTTCTGAAACTTATAAATCCAGTTATGCGATATTCATAAAAAAAAAGATTTTTGCCTTTATTTCACTGTCCAATATGTCAAGGGAAGTTGTAGAAGACTAAAAAAGCTTACTTGATTGGTTAATTTGAAATAAAAGGTCATACCAAATAACGATTAATAATAAGAAAGGCCATTTTTTTATAAATTCATTAGTAATCTGTTGCCCTATCTCTCTTTTCTGAGACATATTCTTCCAATCTAAAATTTCCTTCAGATAATATCGAAGTGGTTTACACAGCTTATTCTGCTTTCCCATCTGGTATCTGATTGTGGGTTGACAGAAATTGCAACACGAGATTTAAAAATTTCCCACCAAGGAGAAGACAATGGAAAAAGTGTATATAATATTGAAGAACTTCAAAAAACGAAATTACACTGGTGGAAAACAATGCACCATTAGCAATAAGAATGATTGCATAAACGACTTGCACAAGGAACATTTAAAGCTTAAGGATTCATTCCCAGAAACCTAGCTTGAACACCCTTTTCTTTTCCTTTCATATTAGCACCATTATCATAAGTTTGACCTCAACAGTCAAGAATGTTAAGATCCCATTTTTTTTGCCTGATTTAAAAAAGCATCTAAAAGGCATTTTTCAGTGCTATTATTTGCCATAAGATTTTCGAAAAAATTATCGGAAATTTTAATATCTTTTCCAGGAGTACATGTTACTGATCGCCAAACTATGCTCTATATAAAGTAACAGAATATTGCCTTTTTTACCATAGAAAGTGTTATGGATTCAATCTCCTGAATTAAAAATCTAATCAACTTGTTCAGAGAGAATTGAACCAAGAAGCACTACATTGTTCATGTAGTGCTTCTTGGTTTCTTAGTCCTGTATTCTTTGCATTAGTTCATTGAGATTAGTATTGAACTTAGTTAGTAATTCAAACATTCTAAGAGAAATTGCATTTCTCTTTGTACCATTGGCAGTGTCTGAAGCACAAAATGCAAACTTTCTTCCAGAAAAAATAAGGTAATATCCAGTATTCTTTCCGACACAGATCTCTAAAAAATCCGCTTTTTATGAAGCAACTTTTGTTGTTGCTCGTTTATGTTCGCTTGGTTCGCTATGCCTACAATATTAAAATCGAAAAAAATAATTAACAATAAAAAAAAAAGTAATAAAACAATAAATTAAATGAATCAGTATGAACCTTTTCGCAATGTCATCTAGTGTTCGAAGCACTGAAAATGCTCTGCATTTTTCACGTTCTTTAAGTTTTTTTTTTGAAAAGCCTTCCCATGTATTCATTCCTTGTCAGAATGGGGAAGAACTTTTCCCAAAAAGTTTATAACAGAAGCAAAATTTTTATCGCTTTTCAAACAATATACAAGCCATGTCAGTTCAAAGATCTCTCTTTTATTCATTTTGCGGTTATAATAGTTCACTGAAAATTGTATTCTTTATAAATTGTATGGAAAATTGATTTTAATTTTTTTAAAACCACGTTTAACAACGCCACATCTCTGTGCGTCGTTAGCATAGGCGCCATCGGGATTTTTTGATGTTTCAGATAGGACACTTTCTCACATTCTGCAAACTCCAAACTTAAGTATGTTCATAGCTATGCCAAATGAGGAGGCCTTGCAAAAATTTGGGATGGCGGAGGCCTGGAGCAAAAAAGCCCTAAAACGTTTGCCCTCCCCCTTCCCTGCCCAAACGTGAGGGCACTTATGGAGTAACATTTTCAACTTTACTATCTTTAACTAAATTTAAAATTTATTGACAGATTTTAAATTTTGTAGAAAAATATTGTAAATTACAAAAGTTATGACTATGTAAATTTTCGGACCCCCCCCTCCCCCAACCAAAATGAGGCTGTGTAAAGTTTGCATGGTCATAACTTTTGTAATTTACAATATTTTTCTACAAAATTTAAAATCTGACAATAAATTTAAATTTAGTTTAATGTAGTAAAGTTGAAAGTTTTACTATATCAGCGCTCTCTTGTTTGGGCAGGCAAGGGTCTTTTTGTTCCCAGGTCTCTGCCATCCCAACTTTTTGGGATTTTAACACCTCCTCATATATATATATATATATATATATATATATATATATATATATATATATATATATATATATATATATATATATATATATATATATATATATATATATATATATATATATATATATATATATATATATATATATATATGAACTGTTTGTGCGCTATCTTTCTTCTCGAGCTTAAGTTCGAGAAGAAAAATAGCGCGCAAACACCAGCTATAAGCGCTGCCATATGCGCTAATGGCAACTAGAAATTTGATTTTGACTAGTTCCAAATCTTATTTTGAGCCAGTTTACAGGCTGAAACTTGAACAGATCCATTTTCTATGTATTTTCTCATAAACTCGGTTACACTTTTTATACGTTCCAGCCCTATGTCAAATTGCATATTGATTTGAAACAATAAATCGTTCCAGATGGTTAAAGTAACCAAAAAATGGAAATTTTTTTATTTGTTTTGCCAACTCAGCTGTTTTGATCCTTACTTTTGGTTTTTTGGCATTCAATGCCACTTCCATCAATGCATTGTTTACTGCTGCTATTTGATATAATAACAAACTAGTTTCACACTTTTGATTCAGCATTTTTTGCGTGTATCGGAAATAGGCTTTACTGTCAGATTTTTTAAATGAATTCTAAAGATCTGACGTCGCTGTGTTGAACGCCAAACAAAAGTTAAATTTTTTTCAAAATTCCACAAAGTCTCATACCAATGACTGAAGATTTCGCCATGTCTCCAAGAATTAGATTGAGACACTCACATGGCACATAAAATGATTTCAGATTGAGTTTAAGTATACGTTTTTGTTCACTACAATTGCAAACTTTCATATTTGCTCCGTTATTATATCCTTGGCCTCTGCAATTCTGAAAATTTAAACCAAGATTTCCAAGGTTTTGTATGCATAATTCTACGAGGCCTGAACGAGTTCAGTCATTGACAGGTAGGAATTCCACAGTATTCATTAATTTCTACTGGTCTATTGATGCATGTTCGCAAAATCATAGTCATTTGCTCTTGTTTTACTAGCATCAGGTGTGCAGTCAAAAATTATGGAATAATGTTTCAAATTTTGAGCATTATTTTTAGTTTTTTTTGTAAAACAACAACAACAATGAAAAAAAAGTCCTCAGAGATTTGTCACTTTTCAGAACTCTCATCTTGCGGATACTTTATTTGTGAATCACGAAACAGTACGGCGCGAATCCTTCATTTCTGATTCTTAGCTTCAACATAATATTTTCTAAGAATTAAATAATATATTCACTAGGTTTTTTTAAAATTCTTTTCAGCTGATATTGAAGTCAAGAATAAACTTTTGAGTCTATAAGACGCATTTTTATTTAAGCATAAGTTTTCCACGAATTTTTTTTTCGTAATCGTTTTTATTTCTTTTTTCCGTTTACTCCATTAATTTTATTATCTACATATACTTTCTTGTTCTGCAATTCGCTTCATCTCATAAGCTTATTTACTAACCTTTACTTTTCTACTTTAAAATTATAATACATATTATTTTATCGATATTCGATCTGGCGCGCCAGATTAAATATCGATAAAAATATCGAATATCGAATATTTAAAATTTTAAAAAATATTAAAAAATATCGAATATCTTTAGACACTCCTCGGCGTGTCTTAAGATATTCAAATATAGTTTTTTGTTTTGTTTTAATTTGCATATATACCTATATTTATATATTATTATATATACCTTTATAAATGATTGTGAACAAAGTATGTATTTATAAGCAAATATTTATGCTTTAGTTCGCCTATATTTTTATATGGCTTATATTGATTTTTTTTAACTTTTAAATCTTTTTTTTAAACGAGTTTTTCGAATCTTTTCTTCTCTAGTAGTTTTCAATTCTTGCGTTGCACCTGATTTTTAATCTGTTTGTTTATTCAAATAAATTTTTGAACTTTAGTTTTTCGGATCATCTCTGTTGTTCTCATTTTCTTTCGCGCTTTTGAAAAAAAGCGCGAAAATGGTATTCGGTAAATTAAAAATACCATCCCGCCTATTATTAAAAATATATTATTATAACACAACGAAAAATAATATTATTACGTAAAAAATAAAAAAATAAAATAAAAAGTTTTCAAAAAAGTTGACGGATATAAAAATATTTTCAAAGAGTATCTATCGAGTTAAAAGCAATTCATATTCATATATAAACCTTTATATTTATTCCGCTGCTAATTGCTTAAAATGGTACCTCAAAAGCAGCTCGAAGACGCTCGGGAAAACGCTGATAAAATTGCCGAGGAAGAGTTGAAACAAGCTCTTCGTGTAATTAAGGCCAGCGCGAAGGAGGGGGTTCAACAATTAATTTTTTGTTAATTTAGTCGGCAAATTTTAATCTATTAGACAAGCCAGTCGGCAAATTTGACCCTTCAGACAAGTTTAAGGGAAAAGTTACAAGGGAAAAGTTAGACTTATAAAAGTTTTTGGAGTATGCATGGATAGATACAGTAAAAGAATGAGACTGATGAATAACGAGTCAAGCGACAATGAGTTTTGATCGATGGAACTAGAGATCAAAGCTCATTTGAGCAGCGATCATGATAGTATTTGATGAAAAGTGAAAGAGATGCAACTTTACAACAATGGAAAAAAGACTCAAGCTGAGCAGATAGTACGAGTCCAACTACGTTTACAATGACTTTTTGGACATTGTCTAGAAGAGAAAGAGCATCATTAAAAGAACCAGCCCAACTATGACAACAGTATTCCATAAAGGGACGAATAAAAGATTTGTAGAGATAAAGAATGGAATCAGGAGAGAGAAAATGGCGAGCACGATAAAGAGAAGCAACCTTAGCAGATGTTAATTTAGCAATCGATTGTATATATGGTTTCCATGATAGGTCAGTAGTAAATGATAATCCAAGGAGACGTAAAGAAGATGACTCAGTGAGACGGCTACCATTCATTAATATAGGAATGTCGACAGTACCGCAATAGTTGTTTGCAGTAAATAATTTAGTTTTTTTGAAGTTAAAATTCTTAAGCTACTGTGATTCCCAATCTGTTACAGAAGTTGATCTCACTACAATTCTTAGAACAGGCAGCCGATTCAAGATCGGCTGCCTGTTCTAAGAAATCGAAAAAAGAAGACTTTTTGTCGAGGCAGGAGTATAAAGTTGAGTCATCAGCAAAAAGAGCTACTTTAGATGTAAGGTTGTTGGGAGGATTATTAATGTAGATAAGAAACAAAAAAGGACCGAGGATAGAACCTTGAGCTACCCCAGAAGTTACAGGAAATAAAGAAGAGCGTTGGCCTTCAAGGATGACTATAATAAAGCGGTTAGAAAGAAACGATTGGATAATCCCAAAAACCTTCCCAGGTATACCATATGAAACAAGCTTATGAAGAAGACCAACATGCCAAACTTTGTAAAAAGCCTTCGATATCTCAAGAGCAATACCCCTAGCCTCTCCGCCTTCATCTAATGCACGGTAAAATCTTTCAGTCACAGCAGTCAGCAAATTAGCCATAGAGAGAGAAGATCGAAACCCGCATTGATTGTCTGACAGCAAGTCATTTGACTCAAGATGGTATGAGAGAAATTTGTTTATCAAAGACTCAAAGACCTTGATAATAACAGAAAAAAGACTGATTGGACAATAATTGGAGGGGTCAGAATGTTCACCAGAGTTTTTGAAAATTGGAACAACAGATGCCGTTTTCCAGCAAGTGAGAAAACAAGACTCAGTCAAGCATTTATTAAAAAGTTTAGAGAAAATTGAAGAGAGTTCCGGAGAACAATTTTGAAAGACTATGAAAGAAATGTTGTCTAGACCACAAGCCGTAGAAGAGTTTAATTAAGATAAAACTTTAGCGACGGAAGCTGGAGTGATTTGAATGTCTAATAATGGGTTAACCTGTTTAATTGGAATGGAAGGAAGAGAATAGCCATAAGATTCGAGAGTCGAATTAGAAGAGGAGTTCTTTGCAAATAGTTCAGCCTTATTCTTTAGAGAGGTAATAAGATCAGTCCCATGAATGAGAGATGGAATGTTGAACCTTCCTTTGTTAACAACGCTGTTGAAGATTTTCCAAAAGTCTCTAGAGCCTAACTTCTGAGTTAAAATACAAGATTTAGTGTACTGAGAATATTGTACCTTAGCATCTGACAGCACCTGTTTACATCAATTTCTTTTGTAATAATAAATAACTGTTTGTTCTCAAGAAAGTTATTCTTTTAAAAAAGATTAAAAAAAATGATTACGATTAGATATAGCAGCTGCACAAGAGGGTGAAAACCATGGAGTAGAATAAGGTTTGACTTGGAACCGACGAGAAGGAATAAAAACATCCATTTCTATCTGAAGCCAGGAGGTTACGTAGGAGGAGCATTTTTCAACTGAGAGGGAAAAGATATCAGCCCAAGGACCGTAACAAAGAAAATCAGGAAAAGAGTCCCAGTCAGCTTTAGGGTAGTAGTAAGTGGTGCAATGATAGGGTCAGTACGAAAATGAAGTACAAGATGAAAGATTTAAAGAGATCATTGCATTTTCAGAACTACCTAAGGGAGAAAAAGGAGAAACTGAACACAAGCTAGGATCAGAGACCAGACATAAATCAAGGAGTGAAGGTAAATGATTAGGGTTGTCAGGAAAACGAGTCATAGAGTTAACTATTTTAGTAAGAGATCGAGAAATGTAGAAGTTATAGGCTTTAGTGCCAGCAGGGTCAGTGGTATTAGAGCCAATCCATTCATTGTGATGAGCATTAAAGTCACCAGTAACAACAATATTGGCAGAGAGGTAAAAAGAGAGGGCATAGTCAGTTTGATCGGAAGTTATATCTAAAAGAGTGCAGTCTTGCGAAGAAGGAGAACATAATGAACAAAGAGAAAGGTGATAGAGTGTTAAGCGGAAGCACTTAACGGACAAGATAAAATCATTTCATAAAACATATTTTAAAATCACTAAACCGTTACAAGAAATAAAAACTGAGTTTCACGATGCAGATTGTCTGATTCTTCAAAAGGATTAAAGCATTGTTATAGAATGGTCAGGGGAGTGGCTATTGAAATTAAATGTTGCAAAATGTAAAATTATGCACCTTGGTTAAGGAAATAGTAATCATGAACATGCAATGAATGATAGAGAGACTTAGGTATCTTTATATCTAATAATCAAAAACGGAATCTACACATACACGTTGCAACACGTATGATACTTAGCCTATTAAAAAAAGGAAATTGAAAAAATTCAGCACAAAGCAACAAAAGTACCTTATGATTTAATAGGATTACATTATGATGAAAGGTGTTGGCGTCTCAATTTTACTACTTTGGAAAGTCGACGCGGCAACTTGATCCAACAGTTCAAATTAGAAAACGGTTTTGAGATTATCATTTGGCATAATCCACCAATTCGTAGATCACCATCCAACGTCCTAATGCGTGAATTCAAATATAATAACACTCGTCATTATTTCTACACAATTTCTCGTCAATTTTGTCAAAATGATTGGAATAACTTGCCGATAGCATACAAAATGGCTCTGTCAGTTAAAGCGTTTAAGAACAGAGTTTTTATTTTTACAAACTATAAATTTTTGTATAATTTATTGGTTTCGTTTTTTTTTTTAATTATTATTTGTCATGTAATCTAAAAAGACTTATTTAAATATATTACTATTACTTTATTTGTAGAATTTTATTTAATAATTATTATATAATATTAAATAGCATTCATATCAATTTTTGTGTAATAATTATGTTACGTGTAACAATTATGTTACGTGTAATAATTATGTTGCGTGTAATAATTATGTTACGTGTAATAATTATGTTGCGTGTAATAGTTATGTTACGTGTAATAATTATGTTATATATTTTTCTTCGTTCATTCTTTAAATATTTTGAGTAAATATTAAAATTAAAAAAAAAAATTTTCTACCTCAGTATGTATCATCGATATGTATCATTGCTATGTATCATCAAAAACATTTATAATGAACCTTATTTGTCCGTTTTATTTGAATCCCATTAAAATTAGTATTTGCATTGTCAGCTCAAAAATTGCTAAAGTTTATTATAATAAGTAGTAAATAAATCTGATGTTTCTTCTGTAAATGACGCAAAATCTAAAAATTTCATTTGTGTTTCCATTTTGCATTATAAAAAAACAAATCAGCGATGGAAAAAACTTTGTATCTTTCATTGTCTATTCCTTAGGCAAAACTTTTTTCTTTGACATTCTGTCACTTTTTCTATAAAATTTGAAACAATTTTTAAAAATCCGCCTCCAACGTTATTCCCCACCATTTGAATGTAATCCTTTGACAGTTTTCTATCCTTTATAACTGTCTCAGTAAGCCCTTTAATATTTTTACAATAAGCCAGTTGTCTGGAATCTTTTTCAAAAATTATTTCTGCTACATCAAAGAAATCAGTGATAAAAGATAACATTTTTTTAAAGTTATTAAAAGTTGCTTTATTACATAAGGCGTAAATATATGTTTTATAATTGTTTCGTATTATGCACGTGGACATGTAAACTTTGGTTCAAATACCTAAAAATTTAGAATTCCAGTCCATCAATTGAAAAGTTGGATTATTTATTATTGTATGATACTGTTTCCAATATTGATAATTTTTTCTCCAAAGATTATACTACGGAAGTGGCTGCTGACTTTTGTAGAAGTATCTGTTTACTTTTGTTAAAGTAGCTTTTGTAGAAAAGGTGACTTTGGTAATAAAATGCCGAGGCAACTAAAGATTTTTTATGTTTATTTGATGTACCGTGTTGCTTAATAACACTTTTACCATTAGAGCTAGTTGTTGTTTCTTGAAACTTTATTTTGGAGTTTGTATTATCTAAATTCTGATAGAAATTTTCAATAAAGAATCCCTTTATTATAAATTAATGTGAAATATGTAAACAACCTTGTTCCCAACTCCCTTAAACAACCTTGTATACCCTGTATACTTTAAAATGGTGTTAACACGGTTTTTAACATAAAAGAACTAATTATGTGAGGATATTTATGGTAATATTAATTTTTTTTTCGAATTCTTTATTGCATAAATATAACATAAATAGTTTTGTAGTACAATGACATATACATTATCTAACATAGATTTATCATCTTAATGTATATTAAAAAATGTTATTTGAACTTTTTAAGTCTTAACAAAAAGTTATAGCTACACTAACCAAAAAATAATAACTTTTTTACTAAAACACAAGCTACAGTTGTGAAAAAAAGTTTGGAATCACTTGGAAGCATTATTTATATAAGAATTTATTTATATTGTAGTAAAAAAAAAGTTTACTTATAATGATTATACTATTTATTATAACATTATAATCATTATAAGTGAACTATATTCACTTTTAATAATTTATAATATTTGTTAATAGCTACAATAATTACAGTCTTGTGATTCTGTACTTATTATACTGACCCTTGGCCTTCAGAACAACCGCTATTCGATTAGGCATGGAACAGGCTAAAGATTTGCGATATTTAGGTGTTAAACCGGTAACCCATATGTGCTTGATGGCGTCTATCAATATTTTCTATAACGTTGATGCTTTTGACTAACTGCTTCATCATTTTTCACATATTTACAATCAGGTTTAAGTCCGGACTTGACCTAGGCTATGGACCAAGTAACTGGACACCTTCCTCCTCCAACCAGCGTCTGACAGCTGCTGTCTGGTGGCAAGGTGCACCATAATATTGAAAATGGGTATGGGAGTGTATTCTCATATATGGGGGAAACTTATCTTTCAAAATATCCAGGTAAACATGCCCATTAATGGTCATATTCTTAGGCATAAAACAAATACCACCTGGCCCAGATGAGTCAAAGCTGCCCCATACCAAGGTCTTTGGCACCTGTTTGACAGTTGGGGTCACATATTTTGCATTATACCTTTTGTTGATGGGTCTCCGATCTACCCTGTTGTAACACGTGTACTTTGTGAAAATTGATTCATTAAAAAGCATGATTTTCATCCTTTGATCTTCCATTCAGTTTCTGTACAGCTTACAAAATTTCAAGTAATCTTTGACATTCTTTTTTGAAACTTTGCTTTTTTGGCTGAACTACGCAAGGACAGCTGTCCTGATCAGAGCCTTGAACACTGATGACTGGGACACGTTAAAATCTGTGCAGTTTTTTGTTGCGACATGTTCTGTAAGCTCAGAAAATGAACCTGAGCCCATTGTGCAGTTGTTAATTCTTTAGAAAGCACCATTTCACACACTAATTTGATTTAAAAAAAATTAAATTTGTTGTTTTCAAATATTTTGTCTATTGTTTTCTTATATTTTATCATCTTATAAATCATAAATTTTATAAATCTTATAAATTATTTATAAAATGATTAAGGTAAAACAAGAGAATTCTAATTTAATTAATCAGATTAATTGAAAAATTCATTCATTTTCATCAGGCATATTTTTGTAATCTTTCAGCTGACCTGAACTTGGTCTAAATGAACGGAAAATGAAAACAGTCAACAGCAAAATATTCAATATCAGCCTACTAATCACAAAGTTATTTACTGTCAGTTATGGCTTGTGATTGGTAGGAATAAGTTATGCATTACCGCCAAGAAATAGCGTATGCGATGTGTATTGACCTCTGAATTTTTGTGAATAGAGAGATACAGACAGCTGAGGTGTTGAAAGCAGTTGATAAGTGTTCGCTTGTGATCCCTAGAGTTTAATAATTTAACAACTTGATTTCCATTAATGATGTTGGGTCAATAATATCAAAATCGTGAAAGTTTATGAGTGATTCCAAACTTTTGGTCATGACTGTATATGTTTGAGTATTTTTTTTTAGATGAAGCTTGAAATAAAAAGAATAATTTTATAATTTCATTATAAATGTAAGACTGAAAGAAAAAACAAGTACCAAGATCGAAGTTCATCAAATTAATTTATCTAAAAAAATATTCTTATTGTTCAAAAGTGGCGACCAAATTTAAACGATAAAAATACTTTTTTAGATAAATTAATTTAATAATAGGGAGAGATTTAAACTCCTTGATTGGAGGGGTTGTCAACTTCACAAGGTTATAGCTTATAAAGTTTAAAATATTTTTATAATAGTAGAGTTTGTTTTTAAATGCCAATACTGTTCCCTTACATGAGTTTGCACTATTGGTGCAGTGTACTCTTTTAAGGGAAGCTAGAGAAGCAGGACACATTACAGTAATTACCGATGGGATGCTGGAGGTGTCACACATAAAACAAACAATTTTTTTTCTTTGCTTTATGCACTTCAAATTCAACAAAAAAAGCTGTGAGGTAAGAGAACACTTTCTTTGTGTTGAAAACATGGAGAAAAAAGGAGTGGATATTTCCCATATGATTTATGATGTATTGTTTAAAAATAAGACTTGATTTGAAAAAGTATTGTGGTGAAGGTTACGACAAAGGTGTAAATATGGCTGGAATTTATATCGGCGGCAAGCTCTAATTTTACAAAAGAACCCATTAGCTCTATATATTTCTTGTGGCGCCATAGCTTTAATTAAGCTGGAGTACATGCAGTTTAAATTTGCTCTGAGATCGAGACTATAGAGGATCTTACTGCTGATTTAATAAATCAAGCTTAGGCTTGATAAAGTTTTTAAAATTGTTTAAAATTACTGAGCTTCAAACCTTTCGGTACAAAACTCTCCAAGTTGTCGACAAAGTAAATTGTTTGTTTCAGTCAACTTTGTAGATAGTTGACGGTAGTTATTAATGCATGTTTTATTGCCTTGTTTATAAGTTGGGATAACCATTGTAATTTTCAATTGATCCGGGAACACTGTTTTATAGATACACTAAAGAAAGCGCATGCATATAAAATGTTAACTCGATAGTTATTGGTCATTATTATAAAGAAAGTATTTCATATTTAAGCCACCGATTATACAGTTTTCTTTTTTTTTGAATGTTACCTTTTATCGATTGGATTGCTCAGGTTTTTGCTCATACCGTTAGATGGCTGATGATAACGACATGCCGTTTGGTGGCCGAGTAACAGTTTAGTAAAAGGTGGCCGAATAACAGTTTAGTAAATTCTTATTTATTTAAAAGTTCAAAACTTCAATAGTTACAATTTTTTATCGCTGTCATAAACATTCTAATCATTCTTAGAATGAATTGAGTTTTTGTGCTCAAACAATGCTCAAAATTTTCGCGAACACCACTAACGCGCTTATTTGTTTTCCTCTTTATTGAAATTATTTTAAGATAACGAAGTAAAAAATTGCTTTTAGTTCGTCTAATATAATACAATTTTTCGTTAAATAAATTGCATTTAGAACATAAGAACTTCTTACACTGAGGCCTCAATGTAGGAATCCCATTTTTAAAAAAAGAAATACTTCTAGTTGGCTAGGAATGATGCGAACAATCTGAAGTAATGTTACAATGAACATGGTTGCAAGGTTCTAAGTTTTCTTCTGAAGACTAGCAGTTTCATAAAAGTTAAAAAAAAGAAAAGAGATTCAAAGTTATTAATTACAGCCATAATTAATACTTAGTAAATATTAAAAGAATAAATAAAAATATTAAAGTTTTTTTTAAGAATGCTTAGCTATTCATTTAAAAAAATTGTTTTTGGACTTGATTTTTTTAAGATAAACAGTTTTACTCATGCTGTACCATTACATTTTCATCATCCAAAGGCTATGTTAACTAAGGTATACATGAAATCTTTGTTAACTTAGGTATACATGCCTTTCAGATGGTTCGATTTTTTTTTGATATTTTGTCGTTGCATTTTTTTTCAACTCAGTGCGTTGAGCACGCTCAATTTCAAATCTTTTTAAATCCAGGTTTTTGAGAGAAGAATGTTTGTAATTTTTATTCAGTATATCCCATGATTTTTTTTTTTTTTAATGAATTCCATTGATTCGTAGATTGTTTCTTTCTAGATCTATCTTTTAAAATTCGTTGTTTTTCTTTCACAACTTATTCTGGTATGTTCTATTTTTTTATTTTATTTAAAAATTTATTGATTAGATAAAAAACCATTAACGTCAGAAAAAACAACAAACTCATCCATTTAGCAGAGAGAGCGCACTTAATTAAAAACCGCAGAGGTTTTTTAGTATTTTTTATTGCTTTAATAATATTTTTTGATCACCAAGACGATATAGATTAATAACACTACTAAGATCGTGAAGTACTTTACGTTTTTGTTTGCATTTTCTCTACTACTATATTAGTAAAGAAAATACCTATACTATTTATACATATTACTATAAATATTTTTAAGAGAATACATTCTCACAGAAACATTTCGTTAACATTGTAAACCGTTTTTAATAGAAAAATTCTGGAATAAAAAATAATACCAGTACTATACTGTATCGTAAAAGTTAAAAGAAGGTTGGGTAATAGAGTGGGGTAATTTAGTGGGTTAAGTTAAAAAAATGAAACCTAATTAAGAATTATTTTTCAGAAAAAAATATTTTGTGCTTAAAAATGATTTTTTAGGCACTAAACTTTTAAAATGGAATCAAGTTACGAAATAGCTTATTATACATCATAATAACTTATGATCATTTTTTGAAAGATTTCTCTAAAATAAGATCTTATTTTTTAAATTTACATTCTTTTTTACTTTTACAAGCCCGCTACACCCCATATGAAATTGACATATTTAAAAACGATAGATTATTTATTTAATAACGAAGGTTTAATAATAACGATAGAAGTTAAATTTGAATTATTTATAATTATTAATAAATTTAATATTTATTAATGTTTATAATTTTGTTATGTGTTTTCTCTATAATACAAATATTAAAAATATGAATAAAATAATTAAACAAAAACTTTAAATTTTAAAATAAATAAGATATTTATAAAAATGAATTAACAAGCAAACTTTTGGTTGAAAAATTATCCACATATTGCGATATTTTTTTTTGTTTATTCATTATTCGTCTTCAAACCGTGAAGCATCAAAAGTATCTAAACACAATATATATATATATATATATATATATATATATATATATATATATATATATATATATATATATATATATATATATAAATATATATATATATATATATATATATATATATATATATATATATAAATATATATATATATATATATATATATATATATATATATATATATATATATATATATATATATAAGTTAGTAAAAAACACTTATCTAACTTTTTTCTTCTTCTCGTTTTTTACTAATTTATTATTGCTCTGTTCTTTAAGAACATTGAGCACTCTATTTGTAAAATACACTAACATAATTTACATATATATATATATATACATATGTATATGTATATATATATATATATATATATATATATATATATATATATATATATATAAATATATATACATATGTATATATATATACATATATACATACATATGCATATGTATATATATATATACATAAATATGTATATGTATATATATACATATATATATATAGATACATACATACATAAATATATACATACATACATAAATACATACATACATACATACATACATTCATACATACATACATACATACATACATACATACATACATACATACATACATACATACTAGGGTGTCCCAAAATTTCAAAAACATTTGAATTTCAACTTACTTGTAGTTTTTTCCCATTGTCCTTTACCCTACATACATACATGCATACATACATGCATGCATTCATACATACATACATACATACATACATACATGCATGCATGCGTTCATACATACATACATACATACATACATACATACATACATACATACATACATACATACATACATACATTCATACATACATACATACATACATACATACATACATGCATGCATTCATACATACATACATACATACATACATACATACATACATACATACATACATACATACATACATACATACATTCATACATACATACATACATGCATACTAGGGTGTCCCAAAATTTCCAAAACATTTGAATTTCAACTTACTTGTAGTTTTTTCCCATTCTCCTTTACCTAGAAGTCCAAAAATCACAAAAAAAATGTTTGCATCTGCATTAAAACAGATAGATGTAAATATTGGTTTTTGACAGAAATCGAGCAAATAATATATAGTGGAAAAAATCTTTATTTAACAAGTAATTCATACTTTAAGTTTTTTCTCCTTTTTGAGCTTTTTTCTGTTATCTCTTGCAACTAGCATTACATTTTGCTTCATTTCCTCAGATTTGTGTGAGTTCACAAAATCTTAAATTAACCGAACATTTCGCTCTGCACAATCATTGACGCACATACTGTTTTTCGCAAATGATATGAAACTTTCAAGACTAGGGGTGTTTTTGTCCTCAATCCCACTCTCCACTTCAGTGGTGTCTATGTCTGCAACCTTCAATAGAATCCAACTCTGAGGCCCAACAAGATCAAACAGCTCAGTTAATTCTTGTATTGTTGGAAGTTGGGGTTTGCCGACCTTGAATTTATTTGGCACATCAAACTCCAACAGTCTATTCAATATCTTTACCTTTACTTAATAGTTCAGCATCAGCAAAAGCCAATAAAACCAGCTCCTCAACAAGATACCATGTGTGTCTTTGCATACTTTTGAGTAGAGCATGTCCCAGCTCTGGATATTGCTCTTTAATATGAAACACTTCTTTAAAAGCATTAAGATCATTGTTTGGAGCATTGTTAGTAAGATATGCTTTCAAAAACCATGGAGTATAGCAGATTGCAACAAAGAAAGAAAGCAGTTTCCATCATGATTTTCTCTTCTTCATTCATGACTTCAGATATCTTTGAAGTCATTGTGAGTTTAAGAAGAGACAATGCATCTGCCATGAATCTTGCTTCATGGCAGGCTCCTGGTTGGTGAAGAGAGAAGTTAGGAGCTTCTCCACCCAGGTAAAATACCACTAACTCACACAGCTCCTTGTAATCACCTCTAAGTACCCAACGTAATAGCTTGCTCTCCAAACTCTAGGGCTACTCTGGCTGTGGTAAGTAGAGGAGAACCAAGTTCTAGTTTACTCCAATCAAATTTCACTAAATCATATATATTCGGAGATTCTTTAACATCTTGCCATCATTTTTGCAGTCTTGTGTACAAACCTCTTCTTGGACCCTTTATTTTATCACCTTTCAAAGCCTCCATAAAGTGTGAAATATGGACTTCCAATATATGCCTCCTGCACATAAACCATAAAGTGAAACATCTAGGCTGGAGATAAGAATGGCAACAGCTCCAGAAAATATCCCAGTATTTGATGGTGTAGTTTCACAACATATAGCATAAATTTGATCTGTAATACCATAGTATCCATGCATGTTAAGGATAACTTCAACTTGATCACAACTTTTGTAGCTCTTGGCTTGAACCACTCCCAAGAGTATGTCATCTGTACTTTTTATGTCAAGGGAAGTGACACTTACAGCTATTCTTTCAACTGTGACAGTTATGCTCAGCTGTTCTTCTATCTGCTTCACTTGTTTTCCATCAAAATGAAGACTAAGTCTCTTTTCTTTCAATGCGTCAAATATGTCTTGCCTTATCTGATCACCTAATCCTTCAATTTGTTCAAACCTTTTTCTATGAACTGTGCTCTATGAACTGTGCTCTATCTTTTTTTATGAACTATGTGCTCCTTGATAAGTTGATTTCATCCAGATTCACACCACGTTTTTTATATATAGCTGCTACTATTGAAGTTTGAGGTCTTATGCCAACATTATATCTTGCAGCAGCTGCATTTGTGCATTCTATCAGTTCTTCAGGACTGATATGTATGAAAACCTTTGGGTTTAGATTTATGTCGGATATTTTCCTTATCAGAATCTTCTTCAGAGGATGGTTCATTATCAGGTTCAGGGTGAGAATTTTCATACTCAAAGAAATTTATCTGTTCATGCATTTCTGCTGGAGCAAAGTATGTATTGATTTTCTGTTTCTCTGTTTCTTTTATCCTCAACAGTCTCTGATATCTTTGTTCTTTGTTAATCATGGCTTTTTGATAGTTTTTGTCAAATTCTTCTGAAATATATTGTTTCCTTTCACCCTTTTGGTCTTTGTAGAAAAGCAAATCCTCATCTTTTGCATTCTTAGAATGAAGACGGTCAGAAGCAATCTTATCCTCAATATTAGGAATAGAAATATCAAAGAGACAGTTACTTTCCTCAATAAAATCCAATTGCATCTTTTCAAATGTATCTTGACTTGAATCCCAGTTTAAACTGCGTAATTTTCGCATCTTTTTATACTTCTGATCTAGCTTTAGAATCTTTTGACTTATAGAAGCTCCCTTCAATATAAAATCACCAAAACCAGCTTTTTTCCAGATTTCTATTACAGATGAAGAAATGCATCTTTTACTTGTTGTAGAACAAAGTACATCTCTACAAAGTAAATCAAACCCTACATGAGCTTGTGGACATGCAATCAGTTGCTTGGTTGGTTTGAATCTTGCAGATCTAAAATAAACAAAAAACTTGATCTAGATTTTTAAAAGGCAAACATGAGAAAACTCAATTCTTGTGTTATTCTGTCACCTTGTTGACCAGACATACCCCAAATGTCTCAACACACTGCCAACACTTGGAAGTTGATTCTACGGAAGCTCATTCAGTTGGTATTTAAGAAGGTAAATCAGCTTTCTTGGGTTAGTCTGTATAGAATTCTTCCTCTTTTCTCCACTTGCTTTTCTTTTACACTTAATTCTTCCCATTTTATCAAAATCGTATTTAATAATAGAAATTAAATAAGGTTAGTAAATATTATTTCACAGTAATGAAATTTGAAAAAAATATAACACAAATCTTAAACAAAAAACTATAAGAACAAAGACAGCTCTAATATAAAATCTCAGCATGCATATTGCAAACTGCGTACACTCGTACTGTAAACTGCATACACTTGTACTATAAACTGTGTACACTTGTATGTGTTGTGTATACAGTAAATACTGAATACCTACTCCAATAAGCACAAGAAAATATTAAATGTAATGATCACAAGCTTTCTTACTAGGAGTAATATGCATATTGCAACAACAATTAGAATTTTTCAAATATTTATTAAATTTTCAAATTTTTCAATTTTTACATCTATCACTTTGTAAAGTGTAAAATTAAATTTTTTTATATTTTTAGAATCAGAACATCAAGTAGAATGGGAAAAAACACCAAGTAAAATTTTTGGACATCCTAATACATACTTACATACATACATACATACATACATACATACATACATACATACATACATACATACATACATACATGCATACATACATGCATGTATGTACCAGAGGTGGAAAAAGTAACAAAATTTTGTAAAATTACTTGAGTGAAATTAAGCGCAAGTAAACGTTGCCGATTGAAAAGTTTACTCAAGTATAATAATTATTAAAAAAATCTTTTTTTAAAAAATACAACTTTTCTTCAATTGGAGAAAATAATTTTTTCTTTAGATTTGACTAATTTGAGCTTAATTTTATAAAACTGCTCCTTAGAAATACTAAAATGTTTACATCTTCTAAATTTTTTACAACACAAGAACACTGAAAAGGTGGGGCACACGTTAGCTGAAGAAAAAATCAAATAAATTAGGATGATAATGAAGGTAAAATAATTTATAAAAAAAAGCACTTCTTGTTAACAACTTAGCGTTAATTTTATTGTCAATACATTTTCAACTTTAATTTAAAATCATAAAGTCATTTTAAAATTAGGCAAACAATTTTATCAGTTTTATAAGTTCTTTAATAGTTCATCAATTTCAGCAACTGTTTTTCAATTATATTGAATAAAACAGGGTAGAAAGAAATTGAGAATGTAATGAAACAGTAATGACATTTATTATTCTTTTAAATATTGAAATATTACAATTTGAAACTATTTTTCGATTATTTTGGAGAGAATCTTTATCTGAATTAGATGATGTAAAATTTTAATAAAAATAATTTTATTTAAAAAACTGATTACATTTTTGTTTGAATAACTTTTTTTTTTTTTTTTGAAAAATGGACATCAAACTTTAGGAAGTAAAACTTTCTATCAGTAAACTTAAAACATTACCTTACATTCCGTCAAGAAGGTTTTTTCATAATTAAATTTCCAGTAAAATGTTAAGTTTAAAACAGAAACAGTAAAATATGGGGTTGAAAAAACTACTCAATTGCAACTTAGTAAATAAGACTTTTGTTAATTAATGTCTAAACTGGCAAATAAAACTCTAAAAATTCTTCGTATAAATATCAATTAATCAATTATTATCAAATCTATTCTAATATAAAGCTTTTTGCATACAAGAAATAGTAGCAAAAATACTTCAACACACTGCAAATTGAATTCAACGAATCAGTTATTAACGAAAACATTTCATGTCATTTGTTGAATTTTTATGAAAATGGCTTCTCTGGTGATCAAGGCAAGTAATACATAGTTTGTAGGTATGGTGCTAAATGACAATTGGAATTAGTCGTCAATAATGAAAAAACTCATTATACAGTTAGAAATTGAATTAATGCTGTTGATAATTGTCTCGTGTCATGATGGTATTTATTGCGATGTCAAAAAAGTTCATCAATTGACATCAACACCTAGCATCAGCCCCAACACCAACTTCAAAATTAACTAGCCTACAAACTTCAACCTACAACCAACCTTCAATACTGTAGTAAATCCGGTTATTCAAAAGGAAATTAAAAAAAAATGTTTAAAAACAGTTACAATTGGTCCAATCACTTGCCGCTTTAAAAATGTTGATGTGCAAAACGGACTGTCTCAATAAACTAGAAACACTGAAGAGATTGAAAGATGTTAACATCAAAAAAGCAACGAAAAAAGCTAGGAAACAAAGTAAACTTAACTTTGATGATGAGCAACAAATAAGCCAAGCAACAACTGTGACTCCAACAACAATAGAAGCAAACCAAGCATAAACAGAGCTATAAAGAGTCAAAGTAAAATTCAACAAGTATGAAAATTCAAAATGCAAGGTTTGTTCTTATCTCGCTGTTAATGCTAATAGCAACAGCTGTGTGTTTCCTCGATATGTTTTCCAGAATCAAGAATTTTTGGTCATAAACCAAACTTCCTCAAGTCAAATTTGAAAATAAACAGAACATTCAAGTAATGGTTGAGACACACAGACTATATCAATATTGCCTGAAAGTTCATTTTTACAAAAAAGAGCACCAAACTGAGAGCTGAATCTGAATTTTTGAATTTTCTAAAGAAAATTCATATGCTGGGACTGGGGATTTAGAGCACCAAATATCTTAAGAAATTACAAAAGGAAATAAGTAAATGAACCTTTCATTTTAATTGTGGGCATAGGTAGGAGCTCAAAAACTTGAATGGTAATCCTTATAGTAACATAAGAAAATAGAATTATAGAAACATGCCTTGGATAAGAAAATAGCATTATAAAAAATGAAGAACACAAGTGGAGAAAACCATCAGCAGTAAGCCTAAAAAATTAAAATAAAAAGTACATTACAGTTTTACATTTTTTCATTACCAGTTTATGTTCTTCATGCAGTATTAACATAGAGATAGCGAGGTTTACTTCTAAAGAAAGCTTCCTCTGTACCAATATTAAGCCATAAAGAAATATTTACCAGCACATAAAAGAAACATAGTTAATTGATTAACTAATGTCTTAAATAATTGATTAAATAATTGATGTCTACAAGCCATTAAAATTAATATGTCATTAAAAAGATTTACTTAGATTTAAAGAAAATTTTGGAAGCATTGTGCATGAGGTTTTGGTAAAGTTTAGATTGATTTTATTAACTAATTTATTTCACAAAAATCAACCTTAAAACCAATCTCCATAAGATTTATGAAGAAAAAAAAAAGAAAAAAAGGAAGGGCTAGATTGCTAAGATTTGGTCGAGCCTATCGAATCTAATAAAGAAATAATTAAAAACTCAAACAGAAATAATTAAGTTTAACTGCGAGAATTGGTCTTGATCCAAAAAGTATGCTTCTAAATATTTTGATATAAAAGAATTAAAAATTGAAGAAAATAAAAAAAAAAAATACCTGAAACAACATTTAAAAAAAGTGAAGGATCATTAGTTTACAAAGAAAATGGAAGAAAAACATGTGTATATATATATATATATATATATATATATATATATATATATATATATATATATATATATATATATATATATATATATATATATATTTATATATATATATATATTTATATTAGCGAAAAATAAAAAAAAATTACATAACTATTAGAAAAAAAAATTAAATAATTATTAACAAAAAAGACTGCATAAATATTAGCAAAAACCAGCAAATGCAAAAACTCTTTAAAATAACTGAAAATCTAATTATTTTTTTTTAATTTGTTTTCTATAACCAAATGGGATGTTACATCAGAGTCATCTGAAACTCATGCAGTTTGTATTTGTACCAATTTGTAGCCAACTAAATCTTATAATAAAATTAGCATAACTTTATTATAAAATGCAATGAAATTTAAATTAACATATAAACAATTGATTTCTAAGCTTGTATGCAACATAAATAAATGAAACATAAACAATGAAATTCATAATTAATAGATGCCAATAATGCTGTGGAGTAAACGCTTTAAAAGATTTAAAACTACTTGATACTGATAATATTAAAGAAACTTGTTAAACCAACAAAAACTACTGTTATAACTGAACGATTCATGCAATCAACAACAATTGATGATTATAAAGTAATGTTACACACATACAGTGGAAACGTCAATTGGAACAAAAATCTTTCTACTTTATTTCAAAGAACAATAACTGTGACAATAGCTTTGTTCTCTTAGACGCTTAATAAATTGGGTGGTGAGGGTAGAAACAAAAGGTGGGGTGGGAATTTTAGTCCAGATATGATGAACAAGGTGGGGATGGGGGGTGGGGGAGGTATTGGTCTTAGTTAATGAGTGGGTGGAAATTTTTTACAGAACACGAATAAACATCTTAATTTTAGTGTGGCTGTTTCAATATAATTCAATAGGATTTATTATGCCTATATAAGTTTTATACTATGGTGAGAAATAGACAAAAACCTAAATTTTGTCAAATCAAAATTTACGAGATTTTTCAAGGGTTGGCAATTTTTCCACTAAAATTTTTTATTTCTTATTAGTGACTGATATATATTTTTCTGATTTTTTTTTTTAAGTTTTAAAATGGGTCTTAATTTTTTTTTTCTTAGGAGTCCCAAGAAGTCCTTAGGCTCTCAGAGCACAAGGACTTCTTGAGCAGATGCGGATGAGCATTTAAATGGAAGTTCATGACTCCTTCCTAACCAATGTTGCAAAACTTGTCCAGAGTTGGGGTTTGAACCTGGGGTTTGTTTCTGAGGCAAGTGCGCTACCACAGCGCCACAGCTGCTTAATAAGCATGGGTGGGAAAAATTTTCAAAAACTAATAAACGTTAGGAAAGGTTGTACAAAGAATGTCAAGTCATGTTAGTTTAGAAAGACCTTTAAGTAATCAAATATCAAATTTCATTAAATCATTTTTAACAATATTGAAGTATTAAAGTTGACTGTTTATAAAAATGGAAAAAATTTTCTTTTAAAAAGTGGGAAAATACTTGGTACAAAAAGTTTTCATCACTTTAGCCCAAAACTTATACTTAGCCTTAACATTTTATATGACATTATATTATATTATATTAACATTTTATACAACGCTTTATACTTTAAAGTTTTTTTTAAATAATGCAAAATTAGGACAAAAACATCAAAAGCATGAATTCATTGAATTGAATTGTGTATATTTTATGTGAGAAAACTAAAAAAAAATTTAGAGATTTTTAAAAATATTTTCTTTTTTGTTTCAGTTGAGAACCACAAATAATTTTAAAAAATACTAAAGTATCATCACAATGAAAGTCAAAATTATTTATGGTGTAAAATTGTATCATCACAATGAAAGTCAAAATTATTTATGGTGTAAAAGTCAAAATTATTTATGGTGTAAAATTGTCTAATTTAAAATTAAGATTCCATCTAGCAAATATAAATTAATAGCATTGAAATCTATCAGATAACTCCTTGATTTTTTATTCCGAACATGGTCATAATCCAAAACATTTTCTTGTGAATGATCAATGATTGCAATTTATAATATTATGCTATTTGGCAAAAATAATTATGCCTAATAGTTTTATGTTTTCATTATGTTTAATTGTTATTGTTTTTGTTTTGTCTGTGACATCAGAACTTGCTGTTTTTTATTTTGGCAATTTCTTGAAAATACCAATTTATAAGAATATGGCTGATAATTGCCAACAAGTATGAAGCTTAGTATATAAAGCAGTAATTGGGTGAGTCAGTGAGCATCTGTTTAAGCATACTGTGATATCCATTAATATATATACAAGATATTTTTTAAAGTCTGTTTTACTACTTTCATAAGCAGTGAGTTCCATAAATTTGCAGACTTTGCAAATTTACAAACTATAAAAAAAATTTATGCTGTTCTTAATTTTTTGTTGTTTCTCTTTTTTAGTATTTTTGTATTATTTAAAACAGTGACTTTTAGCTTGATCTTGAAGAGCTGTTCTGTTGTGTTCTGTTTTATCATATTCATACTTTTACTGATTATCAATTTTCTTTTTTTTTTTTGCTCTTTATTTATTTAACTCACCTTGATGATGCACTCATTCAACAAATTCACTTTTTATATACAGCCAACACTCTGGAGAATAAAGGTGACAGTGGTTTAAGTAATTATCAGTCTTATTTTGCTTACAACCTGTTTCAACTTGACCTAATTTTTTCAAGTTAACAATCTTTTCAACCAAACAAATTAATTGAAATGCTTTGTCACATAATTTAGTCAAAATTTATTACTCTAAAATTTTTATATTTTTTAATTCTGTAAGATTATTTAATCTTGCAGAGGTACAAAGACATCATTGTTTTAAAAGTTGCCAGAGACTAGTGAAAATATAATGCATAAAATTTTATAGAAAAGTACTTGAAATAGTAAATTTAAACCCTTAATTTTATAGATCATTAAAAAAAGTCAGGTTCAACATTCGCAAAATTTTCTATTTCAACTTTTATCAATTTTTTTATAGATACAAAACTAATAGTAAAAAAAAATTATACTATAATAAAAAATCAAAATTAAATGCTTAAAAATATTTTTTTAATACCTTGCGAATCTTCGGAAAAAGTTGATTCTTCACCAACATCATTTAAATTCAAATCATTAAGATCTGTTAAGTCTGAATCGTTAGGATCAGTTAAATCTGAATCCAAGTTAGTGTAGACAACCTCTGAACAATCTATAGTACTCTGACTTCTACTTGAGTCAATATCACTACAGCTTGTTTGAGAAGAAAGATCATATATATTTTGATTTGATATGTTTGATTCAATTGAAGTATTAGTTTGAGAAGTAAAACCATGTATGCTTGATTCAGTCATAGTGTTAGAATTATAGTAAAAAGTCTCAAATTTTGATTCAGGTTCTAAAATTCAGATTGTTAGTTTTATTATAGCAAAAACATTTGAATTTGTAAACCAAACAAAATTAGTTAAAAGCTGCAACAAACAACAAGAAAAACATATTTATATATAACATATTGTATATTTAAAAAAAAAAATGCATTAAAATATGAAAAATAATAACATTTAATGTTTTAACTTAAGGTTTTTTCAGTTTAACAAAAAAATAGTCAATTAAATAGTTGAATAGTTTTAAGTTTCTCCTCATACCTGAATCTCCAGTTTGGATACTTGACATGCTGCCATGAATATTTGGTTGCGTAATAAAATTTGGTTGTGTAATTGAAAAACTAAATGAATTAGATTAAATTATTTAAAAAAAAAATTATAGTTGAATTAAGAATAGAAAAATCACAACTACTTATTTAAATAAATAATAATAATTAATAATAAAGAAATTATTAATTATAAAGAAATATACCAAAAACATATTTATCTATATTATAAGGAAAAGATAAAAATAATACTAAAATACCTAAGAAAACCAAAATTTTTATTTTAAATTATTTTTGAATTCATAAAAGTTTTTTTATTGTAATGGTATTTGTATTTTCACTTTTTTTTAAAATATGATGATGAAAGTATTTGCTTTTTTTAATCAATATACAAAACATAAAAATAATTTTTTTTTTAAACAAATTTTTTTAAGCTACTTTTTTTAACCCTTAAACTATAATTTTTTGGACTTGATTTTCATTCTTGAAACTGAAATTTACCATAATCTCCAAAGAAGATCACATTTATTTAGCAGACCAGCAAACTAAAATTTAAGTCACTCCGCAAAATTGAGCATTTCAAAATTTAGTTTAACAAACAACATGTAAACAACAATTATATTTTAAATACACACTCTCCTATTAGTTAAGTACTATTTAAAGTTAAGTACTATTTAAATAGTTAAATATTATGAATATGATATGAATGATGATTTAAAGTTATTTATTATCAACTGTGTGTTTTACAAATTGAAAACTTTTTATATTGCTTTCTTATTAAATTTTAATACCTTTCAAAAACAAAAAAACAAAAAAAACAAAAAAAAACAAAATATATATATATATATACACTACCATCCATAATTATTTGAATGGTCATACTTTTCAATATAAGACATCAAAATTTTACATACTATTGGGAGAAAAACTTAAACCAAAATCTTTCTAAGTTATATGTTAACTTCTTATTGCATTTACAAAAAAATTAATTTAAAGTCCCATTAGATAAATTTATAATTTACTTTATTCACCTTAGCGTATTATTCACCTTAGCAACAATAACTGTCATACATATGCTTGGCATTCTATTTAATGACTTATCCAACTTGTCTAAGTCAATTTTATGCCACTAACTAATAAGTTTTTTCCACATTTTATGCGTTATTAGACATTAGTTTTTATTATTACTTTTAATTCAAATCTTATAGGAGTGAGATCATGTGATTGGGGAGACTAAATCATTCTATTCAATATTTGATCATTCTCGAACTCAGTCAAATAACTTATACCATGTTCTAAAGAGTATGTTTTGGTTTTAAGCTTTAATGTTTAATGTTTTGGTTTTTTAGTTTTAAGTCATTTTCTTCTAAAAAAAATAGTTTCCCATTAACTCAAATTTTCAAAGGTATAGCATGTCATTTTTACACATCTTTCAACAGATTATGTATGAGAGGGCTATTTTGTTACTTTCATTGGAGAGTTGATAAATTCTTTAACTGCTTCAGTTGATAAATTACATGTTAAAGGTGGATCAGTAATATCACTAAAGTTTATAAGTTCATACAAACAGGTTGCTTCCATAATGATGGATAGAGTCATTGAAACCTAAAAGATCTCCAAATTGAAGTGCGTCATTTCCAGCTCAACTAAATTCAACTATTTTATTAACTGCTTCTTTTCTCTTATCTTCAATTTGATTACAAAGCATACTTTACAAAACTGATTCAGGGTGAACATACCATGCTGATCATTTAAAAGTGAGTAAAGCAATGCCAATTACCTCCTGAGTTTGATTTTTTAGTAATTGCATCTGTTTAAGTAAGTTGATTTATCCTTCCACCCAGCATGAATTTACTATAATGTTCAAACAGTTAGGAACATACACACCTACTATGTACTCAGTAATCATTCTCAACCTATTTAAATGGTCACCTGTTAATCCATATTTAGACACTCAGATTCTTCAAAATCTTAAAGGCAGTAGTTAGCCATCTACTATGACAAAAATGACCAATTTCTAGTAATGCCAGTCTCTTAGGCAGAATTCCTATTTTAAGAGATGTTACAATCTGATATGCATAGCTCTGATCAGTGCTTAGAACTATGATAATGTCAAAACTGAGGTAGATAATTGAAAAGCTTTCACACACTTTTAATTCTTGGTTTCAAGGTTGGTAGCATCATTCAACATCTTACTCAGCGGTTCTGACCAATAATTGCTGGCTTTAGTAGGACCATTAAAAAACTTCCATTCAACTAAATAATTGGCAATTACCTCTCTAGATTTTTTTTAAATCTGATTCTTCAGGAACAAAATGGAATAGAAAATCTCCACCAGGTTCACTTCACACAGTATAATGTTCTTCTTTTATGAAACCTGGAAATTTTCTGCCATCAACATCAAAAAATAAATTTAGTTTCATCTTTTCTACCAGCAAAAAAGTACAACTTAAACCATTATTGTTTAGTTCATTTTGGAGTTTTGAGGTCAATTCTTTTACAGTTTTTTCTTGAGTTTGCTTAATATGTTATGGTCAATAATTAGGCAAGTGTTTCCTTTAGTGATAATTTTAGCATCAATAAGGGCAGCAGTTACTATTTCTGCAGATTCTCTTAAACCTGTATGACGCCTTAAGTATGCAAATGATATTTTTTTTGTTTTCAAAATATTAATTTTAGTTTTATCATTTGTATCTTCACAGACTGAGTCTCGGTATCTTGTATCTTGACAGACTTCACATGTCTGAGTCTCGGGAAAGTAAAAATCATTTTCTTGATTTATAATCTCCTGATCTGTTTTTTATTTTTTCATTTGTAAAACCTGATTTTCTATAGTCCTTAAATTTTTGTTTCCAAGTTTCAATATAATCAATTTGCAAGTCCAGTTATCAATTCTGAAGGAAAAAGTTGGAACTAAAGCTATCCTTTAAATAGAATTTTTCCACAATAACAAAATTCCTGGAATAACATCTTTTATAAGCTGATCAAAAGTATAGTTTCTGTAATCTTCTCCATTAATCTCCCTTGAATATAAACCATACTTGAGAATATCTCCATAAGTTGAGAGTTCTGATCGAAGAAACTCTGAACTTTTTCCAATTGAGTTACTAAGCTGATAAGCTGATTTACTTATGGTTTTGGTGGTATATGACATCTTTATAATAAATTAAAAAAAAAAACTTTAAAAAAATGTTTATGCTCTAATTTTTATTTTACTTTAACAACCAATAAAATAATTAGTATAATTAGAATAATTTAAACAAATAATTAGATGCTTTTTACTAATATAAAATTGTATGTAGATATGTTTTGTAGAATAAATATTATACAATTACACTTGTTTAAATACAGTTAAATGCATGTTTGTAGCAAGTCCTTAAATTTAAAGTCCTACTTTATGCATAATATCAAAACTTTTTAGCTATTTAGAAATATATTTCAAACGAAAGTATTTGAATGGTTTTTACTAATATTGTATGTAGATACGTTTTGTAGAATAAACTAATTTCATTTATATATACTTTTATTATATATTATGTTACAATATTCAAAATATAATTGTTGTTTACACATTGTTTGTTAAACTAAATTTTGAAATACATAATTTTGTAGACAGAGTTAAATTTTAGTTTGCTAAATGGTCTAGTATATGAATGCGAAGGCCAAAAAATTAATAATAAAGTAGCTTAAAACATTTTTTTTTTCGAAAAAAAAATTATTTTTATGCTTTGAATACTGCTTTACAACAACAACAGCAACAAAAACAACAACAAAAAATACTAGCCATCATCAAATTTTGAAAAAAAGTGAAAATCGACACACCCTAACAACCATTAAAGGTTTACAAGCTTCTTTTTCTCTTATTGACAATTAAACATTAATGAAAAATTTCAAAATGTAGAAACATTTATTTAAGAAAAGTCAATTATTTTATTTTTTTGGCACAACCCTAAAAAGCATAATTACTTAACATTATCAACAATAAATGTGTATCAAATTTTAGTTTGCTGGATGACTTTTTACATTTATTTTTTACACCATTGTGCTGAATGGATATGCAAATTGAATCACAATTGTTTGGTTTATAATAGTTGTTTCAAAATATTTATAATAAGTTATCAACTTTAATTGATGTAAACCAATTATAATAAATATAGTTATTTTATTTAGAAAAAAAAAAGTTCATAGTCATTGATCAAGTCCATCAAAATTTATATTAGAAATGCAATATCTTTTTTATAAAATATGACTTATTTAGTTTAAAAACTTTAAAACAATTTTGTAAACTAAAATAAACTGGCACATTACACTAAAGAAATTTTTGCACATCTGATCTTTACTAACATCAGATGTGCAAAAACCTAATAAATATTTTATTAAGATTTTTAATCATCATCATCATCATCATCATCATCACTACCATCATCTTCACATCATCATCATCATCATCATCATCATCATCATCATCATCATCATCATCATCATCATCATCATCATCATCATCATCATCATCATCATCATCATCATCATCATCATCATCATCATCATCATCATCATCATCATCATCATCATCATCATCATCATCATCTTAAAATATGTTATAATTTTGTATGATGTTTTCATGTTAAAGAATGTTGATAATTCTAAGAGATTATTTGTTAATGGTTCAAATTAAAATTGATTTAATTGTGCAATGTGCATGATCAAAAAAGTGACTTTTAATTTTTCCTTTAAATATATTGTAAATATCAAAGACAATCTATTTCTAATAAAAGGTATCACCTTCCCAAAAATCTATCTAAAGTAATGGATTTAGTAATTTTTTAGTCTTATTTTAAAGAATAAAAAGCTATAACAATTCTACAACTGGGGCTATTTCCAATAACTGGGAGTTATGATGCCGCAGAAACTAAAAAAATTGCCAACCAACATTTGAAAGAACTTATAATCACTTTCAAATAAAATATTGTTGATTTGAAAACAGCTGGAGCAGGCGTTATGTGTAAGTTTAGATATGATTGTCCTGCTCACCACAAGAGATTTTTTCTACAAGATAGCAAGAAACTGGATTTTTGTGAGAAAAAAAAAGTGGTGATGAAGTATATGATGATGAAATTACTTTTAGAATCAAGTTGGGTATTAACTTTAAAAAATTTGAAAATGACAAAAATTTGTGAAAAATTATGATAAGTCAAAAAATTTATTCATCAGCAAGATAACAATAAAGAAAGATTTATTATTCAAAAAAGTTATTCATCAGCCAATAAAAGAAAATTCTAAAAGTTTTCTTTAGATGGTTACTTACCAAAAATAGGATGTTATATATGTGAAACAAGAAACTAAAAAGAAGATCAGTTTAATAAGAGATATTAACAACAGATAAATTCTACTAAAACAATTATTGAAAGGTTTATCATGCTATATAATATATATTATGTGATTTATCATGCTATATAGCTGTATAAAAATCAGCCTGATTGAATTAAAAACTACTGACAGAATTCAAGAAAATAATTTGACTTCTCTTAAGATATACTAAAATTTATTAGCAGTTCTGTCTCCCTGACTACCCTTAAGGATAGGTTGGCAGTTTTGTCTCCTTTACTATAAATTTGTTAGGTTTTTTTAAATTTTTTATGTTTTAATGGGCATTATTAAATAATTCAAATAGTTAAATAATTGTTACTCAAATATTCAAATAGTCAAACAAGCAGTTCAATCAAACAAGCACAACAAAAGTAGTGCATATTTATATCTTGCTTTGTTGCTGTGTTTTTATTTGCATAACAGAAATAGAACATAAAAACATTTTAGATCAATCAACCTTAGGGATTCTAGCGTTTACTGAAGTCGATATTTCTTTTCTTTATTTATATTATCATTACTGTTCTACAGTATGAAAGAAATATAAAGTGATACAATCTTATATTGCAGCAAATTTGCCATAAATTGTCACTGACAGCATCATATAGAAACATTCAATATGGGGAGGTATATATTGAAGGTGTAAAGTAATTCATAGCAAAATATGGCGTACCTTTTTTTATTAATTTTTTTAATTCCTATTTTTCAAATATTTATAAATATAAGAAATTTCCTAAATTATAATTTAGTTAAAATTACAAAGAAAATATTTTCTATTTGATCAAACATGTTGAGTTTTGTACTAAAGTATTTTTGCACTGTTTTTATGTCATTATATCAGTATAAACAAATGTGCAGTCAAAATTCATTGTAATTTGAAGGAAATTTATGGCTATAATGATCTAGCATGTGTCAATGTGTCAGAAGTGGTGCACTGCCAATGGTGGTAATATTATCTCCCCAAAGGATTTCCTGGAATCATAATATCAAACACTTTTTAATTTTTTTTTTCAACACTCTAGCATTTCCACAAATAAAAGCATAATGGGAAAGAATTAATGTTAAAATAACCTAATTCAAACCTTTTCCAACAAAAAATCCTGCAAAGCAGCCAGATATTTATATTAGTTATTGAAAAAACATCATAAGTCCAACTTTATCTCACAACAAAAAATATAAGCCATACATTATTTCTCTAATAACTTCAAGTATCTTGCGGTATTGGTGTGTTGCGGTTTTGTAGGATTAAAATAAAATAGAACAGACTTGGATTGCTTTTTTAATAACTGATTTTTTGGCAAGTTGTTATGATTGTTACTGGATTACATATTGGCAATAGCAGGCTGAATAACATTTAAATGGATAATAGTAAAATATAAAACAAACTTATCTTTAAAAATAATCCACATAACAACCACCACTGGAGAGAAACTTGAAGGAAAGTAAACTTTTACCAAAAATTTACTCTTAGCAAAAAATTTTATTATTATTATTATTATTACTATTATTATTATAAATTTGTAGTATTAAAATTGTTAAATTATTCATATAAATGCAAAAAAATACAAACAAAATTGAAAATCAACCTGATTGTTGAGCTTGAAGTAATGTCTGATAACATTCTAGAAAAATGTGTTAAATGTATAAAAGTATAAAAATGTATAAAGATGATGAAAGTCCAAATAAAAATTAGTTAGATTAAAGCGAAAATAATTGAAAGATGAAAAATATTTTTTAAACAAGAGCAATTGTAAAAAAAATTTCAAAAAAATTGCAAACATATTATTTTAAATATCCAATAATTATAAAAAAATTGTGATAATATAATAATGAAAAATAACTAAATGTCTAAAAGCACATACACATTATCCCAAACATTGCTAACATGTGGATTATAGTCAACCTTCTGAACATCTGAATAAAAATACTTGAATGGAGAAGGTGATGAAGGTAATGGTGGGACATCAAACTTATTATTGAAAGCTATCTGTTTATCTGATATTATGGGAACTTTAAATCTTTGCCACCTGTTTTTGTATAAAACCCTATTGTAAAATAAACTTTTCTTCTAAAGATCTTCTATATAAACTTACATTCTAAAATTCATATTTTTAAACACCATTTTAAACTTACATCAAGCAGAAAAGTAAATATCCAATTGCAATAATGGTAACAAGCAATAAAACCCCTATAGTAATTAAGCCAACGAAGTAATACTTTTTTTTATATGTTTTTGAAACAGATGTCACTATGTCTTGAGAAGTTGTTGTCATGTTAATAGCTAAAAGCAATTTTTTAAGTTAACATTTTTGTACTTATTAAATTTACAATCAATCAAAATTTAAGAAGAAAGAGCATCAAATTTTATACCTTGGTCACTAGATAAAACCTGAGTCACTGTAGCATTTCCCATCGAACTAATTCCACTTAACTGATACCTAAAGAAATAAAATTATAAAGATTTCTTGGATGAAAAAGTAAAAAATTTCAAAATCAAAAATGATTTACATTATATTTTTATCAGT
Organism: Hydra vulgaris; assembly: GCF_038396675.1. Classification (NCBI taxonomy): domain Eukaryota; kingdom Metazoa; phylum Cnidaria; class Hydrozoa; order Anthoathecata; family Hydridae; genus Hydra; species Hydra vulgaris. Next base: position 53,715,006 of record NC_088921.1, read on the forward strand.
AGGTAGTGGTCCATTACAAGGTAATGTGCTATTCTTAGGATCTTTACATTCTGCTTGTGTTCCAAAACTAATAGGATAAGTGTACAGTTGATTAGCTCCACTGGTGTCTCTTCGTTTTCTTGTGTTATTTAATTGAACCTTTGGAATTGTGATAGTGTAAGCCAAATATTTTCTCATTTTATTTTTGTTGACATTTGGATTATACACAACATCGTACCATGAAATGCGAGGAAGAAATCTGTAGTATCCAACTAAAAAGAGATTTTAGTTTAATCTATACTGGCTGCAAAACTAAAAAAATTTTAGTTGTTTTTGTCTGTTCATTACATTGGATCTTAAAAGTTTTTTTGGATGAAATATTTTTAAGTAAGAAGGTATTGAATATTCTAATTTTAATTAGTGTAAGATATGTACTAATTACTCAAGTTCATCTATGAAACCATCCAAAGTAAAAAGAGTAATGGAAATTTTATGCTCATAATTTTTTAAAAAAAGAACCTCTTAATAATTGCACATACAGTATACACTAATATTTCAAGGTGGACATACGTCTTCTTGTTTTTTAAGAACAATTAATAAAATTAGTCAGCTTTTGTTAAAAAGCTAGGGCTAAAAAAAAACTTTACTTGAAGCTAAACATTCACAAACAGATAAAATCCGAAAAAATCTCAAAAAATTTAGAGATAATCTTTTTAACTACGTTGGGGTTTGGAAACTAAATGAGTGTTGAAGTATATTAGATATTTTAATATTATTTTCTACATATATACTTTTTGTGTGCATATTTATCATAATAAGATAATGATGATTATTAATCCGTCCGATACTGTATATATATATATATATATATATATATATATATATATATATATATATATATATATATATATATATATATCCGATACTGTATATATATACATATATATGTGTATATATATATATATATATATATATATATATATATATATATATATATATATATATATATATATATTGTCAGAGCAGGTTATCCTGCTACTGGTAACATGTAACCCAGTACAATCTGCTTCATGTCCTGCTGCCTTGTAGGATACGCCTTTTTAGGCAAAGGCTAGGAGATGCCAACTCCGATTTAAAACACCCCCTGCCTTGGGGCTCTTGGTTGAGTAAAGGCTAGAGATGGTGTCTCGATAAAAATACTCATCTTGAGCAGATGTTAAATGCATCCAGCTACTGTCTTGTAGAAGGCCTCCTAGGCAAAGACTTAAGGGGTAAACAGATTCTATCTGTTGACCAGCCTCGCACCCCTTCTTCATCTATTAGGCTGGCGCAGATGTATTTTTAATACATTGTTTCCAGTTTAGGATGTTGAATGCTGGATCTTCTTGACTCAATGCATGGGTTTGCTTGTGTCACTGTTTTTATGACTAGGCAACTCATTCTATTATCTCCTTATGAGGGTACAGCTCTAAAACTCAGTTTTATGGTTCTGAGGCCGGCTGGTAGTCAGGTTTCCCGAACTCTGTGGTAGCTCTCAGAGAGGCTGATTCCATCAACAGCTGAAAAATATTAAAGTATTAACAGTGCCATGTTGCGCATGGATGGTGTCCCTGTTTGTACTTTTGGTGTGCATTGCGGAGGCCACATTTGGAGCCCTTTGTTACGGCTTAGGGTTTATTAGTAGTAATGAGGCAATTGCTTGGGCTATTAAACGGTGTTCTGAGTACTATCTATGCTTTGAGTCAAGTTCTTCAATCTAATTTAAAAATGAATAAAGTACCAAAAACTATAAAACACAAAAAACCATCATCATCACCAAGTTCTCTAAACCTATCATTCACTAATATTCGTGGTCTTCGAAGTAACTTTTCTTCTGTTGAGTCTTATCTCTTGCAAAGTTCACCAGACCTACTTGCTCTTTGTGAGACTAATTTGAGTTCGGCTGTCTCATCTTGTGATCTTAGTGTTGATGGTTATCTTCCTCTGATTCGTAAAGACTCCAATAGCCACATGCTTGGCCTGGGCATTTACATTCGTAAGAATTCACCTGTTTGTCGTGAAACTAGGTTTGAATCCACAGACTATTCTTTCATGTGCTTTCGTTTAGCACCACTTCACTCTATTGCCTTTCTCTTTGTTCTATATCGCTCTCCTTCATCTCAAGACTGCACTCTTTTTGATGTTATTTCTGATCATATTGACCAAGCCCTCTCTCTTTATCCATCAGCTAATATAGTTGTTGTCGGTGACTTTAATGCTCACCACTCTGAATGGCTTGGCTCTAGTGTCAGTGACTCTGAAGGCATTAAAGCCCACAACTTTTGCCTTTCTCAATCCCTAACTCAAATAGTCAACTTTCCAACTCCCTTTCCAGACAACCCGAAACATTTACCTTCTCTACTCGACTTATGTCTTGTTTCTGATCCTAGCCTGTGCTCAGTTTCTTCACATTCACCCTTAAGTTCTTCTGATCACAGTTTGATCTCTCTAAAACTATTATTTCATTCTTCTTCATCACCTGAATCCCCCTATTATCGAACCTCTTACAACTACAGTAAAGCTGACTGGGATTCTTTCCGTGATTTTCTTCGTGATGGCCCTTGGGTAGAAATCTTTCAACTTCCTGTCAACAAATGTGCTTCTTACATAACTTCGTGGATTCAGGCTGGCATGGAATCTTTTATTCCCTCTCGACGATTCCAGGTCAAGCCTCACTCTCCTCCATGGTTTTCCTCACACTGTGCTGCTGTGATTGCCAATCAAAACCGTTACTTCCATATTTATCAGCAAAACAATTCTCCAGAAAACAGACGTCTGTTTATTACTGCTAGAAACAACTGTAAAAAGGTTTTGTCTAACGCCAAAACCCGCTATTCTCAAGTCATGAAATCTCGTATCTCATCTCAAAAATTAAGCTCTCGTGACTTCTGGAGAATCTTTAATAATATCAATAATAAGGGCAAATCTATAATTCCACCTCTCTTGTATGGTTCAGACTTTGTCACCTCACCTAAAGACAAAGCCGAACTGTTTGCTAAAAACTTTTCATCAATATCATCTCTTGATTCCACTAATTGCGTTCTACCTGATATTGCCAACAAACAGGTTGATCCATTGCTTGACATTCATATCACTCCAGCATCTGTATCTAAAGTGATTTCCTGCCTAGACTCTTCTACAGCTTGTGGCCCAGACAACATACCTGTTATTGTCTTGCAGAAGTGTTCTCCGGAGCTGTCGTCTATACTCTCAAAACTATTCAACAAGTGCTTTTCAGAGTCTTGTTTTCCAGCCTGCTGGAAAGCCGCATCTGTTATCCCTATCTTCAAAAATTCTGGGGAGCGATCTGATTCATCTAACTACCGCCCCATAAGTCTTCTTCCTATCATAAGCAAGGTTTTTGAATCTTTAATTAACAAACACTTAATTTCTCATCTTGAATCTAATAACTTACTTTTTGACCATCAATATGGATTTCGATCTTCTCGTTCTACAGCTGATTTGCTAACAGTAATAATCGACAGGTTTTATCGTGCATTAGATGAAGGTGGAGAGGTTAAGGCCATCGCTCTTGACATTTCAAAAGCGTTTGATAAAGTTTGGCATGCTGGTCTTCTCCATAAGCTTTCTTCTTATGGTGTATCCGGCAACATCTTTAAGATCATTGAATCCTTCCTTTCCAATCGTAGCATAAAAGTTGTCCTCGATGGACAACACTCTTCTTCTTATTCTATAACTTCAGGGGTTCCTCAAGGTTCTATCTTTGGCCCTATACTCTTTTTAATTTACATTAACGATCTTCCAGATATTCTCACATCTAAGGTGGCATTGTTTGCTGATGATACTACCATTTATTCTTGTCGTGATAAGAAACCAACACCCTCTGATTGCTTGGAGGGGGCATTTGAGCTTGAAAAGGATATCACTTCTGCTACAGCATGCGGCTCACAGTGGCTGGTGAACTTTAATTCAGATAAAACTCAATTTTTTTCAGCCAATCGTTATCGCAATAATTTAGATCTTCCTATATTTATGAACGGTGATGTACTCGATGAGTCACCTACTCTTCATCTTCTAGGATTAACTCTTACTTCCAATCTTTCTTGGAAACTATATATCAAATCAGTTGCAAAATTAGCATCTGCTAAGGTTGCATCTCTTTATCGAGCTCGCCACTTTCTTACTCTGAATTCTATTCTCTTTCTCTATAAATCTCAAATCCGGCCTTGTATGGAATACTGTTGCCATATCTGGGGCGGATCTTCTAATGATGCCCTTTCTCTTTTAGACAAGGTGCAAAAACGCATTGTAAACATAGTTGGACCTGCTCTTGCAGCCAACCTTCAACCATTATCACATCATCGTAATGTTGCTTCTCTTTCTCTTTTCTACAAATACTATAATAGGCACTGCTCTAAAGAGCTAGCGTCTCTTGTGCCATCTACTAAAATTCATTCTCGTGTTACTCGTCATTCAATTAAGTGTCATCCTTTTTCTGTGACTGTTCCTAAGTGCTCCAAAAACGCTTATTCGTCTAGTTTTTTTCCTCGAACATCAGCTCTTTGGAATTCGCTTCCTTCATCTTGCTTTCCTGATTCATATAATTTGCAATCTTTTAAATCGTCCGTCAATCGTTATCTTGCTCTACAATCTTCATCTTTTCTCTTGCAGTAACTTCCAACTTTAATTAGTGGCTGCTTGCAGCCTTGTTGGAAGCGAAGATGTTAAAAAAAAAAAAAAAATCGATAAAAATGCTCTTAACCAAGTTTAATACAATTATGCTATGACAGGGTTCACTTTTCCTAGCCTTTGCTAAACATTTTACTTTAAATAATATTATTTAACTTTAATCAAAAAAATTATTCAAATTAAAAAAAAATTTTAAAAACCTTCTTTTTAAAAAATTTTTTAAAAAACTCAAACAACAAAAAAATTGTTGGATAATTAGTTATTTTGTTAAACAAAAAAATTGTTTTATATTCAGTTGATCCAATAGTTAAATTATTAGACCAAGACCAAATTAGTAGATCCAATAACTAAATTATTAGACTTTTATTAGAAAATTTTTTATATGTATTAGTTAATACTAATTTTTTATTCCATTCTTTTATCTAAACAAAAATTTCTGTTTACTTAAAAATTTAACAGCAACAAGCTGCAATTCTTTTGTTTACACTGTTTTCTAACAGAAACAAACTGCGAGACTTAAAGAGGTAGAATAGAATCAGCTATAGGTAGGTAAGACTTAAAGAGAATAGAATCAGCTTATTCAAAAGCTAATAATTAAACTAGAATCTAAAATTAAAAAAAGTTAATTAAAATTTAAAAAATATATTAAATAATAAACATTAAAAAAAAAATTGTTATACAAACATACAGTAACAGTTTGAAACCCTTAAATTTATTTATAAATCTTTTATTTTATTCATATTTACTCTGACCATAAACAAGATGAAGGTTTTTTTCCTTCTATTAACAACTTTATAGTTTTATAGTTGTTTAACAAAAAGTGTTACATTTTAAATCAGCTCATGCATTTTTTGAGTGATATTTTCTTTAGGATAGCAAGCACGAAATTTAAAAGTAAATGAACTTATATAACTTAGAAGCTCACTTATTTCAGCATTGTAAAAAAGCACATATTACACTAACAGTTCAAGACTACTAGTATGTGAGAGTATTGAATATCTTTACTGCTGTGTGAGAGTATTTAAAATCTTTACTGCTGTGTGAGAGTATTCAATATCTTTAGCAACTCACATTTCACACATTCTCACATCTTCACTATTACATAAAGATAAATCAGACTGACGATCTAAAGTCTTACATTCCTTTAGTAATAATTTATACAACTTTCCTAATATAATATGCAAAACAGAAGGGATTACATTTTCCAAAGTTATTATGAAAAAAATCACAGGAGCAATAATTCAATAATAAAGCTTACAAAGAGTTTTTAAATTTCCGCAAGTCTATTTTCACAAAAGTTCTTGTTAAAAGATTTTATTGTTCTTTCTAAGATTTTAGAATTAGCTGGTGTGTAAGGCATAGAGAATGAGCTTCTCATATATTATAACTCAACTAGATCTGTAGAACTAGGAAAGCTAGCAGCTGAATCCTGGTTTCCAGGAACATCATAGATAAAATTAAAATCATCACCTCAGAATAGCCTAATTTTTTCGCCTTTTAATTTTTAATTTAATTTAAAATCTGACGACGGAATTCTTCTAGATGTCATTGACATAATTGCTCAAGAATAAAGGTAATATTCTCATGACAATCTGAACCCTGATAAATACAAAATAAAGTAACATCATACACAGATCCAAATGATTTAGAATTGACAACTTCAAAATGAAATCATATAATACCCAGTTTTATCTCCAGAAAAAAAGGAGCATCAATACTTCACCAAAAAAACTATCAGAGTTGAGATGGTTCCAATTTTGATAATTGTTAAAAAACTTCTTCATTATAAGTTTTCAAATTCTTAAACACAAATTCAGAGACTGTTCAAAGTACTTCATTTGGAGATGGATAAAGCAACATAGATTTCACAGTAATATGTTCTTTACTGATATGCATTGTCCACAGTTCTTGTTCTTTTTAAATAGAAATATGATATAAACAAATGAAACAATATTTATTGACAAATAGATGCACTTGATAAAAGAAGATATTAGTCTAATTGTTCATGGAAAAAAATTATGTGTAACTTTGTTTATTTTACACTTTAAAACTTGTCTTGCTAAAATAGTTGTTTCATTAAAATTTATAGTTAGGGATGTAATGCATTTAAGGTTGTAAAAAGGCTTTAAGTTCAAAATCATTCTTTATAATATAGCTAAAAAAATATATAGAAAATTATTATTGGAATTTGATTTTCATAAAGGGTTGAAATTTAAATAATTTAGTGCACATTACAAAAGTATTACATTTTCCACTTATTATAAATACAAACAAAAACATTAATGCACTAAAAACAGACTTTTTGTAAAAGAATTATCTATGCACACCAAATATTGAATAAAACAGACATTCATTGATAAGTGTTCTAAATTTAAACCATCAAGCATAAAAATAACAGAAATGTGATCCTAAACCGTTGTTTTGAAAAACTTGATTTTTATTCTAGTTAATGTAAACATTTTGCAAGGATAGATCTTTTATAATTTTTAAAAATCTTTTATAATTTTTTTATTTGAAGTTTTAAGCGTGTATAGAAAAAATTTAATAGTATTTTAAAATCAATGAGTTTGAAACTCTTTATGCAGAAAATGTTTATTTTTTGTTAAACTCATACCGTATTGTCCAACTTTATACTGTGCGAAACATCAGTGTATAAATCACATATTTTTATAACTTTCAACTTAATTTCACCGTAATTTCAAATAGTTTTTAAAACTATTTCATAAGAATGTATTCTTTTAATTAGCATTTATTTCCAATAGCATTTATAAAGCATTTATTTTCAATCTTAAATAGAATTTATTTTCAATCTGACTTCAATGAATCACCGAAGCCACATCTTTTCAATGTAACTGTTCCTTCTGTAAAAAAAATATTTATTCATCTTTTCATCATTTTCTTCATCTTTAGTTTTCTTCCTTGAACAGCAGTGTTTTACAACTTTCTTCTGTTTATTTCTGTCATACTGCTTATTTCATATTTCTAGTTCTTCTTATTTTAAGTTTTTCTAAATAGCTATAAATTAGGTTTATATACTGTAATAATGTAATAAAGGTAAAAAATTGTATTTATTTACAATTTTTTTTTCCTTCTGAATTTTAATTTTGTGTTAAAACATACATCTGTATGTGTATGTGCGTGAGTATGTAAAATGTTTACAAACACATATGTATATATATATATATATATATATATATATATATATATATATATATATATATATATATAATATATATATATATATATATATATATATATATATATAGTATTTATAAGTTCCTTTACTTTAAGTATACAATATAATTGCAAGCTTCTCATATAAGATTATTGGAAAATTTTGAAAAAAAAAAACTTTTGCTATGGTTTTTAATAATATTCTCTACATTTTAAGGTTTTCATTAAATGTGTTTGTAAGTTCATCATAACTTAACCTCAGAATAACTCTTACTTGACAAAATTGTATTGCTTTTATTCCCTGTTGTTTTTTTAATCTTATATATTATGTATATCATTGGATGCCACTTGTCATTTTAAATGTTTTCTGCATTAAAAAATTTTAGAGAACTGCATTATATCTAATAAAATTCTCTAAAATTTTTAATTTTCTTTTTATTTCTCTGTTACTGATCATAGAGCCATCCTTCATACCTATTATTTGTCACTTTGTTGTTTTGCTTACTGCTTTTCTACCCATTTATGTGTTCCTTAAAATTGAGAACTTATTGAATTATTCAGAAAAGCTTTAAATGTAGCATCAAAACCTAAAGAAATCATCAAATGTGACTGGTCATCATTACCTAAAGAAATCGTCAAAGTAACAAATGATTTAATAAAATAAATATAAATAACAGTTGGGTTGAGATGAAAGTAGAATCCGAATCAATTTAAAAGTTTGTTTGCTTTTTTTTTACAGCATTCTCTTTAATGTTTTTTTTATTCTTTTGATAAAACATCAACATAAAGTTTGTTATCGACATTAGTTAGTAATAGAAAAAAAGTTTTTCTGTTGTTCAAAATCACAAAAACTTCAAAATTACAAAAGAATAATGCAAAACAACTATGATTTTGTTTTATTTATTTTTCTAAAATATTTGTATTAATAGGTTTAATAACAAAAATTTTCAGTCTATAAAAACAAAAATAAAATTTGAAATAAATTTGAAATAAGCATTTTTAAATTTTATTCAAAAAAAATTTGCGTTCTTAAATTCTAACTTAAAAATTTCTGACCTTCAAGTTTTAATAAAAACAACAACATAATGAACATTATATAGACAATTGTTTAGCGCTGGACCAAAATCATTCAATCTTATTTACTTATTAATTAAATATTAAAATATTAATAATTAAAAAAATTTACATAAATAAATAATAATAATAAAATTTACATAAATAAATAATAATAAATAATAAACTGAATTGGTGATTTGATGCATATTTGATTTGATACATATTTCTGGCATTAAAATAGTATGTCTATTGTCAAGAAAAGTGGTATTTATAGACATAAATAAGTACCACTTATTAAATTTTATTTTTTTAAAAACTTCAAAAGAACAACTTAACACACTGGTAATTTTTTAAGTAAAAATAAAAACATTTTGAATATTTTGAATTTTTATTTTTATACTGTTTACAAACATCGACTGGCAAATAGGGAGAACATAGAAAGAGTGCTGCAACATCAACTGACAAGTAGGTAGAACATGTAAGAAGTGCTGCTACATTGCCTGAAGTTATTGGTTTAAGCAGGCAATCTATCAACTAACAAAAATAAAAAAAATTTTAAGTTTTAAAATTGTTTCTGATTTTCTTTTCAATTAATTAAAAAAATAAGAAAGAAATAAAGTTTACATTTAATGGTAAAAATTAAAGACAAAAATGCGAGTATATATATATATATATATATATATATATATATATATATATATATATATATATATATATATATATGTATACATACATATATGTATATATATGTATATATATATATATATATATATATATATATATATATATATATATATATATATATATATATATATATATATATATATATATATATATATATATATATATATATATATATATATAAATATAAATATTTCTTATATATACACTTATTTAATTTTATTTATTATTTCAAAAAATGCAAATAATGTAATCATACAATCTGGATCACTTGATGAGAAATCTGCTTGTACATCAATGTTATAAGCTTCATACTGCTGCGAAAAGTTTAGAAAGGTATTTGTTGATACTATATTGGAAGATAAAGAAGAGGCTGATAAACAAGCCGATGGCCTGATTGTAATTCGAATATCTATTTTATCAGAAAAAAAAGTTCCATCTTGAGCTATACAAACCAAATTATAAAAACTAGATTTTGTAGCATTTAATGTATTGTTCACACGAATTTCACCAAGTTGATTGACACTAAATGTATACTCAGAATTTCCATCAATAATTTGATAGGTTAAGTTAACACTATCTTTATCAAAGGCCAAAAGAATAGAAACTAACTGACCAATACTTGTACTCTCATCTAAAAAAATATCTTTCGACCGGGACAAAAATACAGGTGGTACATCATTAACATTAATAATGTTAACAAGAACTGTAGCAATAGAAGTCTTCTGATGATCTAATGAGTTACGTAGCAAAATAACAAATTTATGAGCAACTTCTATTTCGTAGTCCAAATTTTTAATTAAAATGACAATTCCACTTACAAAACCAATATCAAAAAATGACTCAGCCTCTTGATCAACCATAAAAAACTCTACATTGCCATAACTATTTGGAATAGTAGCATTTACACACAGTATATAAGAATTTAAAAGTATATCTTCTTTAACAGAAACATTATAGAAGAAATACTCTGGCATTGGCTCTAAAATACCAATTACAGTCACAAACACATGAGCTTGAACTAATGATGACAGAGATGGAACATTATTATCAAAAACATTTACAAAAAAATCAGTAGAGTTCCCTATTAGTGCCCAATTTAAAACAGAGACAACACCAGAGTTGCTAACATTAAATGCTTCATTGGAAGACTTATAGTTCAACTCTCCAATACAACAAGACCCTTCATCAGAGGCAAGTAAAGTTGTAACATAAGAAGTGTAAACATTAAGTGCAACAAAGTAATCTAACACAAGAAAATAAGGATTGTGATTTGCTTCTAATACAGGATTAACTAAAATCATGCCTACCGCATATGAATTTAAGAACCCATCAAAAGCAACAACAGTATATGAGATTACATCACTGAGCTTAGAACTGAGAAATCCATTCAACTCAACGACAAACAAACCATTATCTATATTCCTTGCAGTAAGAGAAAAATTACTACAACAACCAATAATATTAACAGAAACATTATCATTGTCGAAATCAGACACAGTAAAACTAGTGAGAAAAAAACTGTTGTACATCCCTTCAGAAACACTAACAAGAGGTATAGAAGAAAGGACAGGAACAGGCTTGTTCAAACCAAAAGAAAGGCACTCAGAATCGCAACGAGTCACGTTTATATTCACTGATGTCGAAACCAAATTAACGCCATCTGACACCGTAACAGACAAGTTGTAAAAGCTTTTCTTAGTGTAATTCAGTGTTTTCATCAACTTAACTACTCCAGAAGATGCATCAATAACAAACTTATTATCACTGTTTGAAAACGGATCAATAGCATATGCCAAGATAGCATTGTCATCAACATCTGGATCAAAACCTTCAACAGTGACAACAAACGATCCAATAAAAGCATCTTCACGAATTTCAACGTAATAACTCTCATCTAGAGTCATCGGTGGTTCATTCACGTTAAGTACAAAAATCGATCCTTCAGCAACGGCCATCAGGTTTCCATCAGAAGCTTCAACAAGATAGTGCACTATATCTCCATTTTCAAAATTTAGATTTCCTGTAAGTTCAACGAAAAACACGTTGCTGTAACTGTTCAGTCGCTTCACTGTTAAGTTCAAATTGCTACCGAAATCATAAACATTGACAGATAAAGTAACGTTCTCATAATCTGTAACTGTAAAATTGGTTAAATAATAGCTCCTGTATACTCCTTCCAAGATATTAACTGGAGGAATAGAAGAAAGGACAGGAACAGGCTTGTTCAAACCAAAAGAAAGGCACTCAGAATCGCAACGAGTCACGTTTATATTCACTGATGTCGAAACCAAATTAACGCCATCTGACACCGTAACAGACAAGTTGTAAAAGCTTTTCTTAGTGTAATTCAGTGTTTTCATCAACTTAACTACTCCAGAAGATGCATCAATAACAAACTTATTATCACTGTTTGAAAACGGATCAATAGCATATGCCAAGATAGCATTGTCATCAACATCTGGATCAAAACCTTCAACAGTGACAACAAACGATCCAATAAAAGCATCTTCACGAATTTCAACGTAATAACTCTCATCTAGAGTCATCGGTGGTTCATTCACGTTAAGTACAAAAATCGATCCTTCAGCAACGGCCATCAGGTTTCCATCAGAAGCTTCAACAAGATAGTGCACTATATCTCCATTTTCAAAATTTAGATTTCCTGTAAGTTCAACAAAAAACACGTTGCTGTAACTGTTCAGTCGCTTCACTGTTAAGTTCAAATTGCTACCGAAATCATAAACATTGACAGATAAAGTAACGTTCTCATAATCTGTAACTGTAAAATTGGTTAAATAATAGCTCCTGTATACTCCTTCCAAGATATTAACTGGAGGAATAGAAGAAAGGACAGGAACAGGCTTGTTCAAACCAAAAGAAAGGCACTCAGAATCGCAACGAGTCACGTTTATATTCACTGATGTCGAAACCAAATTAACGCCATCTGACACCGTAACAGACAAGTTGTAAAAGCTTTTCTTAGTGTAATTCAGTGTTTTCATCAACTTAACTACTCCAGAAGATGCATCAATAACAAACTTATTATCACTGTTTGAAAACGGATCAATAGCATATGCCAAGATAGCATTGTCATCAACATCTGGATCAAAACCTTCAACAGTGACAACAAACGATCCAATAAAAGCATCTTCACGAATTTCAACGTAATAACTCTCATCTAGAGTCATCGGTGGTTCATTCACGTTAAGTACAAAAATCGATCCTTCAGCAACGGCCATCAGGTTTCCATCAGAAGCTTCAACAAGATAGTGCACTATATCTCCATTTTCAAAATTTAGATTTCCTGTAAGTTCAACGAAAAACACGTTGCTGTAACTGTTCAGTCGCTTCACTGTTAAGTTCAAATTGCTACCGAAATCATAAACATTGACAGATAAAGTAACGTTCTCATAATCTGTAACTGTAAAATTGGTTAAATAATAGCTCCTGTATACTCCTTCCAAGATATTAACTGGAGGAATAGAAGAAAGGACAGGAACAGGCTTGTTCAAACCAAAAGAAAGGCACTCAGAATCGCAACGAGTCACGTTTATATTCACTGATGTCGAAACCAAATTAACGCCATCTGACACCGTAACAGACAAGTTGTAAAAGCTTTTCTTAGTGTAATTCAGTGTTTTCATCAACTTAACTACTCCAGAAGATGCATCAATAACAAACTTATTATCACTGTTTGAAAACGGATCAATAGCATATGCCAAGATAGCATTGTCATCAACATCTGGATCAAAACCTTCAACAGTGACAACAAACGATCCAATAAAAGCATCTTCACGAATTTCAACGTAATAACTCTCATCTAGAGTCATCGGTGGTTCATTCACGTTAAGTACAAAAATCGATCCTTCAGCAACGGCCATCAGGTTTCCATCAGAAGCTTCAACAAGATAGTGCACTATATCTCCATTTTCAAAATTTAGATTTCCTGTAAGTTCAACGAAAAACACGTTGCTGTAACTGTTCAGTCGCTTCACTGTTAAGTTCAAATTGCTACCGAAATCATAAACATTGACAGATAAAGTAACGTTCTCATAATCTGTAACTGTAAAATTGGTTAAATAATAGCTCCTGTATACTCCTTCCAAGATATTAACTGGAGGAATAGAAGAAAGGACAGGAACAGGCTTGTTCAAACCAAAAGAAAGGCACTCAGAATCGCAACGAGTCACGTTTATATTCACTGATGTCGAAACCAAATTAACGCCATCTGACACCGTAACAGACAAGTTGTAAAAGCTTTTCTTAGTGTAATTCAGTGTTTTCATCAACTTAACTACTCCAGAAGATGCATCAATAACAAACTTATTATCACTGTTTGAAAACGGATCAATAGCATATGCCAAGATAGCATTGTCATCAACATCTGGATCAAAACCTTCAACAGTGACAACAAACGATCCAATAAAAGCATCTTCACGAATTTCAACGTAATAACTCTCATCTAGAGTCATCGGTGGTTCATTCACGTTAAGTACAAAAATCGATCCTTCAGCAACGGCCATCAGGTTTCCATCAGAAGCTTCAACAAGATAGTGCACTATATCTCCATTTTCAAAATTTAGATTTCCTGTAAGTTCAACGAAAAACACGTTGCTGTAACTGTTCAGTCGCTTCACTGTTAAGTTCAAATTGCTACCGAAATCATAAACATTGACAGATAAAGTAACGTTCTCATAATCTGTAACTGTAAAATTGGTTAAATAATAGCTCCTGTATACTCCTTCCAAGATATTAACTGGAGGAATAGAAGAAAGGACAGGAACAGGCTTGTTCAAACCAAAAGAAAGGCACTCAGAATCGCAACGAGTCACGTTTATATTCACTGATGTCGAAACCAAATTAACGCCATCTGACACCGTAACAGACAAGTTGTAAAAGCTTTTCTTAGTGTAATTCAGTGTTTTCATCAACTTAACTACTCCAGAAGATGCATCAATAACAAACTTATTATCACTGTTTGAAAACGGATCAATAGCATATGCCAAGATAGCATTGTCATCAACATCTGGATCAAAACCTTCAACAGTGACAACAAACGATCCAATAAAAGCATCTTCACGAATTTCAACGTAATAACTCTCATCTAGAGTCATCGGTGGTTCATTCACGTTAAGTACAAAAATCGATCCTTCAGCAACGGCCATCAGGTTTCCATCAGAAGCTTCAACAAGATAGTGCACTATATCTCCATTTTCAAAATTTAGATTTCCTGTAAGTTCAACGAAAAACACGTTGCTGTAACTGTTCAGTCGCTTCACTGTTAAGTTCAAATTGCTACCGAAATCATAAACATTGACAGATAAAGTAACGTTCTCATAATCTGTAACTGTAAAATTGGTTAAATAATAGCTCCTGTATACTCCTTCCAAGATATTAACTGGAGGAATAGAAGAAAGGACAGGAACAGGCTTGTTCAAACCAAAAGAAAGGCACTCAGAATCGCAACGAGTCACGTTTATATTCACTGATGTCGAAACCAAATTAACGCCATCTGACACCGTAACAGACAAGTTGTAAAAGCTTTTCTTAGTGTAATTCAGTGTTTTCATCAACTTAACTACTCCAGAAGATGCATCAATAACAAACTTATTATCACTGTTTGAAAACGGATCAATAGCATATGCCAAGATAGCATTGTCATCAACATCTGGATCAAAACCTTCAACAGTGACAACAAACGATCCAATAAAAGCATCTTCACGAATTTCAACGTAATAACTCTCATCTAGAGTCATCGGTGGTTCATTCACGTTAAGTACAAAAATCGATCCTTCAGCAACGGCCATCAGGTTTCCATCAGAAGCTTCAACAAGATAGTGCACTATATCTCCATTTTCAAAATTTAGATTTCCTGTAAGTTCAACGAAAAACACGTTGCTGTAACTGTTCAGTCGCTTCACTGTTAAGTTCAAATTGCTACCGAAATCATAAACATTGACAGATAAAGTAACGTTCTCATAATCTGTAACTGTAAAATTGGTTAAATAATAGCTCCTGTATACTCCTTCCAAGATATTAACTGGAGGAATAGAAGAAAGGACAGGAACAGGCTTGTTCAAACCAAAAGAAAGGCACTCAGAATCGCAACGAGTCACGTTTATATTCACTGATGTCGAAACCAAATTAACGCCATCTGACACCGTAACAGACAAGTTGTAAAAGCTTTTCTTAGTGTAATTCAGTGTTTTCATCAACTTAACTACTCCAGAAGATGCATCAATAACAAACTTATTATCACTGTTTGAAAACGGATCAATAGCATATGCCAAGATAGCATTGTCATCAACATCTGGATCAAAACCTTCAACAGTGACAACAAACGATCCAATAAAAGCATCTTCACGAATTTCAACGTAATAACTCTCATCTAGAGTCATCGGTGGTTCATTCACGTTAAGTACAAAAATCGATCCTTCAGCAACGGCCATCAGGTTTCCATCAGAAGCTTCAACAAGATAGTGCACTATATCTCCATTTTCAAAATTTAGATTTCCTGTAAGTTCAACGAAAAACACGTTGCTGTAACTGTTCAGTCGCTTCACTGTTAAGTTCAAATTGCTACCGAAATCATAAACATTGACAGATAAAGTAACGTTCTCATAATCTGTAACTGTAAAATTGGTTAAATAATAGCTCCTGTATACTCCTTCCAAGATATTAACTGGAGGAATAGAAGAAAGGACAGGAACAGGCTTGTTCAAACCAAAAGAAAGGCACTCAGAATCGCAACGAGTCACGTTTATATTCACTGATGTCGAAACCAAATTAACGCCATCTGACACCGTAACAGACAAGTTGTAAAAGCTTTTCTTAGTGTAATTCAGTGTTTTCATCAACTTAACTACTCCAGAAGATGCATCAATAACAAACTTATTATCACTGTTTGAAAACGGATCAATAGCATATGCCAAGATAGCATTGTCATCAACATCTGGATCAAAACCTTCAACAGTGACAACAAACGATCCAATAAAAGCATCTTCACGAATTTCAACGTAATAACTCTCATCTAGAGTCATCGGTGGTTCATTCACGTTAAGTACAAAAATCGATCCTTCAGCAACGGCCATCAGGTTTCCATCAGAAGCTTCAACAAGATAGTGCACTATATCTCCATTTTCAAAATTTAGATTTCCTGTAAGTTCAACGAAAAACACGTTGCTGTAACTGTTCAGTCGCTTCACTGTTAAGTTCAAATTGCTACCGAAATCATAAACATTGACAGATAAAGTAACGTTCTCATAATCTGTAACTGTAAAATTGGTTAAATAATAGCTCCTGTATACTCCTTCCAAGATATTAACTGGAGGAATAGAAGAAAGGACAGGAACAGGCTTGTTCAAACCAAAAGAAAGGCACTCAGAATCGCAACGAGTCACGTTTATATTCACTGATGTCGAAACCAAATTAACGCCATCTGACACCGTAACAGACAAGTTGTAAAAGCTTTTCTTAGTGTAATTCAGTGTTTTCATCAACTTAACTACTCCAGAAGATGCATCAATAACAAACTTATTATCACTGTTTGAAAACGGATCAATAGCATATGCCAAGATAGCATTGTCATCAACATCTGGATCAAAACCTTCAACAGTGACAACAAACGATCCAATAAAAGCATCTTCACGAATTTCAACGTAATAACTCTCATCTAGAGTCATCGGTGGTTCATTCACGTTAAGTACAAAAATCGATCCTTCAGCAACGGCCATCAGGTTTCCATCAGAAGCTTCAACAAGATAGTGCACTATATCTCCATTTTCAAAATTTAGATTTCCTGTAAGTTCAACGAAAAACACGTTGCTGTAACTGTTCAGTCGCTTCACTGTTAAGTTCAAATTGCTACCGAAATCATAAACATTGACAGATAAAGTAACGTTCTCATAATCTGTAACTGTAAAATTGGTTAAATAATAGCTCCTGTATACTCCTTCCAAGATATTAACTGGAGGAATAGAAGAAAGGACAGGAACAGGCTTGTTCAAACCAAAAGAAAGGCACTCAGAATCGCAACGAGTCACGTTTATATTCACTGATGTCGAAACCAAATTAACGCCATCTGACACCGTAACAGACAAGTTGTAAAAGCTTTTCTTAGTGTAATTCAGTGTTTTCATCAACTTAACTACTCCAGAAGATGCATCAATAACAAACTTATTATCACTGTTTGAAAACGGATCAATAGCATATGCCAAGATAGCATTGTCATCAACATCTGGATCAAAACCTTCAACAGTGACAACAAACGATCCAATAAAAGCATCTTCACGAATTTCAACGTAATAACTCTCATCTAGAGTCATCGGTGGTTCATTCACGTTAAGTACAAAAATCGATCCTTCAGCAACGGCCATCAGGTTTCCATCAGAAGCTTCAACAAGATAGTGCACTATATCTCCATTTTCAAAATTTAGATTTCCTGTAAGTTCAACGAAAAACACGTTGCTGTAACTGTTCAGTCGCTTCACTGTTAAGTTCAAATTGCTACCGAAATCATAAACATTGACAGATAAAGTAACGTTCTCATAATCTGTAACTGTAAAATTGGTTAAATAATAGCTCCTGTATACTCCTTCCAAGATATTAACTGGAGGAATAGAAGAAAGGACAGGAACAGGCTTGTTCAAACCAAAAGAAAGGCACTCAGAATCGCAACGAGTCACGTTTATATTCACTGATGTCGAAACCAAATTAACGCCATCTGACACCGTAACAGACAAGTTGTAAAAGCTTTTCTTAGTGTAATTCAGTGTTTTCATCAACTTAACTACTCCAGAAGATGCATCAATAACAAACTTATTATCACTGTTTGAAAACGGATCAATAGCATATGCCAAGATAGCATTGTCATCAACATCTGGATCAAAACCTTCAACAGTGACAACAAACGATCCAATAAAAGCATCTTCACGAATTTCAACGTAATAACTCTCATCTAGAGTCATCGGTGGTTCATTCACGTTAAGTACAAAAATCGATCCTTCAGCAACGGCCATCAGGTTTCCATCAGAAGCTTCAACAAGATAGTGCACTATATCTCCATTTTCAAAATTTAGATTTCCTGTAAGTTCAACGAAAAACACGTTGCTGTAACTGTTCAGTCGCTTCACTGTTAAGTTCAAATTGCTACCGAAATCATAAACATTGACAGATAAAGTAACGTTCTCATAATCTGTAACTGTAAAATTGGTTAAATAATAGCTCCTGTATACTCCTTCCAAGATATTAACTGGAGGAATAGAAGAAAGGACAGGAACAGGCTTGTTCAAACCAAAAGAAAGGCACTCAGAATCGCAACGAGTCACGTTTATATTCACTGATGTCGAAACCAAATTAACGCCATCTGACACCGTAACAGACAAGTTGTAAAAGCTTTTCTTAGTGTAATTCAGTGTTTTCATCAACTTAACTACTCCAGAAGATGCATCAATAACAAACTTATTATCACTGTTTGAAAACGGATCAATAGCATATGCCAAGATAGCATTGTCATCAACATCTGGATCAAAACCTTCAACAGTGACAACAAACGATCCAATAAAAGCATCTTCACGAATTTCAACGTAATAACTCTCATCTAGAGTCATCGGTGGTTCATTCACGTTAAGTACAAAAATCGATCCTTCAGCAACGGCCATCAGGTTTCCATCAGAAGCTTCAACAAGATAGTGCACTATATCTCCATTTTCAAAATTTAGATTTCCTGTAAGTTCAACGAAAAACACGTTGCTGTAACTGTTCAGTCGCTTCACTGTTAAGTTCAAATTGCTACCGAAATCATAAACATTGACAGATAAAGTAACGTTCTCATAATCTGTAACTGTAAAATTGGTTAAATAATAGCTCCTGTATACTCCTTCCAAGATATTAACTGGAGGAATAGAAGAAAGGACAGGAACAGGCTTGTTCAAACCAAAAGAAAGGCACTCAGAATCGCAACGAGTCACGTTTATATTCACTGATGTCGAAACCAAATTAACGCCATCTGACACCGTAACAGACAAGTTGTAAAAGCTTTTCTTAGTGTAATTCAGTGTTTTCATCAACTTAACTACTCCAGAAGATGCATCAATAACAAACTTATTATCACTGTTTGAAAACGGATCAATAGCATATGCCAAGATAGCATTGTCATCAACATCTGGATCAAAACCTTCAACAGTGACAACAAACGATCCAATAAAAGCATCTTCACGAATTTCAACGTAATAACTCTCATCTAGAGTCATCGGTGGTTCATTCACGTTAAGTACAAAAATCGATCCTTCAGCAACGGCCATCAGGTTTCCATCAGAAGCTTCAACAAGATAGTGCACTATATCTCCATTTTCAAAATTTAGATTTCCTGTAAGTTCAACGAAAAACACGTTGCTGTAACTGTTCAGTCGCTTCACTGTTAAGTTCAAATTGCTACCGAAATCATAAACATTGACAGATAAAGTAACGTTCTCATAATCTGTAACTGTAAAATTGGTTAAATAATAGCTCCTGTATACTCCTTCCAAGATATTAACTGGAGGAATAGAAGAAAGGACAGGAACAGGCTTGTTCAAACCAAAAGAAAGGCACTCAGAATCGCAACGAGTCACGTTTATATTCACTGATGTCGAAACCAAATTAACGCCAT
Source organism: Hydra vulgaris (assembly GCF_038396675.1). NCBI lineage: Eukaryota > Metazoa > Cnidaria > Hydrozoa > Anthoathecata > Hydridae > Hydra > Hydra vulgaris. Next base: position 53,735,236 of record NC_088921.1, read on the forward strand.
CTGACACCGTAACAGACAAGTTGTAAAAGCTTTTCTTAGTGTAATTCAGTGTTTTCATCAACTTAACTACTCCAGAAGATGCATCAATAACAAACTTATTATCACTGTTTGAAAACGGATCAATAGCATATGCCAAGATAGCATTGTCATCAACATCTGGATCAAAACCTTCAACAGTGACAACAAACGATCCAATAAAAGCATCTTCACGAATTTCAACGTAATAACTCTCATCTAGAGTCATCGGTGGTTCATTCACGTTAAGTACAAAAATCGATCCTTCAGCAACGGCCATCAGGTTTCCATCAGAAGCTTCAACAAGATAGTGCACTATATCTCCATTTTCAAAATTTAGATTTCCTGTAAGTTCAACGAAAAACACGTTGCTGTAACTGTTCAGTCGCTTCACTGTTAAGTTCAAATTGCTACCGAAATCATAAACATTGACAGATAAAGTAACGTTCTCATAATCTGTAACTGTAAAATTGGTTAAATAATAGCTCCTGTATACTCCTTCCAAGATATTAACTGGAGGAATAGAAGAAAGGACAGGAACAGGCTTGTTCAAACCAAAAGAAAGGCACTCAGAATCGCAACGAGTCACGTTTATATTCACTGATGTCGAAACCAAATTAACGCCATCTGACACCGTAACAGACAAGTTGTAAAAGCTTTTCTTAGTGTAATTCAGTGTTTTCATCAACTTAACTACTCCAGAAGATGCATCAATAACAAACTTATTATCACTGTTTGAAAACGGATCAATAGCATATGCCAAGATAGCATTGTCATCAACATCTGGATCAAAACCTTCAACAGTGACAACAAACGATCCAATAAAAGCATCTTCACGAATTTCAACGTAATAACTCTCATCTAGAGTCATCGGTGGTTCATTCACGTTAAGTACAAAAATCGATCCTTCAGCAACGGCCATCAGGTTTCCATCAGAAGCTTCAACAAGATAGTGCACTATATCTCCATTTTCAAAATTTAGATTTCCTGTAAGTTCAACGAAAAACACGTTGCTGTAACTGTTCAGTCGCTTCACTGTTAAGTTCAAATTGCTACCGAAATCATAAACATTGACAGATAAAGTAACGTTCTCATAATCTGTAACTGTAAAATTGGTTAAATAATAGCTCCTGTATACTCCTTCCAAGATATTAACTGGAGGAATAGAAGAAAGGACAGGAACAGGCTTGTTCAAACCAAAAGAAAGGCACTCAGAATCGCAACGAGTCACGTTTATATTCACTGATGTCGAAACCAAATTAACGCCATCTGACACCGTAACAGACAAGTTGTAAAAGCTTTTCTTAGTGTAATTCAGTGTTTTCATCAACTTAACTACTCCAGAAGATGCATCAATAACAAACTTATTATCACTGTTTGAAAACGGATCAATAGCATATGCCAAGATAGCATTGTCATCAACATCTGGATCAAAACCTTCAACAGTGACAACAAACGATCCAATAAAAGCATCTTCACGAATTTCAACGTAATAACTCTCATCTAGAGTCATCGGTGGTTCATTCACGTTAAGTACAAAAATCGATCCTTCAGCAACGGCCATCAGGTTTCCATCAGAAGCTTCAACAAGATAGTGCACTATATCTCCATTTTCAAAATTTAGATTTCCTGTAAGTTCAACGAAAAACACGTTGCTGTAACTGTTCAGTCGCTTCACTGTTAAGTTCAAATTGCTACCGAAATCATAAACATTGACAGATAAAGTAACGTTCTCATAATCTGTAACTGTAAAATTGGTTAAATAATAGCTCCTGTATACTCCTTCCAAGATATTAACTGGAGGAATAGAAGAAAGGACAGGAACAGGCTTGTTCAAACCAAAAGAAAGGCACTCAGAATCGCAACGAGTCACGTTTATATTCACTGATGTCGAAACCAAATTAACGCCATCTGACACCGTAACAGACAAGTTGTAAAAGCTTTTCTTAGTGTAATTCAGTGTTTTCATCAACTTAACTACTCCAGAAGATGCATCAATAACAAACTTATTATCACTGTTTGAAAACGGATCAATAGCATATGCCAAGATAGCATTGTCATCAACATCTGGATCAAAACCTTCAACAGTGACAACAAACGATCCAATAAAAGCATCTTCACGAATTTCAACGTAATAACTCTCATCTAGAGTCATCGGTGGTTCATTCACGTTAAGTACAAAAATCGATCCTTCAGCAACGGCCATCAGGTTTCCATCAGAAGCTTCAACAAGATAGTGCACTATATCTCCATTTTCAAAATTTAGATTTCCTGTAAGTTCAACGAAAAACACGTTGCTGTAACTGTTCAGTCGCTTCACTGTTAAGTTCAAATTGCTACCGAAATCATAAACATTGACAGATAAAGTAACGTTCTCATAATCTGTAACTGTAAAATTGGTTAAATAATAGCTCCTGTATACTCCTTCCAAGATATTAACTGGAGGAATAGAAGAAAGGACAGGAACAGGCTTGTTCAAACCAAAAGAAAGGCACTCAGAATCGCAACGAGTCACGTTTATATTCACTGATGTCGAAACCAAATTAACGCCATCTGACACCGTAACAGACAAGTTGTAAAAGCTTTTCTTAGTGTAATTCAGTGTTTTCATCAACTTAACTACTCCAGAAGATGCATCAATAACAAACTTATTATCACTGTTTGAAAACGGATCAATAGCATATGCCAAGATAGCATTGTCATCAACATCTGGATCAAAACCTTCAACAGTGACAACAAACGATCCAATAAAAGCATCTTCACGAATTTCAACGTAATAACTCTCATCTAGAGTCATCGGTGGTTCATTCACGTTAAGTACAAAAATCGATCCTTCAGCAACGGCCATCAGGTTTCCATCAGAAGCTTCAACAAGATAGTGCACTATATCTCCATTTTCAAAATTTAGATTTCCTGTAAGTTCAACGAAAAACACGTTGCTGTAACTGTTCAGTCGCTTCACTGTTAAGTTCAAATTGCTACCGAAATCATAAACATTGACAGATAAAGTAACGTTCTCATAATCTGTAACTGTAAAATTGGTTAAATAATAGCTCCTGTATACTCCTTCCAAGATATTAACTGGAGGAATAGAAGAAAGGACAGGAACAGGCTTGTTCAAACCAAAAGAAAGGCACTCAGAATCGCAACGAGTCACGTTTATATTCACTGATGTCGAAACCAAATTAACGCCATCTGACACCGTAACAGACAAGTTGTAAAAGCTTTTCTTAGTGTAATTCAGTGTTTTCATCAACTTAACTACTCCAGAAGATGCATCAATAACAAACTTATTATCACTGTTTGAAAACGGATCAATAGCATATGCCAAGATAGCATTGTCATCAACATCTGGATCAAAACCTTCAACAGTGACAACAAACGATCCAATAAAAGCATCTTCACGAATTTCAACGTAATAACTCTCATCTAGAGTCATCGGTGGTTCATTCACGTTAAGTACAAAAATCGATCCTTCAGCAACGGCCATCAGGTTTCCATCAGAAGCTTCAACAAGATAGTGCACTATATCTCCATTTTCAAAATTTAGATTTCCTGTAAGTTCAACGAAAAACACGTTGCTGTAACTGTTCAGTCGCTTCACTGTTAAGTTCAAATTGCTACCGAAATCATAAACATTGACAGATAAAGTAACGTTCTCATAATCTGTAACTGTAAAATTGGTTAAATAATAGCTCCTGTATACTCCTTCCAAGATATTAACTGGAGGAATAGAAGAAAGGACAGGAACAGGCTTGTTCAAACCAAAAGAAAGGCACTCAGAATCGCAACGAGTCACGTTTATATTCACTGATGTCGAAACCAAATTAACGCCATCTGACACCGTAACAGACAAGTTGTAAAAGCTTTTCTTAGTGTAATTCAGTGTTTTCATCAACTTAACTACTCCAGAAGATGCATCAATAACAAACTTATTATCACTGTTTGAAAACGGATCAATAGCATATGCCAAGATAGCATTGTCATCAACATCTGGATCAAAACCTTCAACAGTGACAACAAACGATCCAATAAAAGCATCTTCACGAATTTCAACGTAATAACTCTCATCTAGAGTCATCGGTGGTTCATTCACGTTAAGTACAAAAATCGATCCTTCAGCAACGGCCATCAGGTTTCCATCAGAAGCTTCAACAAGATAGTGCACTATATCTCCATTTTCAAAATTTAGATTTCCTGTAAGTTCAACGAAAAACACGTTGCTGTAACTGTTCAGTCGCTTCACTGTTAAGTTCAAATTGCTACCGAAATCATAAACATTGACAGATAAAGTAACGTTCTCATAATCTGTAACTGTAAAATTGGTTAAATAATAGCTCCTGTATACTCCTTCCAAGATATTAACTGGAGGAATAGAAGAAAGGACAGGAACAGGCTTGTTCAAACCAAAAGAAAGGCACTCAGAATCGCAACGAGTCACGTTTATATTCACTGATGTCGAAACCAAATTAACGCCATCTGACACCGTAACAGACAAGTTGTAAAAGCTTTTCTTAGTGTAATTCAGTGTTTTCATCAACTTAACTACTCCAGAAGATGCATCAATAACAAACTTATTATCACTGTTTGAAAACGGATCAATAGCATATGCCAAGATAGCATTGTCATCAACATCTGGATCAAAACCTTCAACAGTGACAACAAACGATCCAATAAAAGCATCTTCACGAATTTCAACGTAATAACTCTCATCTAGAGTCATCGGTGGTTCATTCACGTTAAGTACAAAAATCGATCCTTCAGCAACGGCCATCAGGTTTCCATCAGAAGCTTCAACAAGATAGTGCACTATATCTCCATTTTCAAAATTTAGATTTCCTGTAAGTTCAACGAAAAACACGTTGCTGTAACTGTTCAGTCGCTTCACTGTTAAGTTCAAATTGCTACCGAAATCATAAACATTGACAGATAAAGTAACGTTCTCATAATCTGTAACTGTAAAATTGGTTAAATAATAGCTCCTGTATACTCCTTCCAAGATATTAACTGGAGGAATAGAAGAAAGGACAGGAACAGGCTTGTTCAAACCAAAAGAAAGGCACTCAGAATCGCAACGAGTCACGTTTATATTCACTGATGTCGAAACCAAATTAACGCCATCTGACACCGTAACAGACAAGTTGTAAAAGCTTTTCTTAGTGTAATTCAGTGTTTTCATCAACTTAACTACTCCAGAAGATGCATCAATAACAAACTTATTATCACTGTTTGAAAACGGATCAATAGCATATGCCAAGATAGCATTGTCATCAACATCTGGATCAAAACCTTCAACAGTGACAACAAACGATCCAATAAAAGCATCTTCACGAATTTCAACGTAATAACTCTCATCTAGAGTCATCGGTGGTTCATTCACGTTAAGTACAAAAATCGATCCTTCAGCAACGGCCATCAGGTTTCCATCAGAAGCTTCAACAAGATAGTGCACTATATCTCCATTTTCAAAATTTAGATTTCCTGTAAGTTCAACGAAAAACACGTTGCTGTAACTGTTCAGTCGCTTCACTGTTAAGTTCAAATTGCTACCGAAATCATAAACATTGACAGATAAAGTAACGTTCTCATAATCTGTAACTGTAAAATTGGTTAAATAATAGCTCCTGTATACTCCTTCCAAGATATTAACTGGAGGAATAGAAGAAAGGACAGGAACAGGCTTGTTCAAACCAAAAGAAAGGCACTCAGAATCGCAACGAGTCACGTTTATATTCACTGATGTCGAAACCAAATTAACGCCATCTGACACCGTAACAGACAAGTTGTAAAAGCTTTTCTTAGTGTAATTCAGTGTTTTCATCAACTTAACTACTCCAGAAGATGCATCAATAACAAACTTATTATCACTGTTTGAAAACGGATCAATAGCATATGCCAAGATAGCATTGTCATCAACATCTGGATCAAAACCTTCAACAGTGACAACAAACGATCCAATAAAAGCATCTTCACGAATTTCAACGTAATAACTCTCATCTAGAGTCATCGGTGGTTCATTCACGTTAAGTACAAAAATCGATCCTTCAGCAACGGCCATCAGGTTTCCATCAGAAGCTTCAACAAGATAGTGCACTATATCTCCATTTTCAAAATTTAGATTTCCTGTAAGTTCAACGAAAAACACGTTGCTGTAACTGTTCAGTCGCTTCACTGTTAAGTTCAAATTGCTACCGAAATCATAAACATTGACAGATAAAGTAACGTTCTCATAATCTGTAACTGTAAAATTGGTTAAATAATAGCTCCTGTATACTCCTTCCAAGATATTAACTGGAGGAATAGAAGAAAGGACAGGAACAGGCTTGTTCAAACCAAAAGAAAGGCACTCAGAATCGCAACGAGTCACGTTTATATTCACTGATGTCGAAACCAAATTAACGCCATCTGACACCGTAACAGACAAGTTGTAAAAGCTTTTCTTAGTGTAATTCAGTGTTTTCATCAACTTAACTACTCCAGAAGATGCATCAATAACAAACTTATTATCACTGTTTGAAAACGGATCAATAGCATATGCCAAGATAGCATTGTCATCAACATCTGGATCAAAACCTTCAACAGTGACAACAAACGATCCAATAAAAGCATCTTCCGAAATTTCAACATAATAACTCTCATCTAGAGTCATTGGTGGTTCATTCATGTCAAGTACAAAAATTGATCCTTCAGCAACAGCCATCAGGTTTCCATCAGAAGCTTTAACAAGATAGTGCACTATATTTCCATTTTCAAAATTTAGATTTCCTGTAAGTTCAACGAAAAACACGTTGCTGTAACTGTTCAGTCGCTTCACTGTTAAGTTCAAATTGCTACTGAAATCATAAACATTGATAGATAAAGTAACATTTTCATAATTTGTTACAGTAAAATTAGTTAAATAATAGTTCCTGTATTCTCCTTCCATGATATTAATTGGAGGAATAGAGGAAATGACAGGAGCTGGTTTGTTTAAACTAATGTAAAAGCACTCATTATAACAGGGAGTCACATTTATATTCACAGCAGTTGAAACTAAATTGACTCTATCTGACACCGTAACAGACAAGTTGTAAAAGCTTTTCTTAGTGTTATTCAGTGTTTTCATCAACTTAACTACTCCAGAAGATGGATCAATAACAAACTTATTATCACTGTTTGAAAACGGATCAATAGCATATGCCAAGATAGCATTGTCTTCAATATCTGGATCAAAACCTATAACAGTGACAACAAATGATCCAATAAAAGCATCTTCACGAATTTCAACGTAATAACTCTCATCTAGAGTCATCGGTGGTTCATTCACATTTATAATAAAAAGAAGTCCTTCAACTAATGAATTAAGGACTCCATCAGTTGCTTCAATAAAATAGTGAACTACATCATTGATTTCAAAATCTAGGTTACCACTTAATTCAACAACAAATAAGTTACTGTAAATGTTCAATCTTCTTGTTGTAATGTTCAAATCATTGTTAAAATTATATATATTTATAGAAATATTTGTGCTGTCATAATCTGCAACTGTGTAATTAGTTAAATAATAATTGTTATATGCACCTTCAAATACATTAACAGCAGGAATTGATGAAATGATAGGCATATAATTGTTTAAGCCTGATGGAAGACACTTATAATTGCAAGTAGTTACGTTTATATTTACTAATGTTGAAACAAAATAAATACCATCTGATACTATAACAGACAAAATGTAGTAATTTTTGTGAGTGTGGTATAGGGTTTTCTTCAGCTGAACCACTCCTGAAGATAAATCAATTTCAAACAATTTATCTTCGTTTGAAAGTTGATCAATGGTATATGTCAAAGTTGGATTATCATCAATATCTGGATCAAAACCTTTTACAGTTACAATATATGATCCAATAAAAGCATCTTCACTAATTTCAACATAATAACTCTCGTCTAGAGTCATCGGTGGTTCATTCACATTAAGTACAAGAATTAATCCTTCAGCATACGACTTAAGGTTCCCATTTGAAGCCTCAACAAGATAGTGAACTGCATTATTATTTTCAAAATTTAAAACTCCATTTAGTTCAAGATAAAATAAGTTGTTATAGTTGCTTATTCTCCTTGCTGTTAGGTTTAAACTTGTTAAAAAATCATATATTATGACTGATATAGTATAATTATCATAATGATCATAACTTGTTACAGTAAAATTAGTAACATATAGTTGATTGTACTCACCTTCATAGATATTATTCATAGGAATGTTTGAAATAATAGGAATATGTTTGTTTAAACCAAATACAAAACATTGGTATACACAAGGAGTCACATTTATTATTACTGATGTTGAAGCATTCTTTACCCCATCAGATAGTATAACGGTTAGATTGTAAAAGTTTCTGTTTACATAGTTAAGTATTGTGACTAGTTTGACTACTCCAGATTGGTCTATAACAAATGAGTTATTATTATTTGAATTTGGATCAATAGTATATATTAAGATTGGATTGGCAGTCAGATCTGGATCAAAACCTTGTACAGTAACTAAATAGGATCCAATAAAAGCATCTTCTTGAATCTCTACTTCATAAAACTCATCTAAAAATGCAGGTGGTTCATTAACATCTTCTACAAAAATTGTAACTTCTTGAAAGGATTCAAACCTCCCATTATTAGCAATTATTAAAAATTTAATAACATCATTGGTTTCAAAATTCAAACTTCCATTAAGCCAAATTATAAAAGCATTGCTACTATTTTCCATTGATTCAACCCATATAATATAGTCATTATTTGGACTAAACACATTTATTGATATTGTGTTGATGTCATATGCTGTTACTGTAAAAGTTGCAAGGTATAGATCATGGTATATACCTTCAGATATATTAATTGCAGGAATAGGCAAAACAAATGGAGGATACTCAATTTGTTCAAATGAAAGATGCCCTAATTTAATTGTAATCAAAGCTGTTGTAAGTTGCTTCGGACTTCCCATATCTGAAATCTCTACTTTTAAATAATAAATTACACCGAAATTTAGTTCCCAAACTAATTATTTTGTTATTAAATTAAGTGTTATTGTATAGATCATCAATAACTAACTTTACAAAACCATTTTGACCTAAATCATAAAGGGTCTTTTACTTTATCTGTTGCAATCAACAAAATTAATTGGTGCAGTGTTATATACCACAATTATAGTAGAATCATTATTATTTGGGCTGCAAAATACATTTAACTTGTATATGAGTCATATCAGTCAACCATCAGATACAACACAGATAAAGCTATACAGTTCTTCTTGAAGTAAGGGATCTTTGTTACTAATAACTCCTGTTTGATTATCAACATGGAACATATTAAAGTCATTTCCAATGCAGTAAAAGTAAATACTACTAATATTATCTTCATCTTTAGCATTTAATTGCAAAATGCTGATGCCTGTTTCATTAGTCTCATTTATGGCAACAAAATAGTTTTCTTGATTAAACTTCGGTTTTTGATCATTCACATTGATAATGTGAATAGTTATATTAAAAACAATGGGATTTTCTTGTTGATTGCTCCCTTGGTCAAAAGCTAATACTTTCAACTCATACAATCGACAATATTCAAAGTCTAAAGAATCATTTACTTTTATGGTACCATTTTCAATGCTGAATGAACTTGATGAAACATGAAATACAATCTTATTACAATAATTATTAGTGCTTAATTGTCCAACATGGCCACCAACTAGAATGTTTTCTTGAACATAAAATTCTGTCTGTTGATCTATATGATAAAAGTTATTTTTCTTTCATTAATTTAATAAAATATTAATAGAGCAACTTAACTAGTTCCACAACTATAAAATATGAATTACAAAACTAATTCGGCTTATTTGGGACTAACTAAATTTTCAAAACTGAGGAATCATTTCAAATATACAATTAATTATTATTATTAAACATCATTCATTCATAAATAATATTCATAAAATTAAACTTATATTCTAGAAAAAATTTAATTAATAACTTAATTGTCGCTGATATTCCTATATTAATAATTGGTAACTGTCATACTAAAACCTCCACTTTACATCTTCTTGAAAACCTTTTACAACTGACGTCTTATAGAAACCATACATACAATCGATTGCAAAATCAGCATCTTCTAAATTTGCGTCTCTTCATTTTGTTTGCCATTTGCATACTTTTATTCTATTCTCTACCTCTATAATCTATAAATCTATCTAAATCTCTTATTTGTCCTTTTTATGGAATATTGTTGTCATATTTGAGCTAGTTCTTCTAAGATGCTCTTTCTTTCCTAGACAAGGTCTAAAGACATATGTAGCGCCGTGGATCTGCTCTAGCTGCCAAGTTTTAGCCTCTGCTTCATCATCATAAGATTGCATTTCTTTCTTTTTTCTAGGAACACTACTATGGTTGCTGCTCAAACAAGCTACTATCTCTTGTTACATTACCCTTGCCATATCTTGTTCCATTAAACAAGCTACCATCTCTTGTTCCATCAAACAAGTTATCATCTCTTGTTCCATAAAAGAAACTACCATCTCTTGTCCCATCAAACAAGTTACCATCTCTTGTTCCATCAAACAAGCTACTATCTCTTGTTCCATCAAACAAACTTAATTTTGCATGACTCATCATTGTCATGATGAGTCATGCAAAATCATACTCTTTTATTGTATCTGACCCTTTATGCTCAAAATTTTTTTATTTATCAACACAATTTCATAAAATTAACTTTTAATCTTTTAAAATAATATCAATTTAAGATTCTTTTGTGCGAAAAGAAATTTATCGCACCATTTTTAAATTTTAAATTAAAATTTTCTTAAGCTTAACTAATAATTTAACTAAATATTAACTAATAATAAAAGTCTAATTATGTTGTATAAAGAATTTTAAAAAGTTATAAAAAAGGTAAATGTACAAGAGTATTAAACAGCCAAAATTACTTTGATGTTACCAAACCACCATTTTTAATTTGATTTTATCAAAAAAAGACGTTATCAAACCTCCGTGTTTAATTCGATAAAAAGCTCTGTGCATAAGACCATTTAAGACTAACATTATTTCAACTTGTTGGAGGATTATTTATTTAACATAAAACTTTGTTAGGAATTTTTATTAAAAATTTGGTTTTAAAAGGTTTTTGAAAGAACTTCACTGAAGTTTAAACCCAAATGTCCACTTTTTGAATGTTTATTGCTTATTTTAGTTTCTTTTATCCTATTGTTTTCATTAAAAATGAGTTTTTTATGCATTTTAAGTTTTTTTTTTTTTTTTTTTTTTCAATTATTATGTATATAGACTTATGTCATTATATTGATTCAATAGCTCTTAAAGTATAATTATTACTTATTTATATATATGTTCATGAAGAAAGAGAAAAACTACAAAAAAAGAAAATAAATGCATTACTAAGCTGCCTTTAAAAATCGGCACATTTCTACTAAGATAAAATGAGATAAAATAATATAAAATAATGAGATAAAAGCAAATAAAAAGAGTGTTTTTTGGCCCCAACTGAATGATGAGTTTTTAGTTTTATGTCATTTGTAGAAATGCATCTATCTTCTCTTTTAAATATGAAATTGTTGAGATAAGAAGAACATATATATATATATATATATATATATATATATATATATATATATATACACATATATATATATACATATATATACATATATATATACATATATATACACATATATATATACATATATATATATATATATATATATATACATATATATGTGTGTATATATATACATATGTATATATATATATAAAAATATATAAATAAATAAAAATATATATATATAAAAATAAATAAAAATATATATATATATATATATATATATATATATATATATATATATATATATATATATATATATAAATTAAAAATTACAACACTTTACCAGTCTGACTAATAAAAATATATAGCATCAAAAGTTTTTCTAGAGTTGCATTGTTACTAAATGATAATTGCATTTATGTGAAAAAATTTAAGTAAGCAGTCACAAGTGAATAATGTTTTCAAAAGACTTTGCTTTTGGTACTTCAAGAAAATCGGTTTTTAAGCGCAAGTTTTAAAAATGTATTGAAAATGTTGCAACTCTAATAAATATTTATAAATAACTCAATTTTATAAATAGTAATAACATGTAATAATATCTATAGAACATATAAAAAAAACTTTCTATACAAAACTATTTACATATTGTACAAGTTTGATTGGTCCCTGTAATGTTGTAAGACAAATTTATTGATGTACCCACTGTTTTATTCATATCTTTTGCAGCTAAAAAAAAAATTAATATTACAAGGATAATTCATTCATTAAATGTAAAAACATATTTATTTACATCTTGAAACTAAGTTGATAAGATCATGAAAATATTTTTTCAAAAACAAATAGTCTTTTTAAAAATACAATTGCCAAAAAAGTTAAAACAAAGTTAAATCTTGAAAACAATCAAAATAAAATAAATAAAAATCAGAAGTAGTTAAATACAACAAATAATAAGAAGAAATAGTTAATTAAAATTAAATTAAGTTAGGAGAGTTAAACTATTCAAATAACAAACTAATTCTTAGTTAAACAATTTAAAAGTTAATTACACATTTTTTGGAAAAAAGTTTAGGAAAAAAATTAGGAGTTTTTTTTTTTCTTTACAAATTCTTGCATTACAATTTGCTTTAAAATAACAAATTTTAAACAAAATAATAAATTAATTTTAATGAAAAAAGTAATTGCACATATGAAAACTGCAACAAAAATCAAAAAATTGTTCATCCCAAATTTGCAGTACCAGTTTGGAATCCAACTAAAAAATGATATAGTAAAACTTGGAAAGGTGCAAACAAAAGCTACAAAACTTATTAGGGAGGATTTAGTATACAACTATAAAATATCGAATGGCTTACAAATTGTGTATTAGTTCAAAACTTTAAAACTGGTTTCCTCACTAACAAGCGATGATCCTTCATCAAACATATGATCACATAATAAAAGATTAGAACGTGAAAAATTTAAATGTTTCTCAAGAAATAACTTCTTCAACAACAGAAAAATTAAAATCTGTTGTTTGAATACTGTTATAGCATCTCAGTATATCTGCAACAAAGTACATATTGTTGTTACAGCAAATATATTAAATAAGAATTACTTCTTTCCGTTTTTTTATTGATAAAAATGGTAAACTTAAACGCATTCTAACATAATCATAAACAAAGAAAAATTAAAAGACAAAAAAAGCTTTAAATACTGCACAAATTTCAGATTTAACTGTGTCATTTATAAAATTCAAGGGAAGTCACAAAATAGTTCTTATTTTTGAATCTGGCAACAGTTTTTAATGATACGCCTTAGTACATAGACATTTGTGAGATGAGTTAAAGGTGTGTTATAAAATTATTATTTTTTTATTGAAATTATTATTTTAGTTTTTACATCCTGTTACTTATTTTTTTCCACTTTAAGCATTGTGTATATACTGTGCATATATATATATATATATATATATATATATATATATATATATATATATATATATATATATATTTATATAATCCTATAGTTTACGGCTAAGAAAACGTGTTTGTGGTAAAAAATGGCTCTTCGCTTGTTTGTGGTTTAAACAAAATTAAAGTTAGATTATGTCAAAACACATTAACTTAATTGCAGGAAGTAATTAAACCACAAAACCACAAATTAAAAGACTAGAATGTTTTTAAAAACATTCTAAAAACAAAACTTAAGACGACCATGCAAGAGTATATACATTATATATATATGTATATATATATATATATATATATATATATATATATATATATATATATATATATATATATATATATATATATATATATATATATATATATATATATATATATATATATATATACATAAATGCATAAATGGTTAATTAAAACTACTCACCCTTTCATTATAAATATATAATATGCATCAGTAACAGATGAATACCTATTTGGTTAGCTATCAATAGATATTTTATTTGCCTTACCATGTACACCTTACCTTCTTACCATGTACACCTTACCTTCTTAGCATCACCATGTTCAAAAATGCTTTCATTATTTTTCTTACTGTGTTCAAAAAATTATTTTTATTTGAAATTGGATATGAACAGTTACTTAGATAAATTATTTAATGAACTTAATAATAATTATTTAATTTATTTAAGCTTTTACTTGCTGATTAAGTTCTTTTCTTTAGAGACTTTCAAGCTGTTTTTTTCTACAAATGTAATATCTACAAAATAACGAGGTGATTTTCTACAACTTTTATTTTAAAATATTTTAGTTATATCTTTAGTAAAAATTAAAAAGTAAAAAGTTTTTTAATGGTAAATAAGCCCACAAATAGCCAAAACAAATCTCAACCAGCTTGCTGCCCATCTCAGTTCTAATTCACTATCTCAAATTTCAAATCTTTTGAAATATATTGCAAAAATTATTGATTTTCATGTGGCTGATAAAAAAAAATTACATTAACTTTATTTATAAACAATTTGAAACAATTCACATGTTTTATTTTGTTTGTTTTATCTAAAACAGTCAGCAGGTGTAGTTTAAACAATGTCAAATTAATATTTAATGAAAGTTTTGTATTAATCAAAGCAACACCTGACTTTTTACCAAGCATTGTAATTGTGTGGTTGAAAGAAAGTCCAATAAGATTTTTGCTAAAATTCAAATAATTTGATTTTAACATAGGCATTAACTGTTTTTTGATTCCAAAAAACTATATCAGAAACAAATGTTCGATTTTCATTCTATATTTCAACTTTTTGAATTTACTTTTAATCTAAAATTTCTGCTTCCATGTTTGAAATAGAATCTCTTTTTATAAAAATGTAAACAATATTGAAAACTTCACTCAAAAATAGATTATTTTAAATAAAACACTAAAGATTAATGAGTATTTACAATTTATATAAACAAAAAAATACTCCAAGGAAAATGTTATGCAAAAATTAAACTATAAATGCGTGTTTATATAGGCAGTCTGATATCATAATAGCTTTCTACCAGGGGCTTCACTACATACATACTGATTAGTTTATATGTACTTACATATAGGGCATAAAGGTATCTTATACCCTATATATAATTATATATATATATATATATATATGTATTTTAAATAAAACACTAAACATTAATTAATATTTACAACTTATATAAACAAAAAAATACTCCAAGGAAAATGTTATGCAAAAATTAAACTATAAATGTGTGTTTATATAGGCAGTCTGATATCATAATAGCTTTCTACCAGGGGCTTCAGTACATACATACTGATTAGTTTATATGTACTTACATATAGGGCATAAAGGTATCTTATACCCTATATATAATTATACATATATATATATATATATATATATATATATATATATATATATATATATATATATATATATATATATATATATATATATATATATATATATATATATATATATATATATATATATATATATATATATATATATATATATATATATATATATATATATATATATATATATATATATATAGAACTCTTATATGTTGTCAGAAAGTTTTTTGCATATTTTGTTGATAAAAAGTAAAAATTAAAATGAAAGACCGGAATTTTTTTTTCATAAATTGATAGACTGCCTGCCCCAACCAAACCCTCAGTCGATGTAGCAGCACTCCCTTGCGGGTCAGGCTAAAAGATAGTATATGTAGCAGCACTCCGTTGCGAGTCAGGCTATTGGTCAGTCGATATAGCAGCACTCCCTTGCGAGTCAGGCTATTTGTCAGTCAATGTAGCAGCACTCCCTTGCGAGTCAGGCTATAAGATAGTCGATGTAGCAACACTCCGCGCTTGATTTACAGTAAAAAAAAAAAAAAATTAAAACATTTTATTAAAAAAAAATTTTTTTTTTTAAATAAAAATAAAAACATTGTTTATATTGTTAAAAACATTAAGAATGTTTTAAAAACATTCAGAATGTTTTTAAAAACATTCTGGTCAATTAAATTTACGTTTTTGTGGTTTTTTTAAAAAACGATTAATTTGTAATTAAATTAATGGCAAATGTTGGACTAAAGTCAAAAGTAATTAAAAGTGACGTATGTGTTGGCGTAAGAATCATTTTTTTTCCTTCCGCTCTTCCCAAATGCAATAATCTATAGAACTAAATATATATATATATATATATATATATATATATATATATATATATATATATATATATATATATATATATATATATATATATATATATATATATAGAGCAGATTTTGTTCTTTATACTATTTAATCCTCAAGTCTTTTTAAATTTTTTTCCTTTTTTAAAAAGTTTTCCACTAATATAGGCTTGAAATTTATAGGATTTGCTTTAAATTAAAACATCAAAGAAATTAAAAAAATACACTCCATTTTTTTATATAAATTTAACAAACAATAACTCAAGTTTATTTTAAAAAAAAATTTAAAAGAGAACTTTGTTTCAATGAGTCTTGTTATTAAAAAATAAGAAACTTTTTAAATTTTTTTTATTCAGGAGACAAGTTCAAACAAGCAATTATGTAGGTATCATTGAAAAGCGATTTTTATTAAAATAAAATCTACAAAAACTTATCAACATTTTAAGACAAAATCCAAACATAAAAAGATAATTTAAAAAAAATTCATATGGCATATTTATATAGGTTTTTACAGGGCCACAATTATGGTTGGTGTAACTTACTGTAGACCTGGGTCTGCAATATAATCAAAAATTAATTACACAAGCTTCAGCAGCCTAATTACATTCCTGCTTTCTAAAACATTCCCTAATTTTAACCAAAACATGCTAAACTTTCATGGAAGAAAAATCTAACCAAAACAGGAAACAAAGTTTTAGCCAAATTAAAAACCTCAATATAAGTTTTAATAACATGAAATGACAAAAAAATTTTAATAACAGAGCTGAAAACAATTTCTACAATCATTTTTATTAAAGTTTAATTTAATATATAAATGTTAAAATTAAATCAGCTTGTTCAACTTAAAATTTTATTAAGTTATTATTTACTGTTGTTTTTAGTATTAAAAGTTATTATTTACATGGAACAACTTTTAATTAATACTTAAATTTATAGTTATTAACCTAAATCTAAATGTTATGTTGAAAGAAAAATATCATTGTTGTTGTGTATGAAATATTTTTATAGAGCATTTACTTTAAATTACTTATGCAAACAACAAGTACTTTGAACTATGACAAAACAACAAGTACTTTGAACTATGACAAAACAACAAGTACTTTGAACTATGACAAAACAACAAGTACTTTGAACTATGACAAAACAACAAGTACTTTGAACAATGACAAAACAACAAGTACTTTGAACTATGACAAAACAACAAGTACTTTGAACTATGACAAAACAACAAGTACTTTGAACTATGACAAAACAACAAGTACTTTGAACTATGACAAAACAACAAGTACTTTGAACTATGACAAAACAACAAGTACTTTGAACTATGACAAAACAACAAGTACTTTAAATAGTGAGTACTTTAAAATATGGCTAAACATTCAGGGTTTATTTAAGACTTGCTTATTTTTACTTTTGGTTTTATTTTGAGCAAAAATTTCAGCCAAAAACCTTACATTAAAGACTGAAGAGTTATTGAATTTTAAGTTAATATCAGAAATAATTAAAAACATTAACAAAACCAAAATTTTGCTATCACTACTCACATTATTTTTAAATAAATATTTTATAAATAACTTATACAAGTCATGATTACAAATATACAAGTTAAATATAAGAAAAAAACATATTTATAAACAAAAATCTTAATTACACATACCAAAATGCATTGATTAAGTGCCTCCTCAAATAAACACATCCTATAATGTTAAAATAATTTTATAAGTGCCCCCTCCCCCCTAAATTAGCTTGCCCCTTAAACTATTTATGAAGCCAAACCCATTCTTGTCTAATGAGCATATATAATTGGAGCATATTTTAATTGTACGTGTAGAAGACTTGTTTATTAAAGAGGAGTCATATCCATTATTATTACTTTTTTGTCATAATTTGAAAATAATATAAAAATAAATTAACTATTGCATTATAGTAATAGAAAGCAAACAGGGAATAATTTTACTTATAGCTTTTGTAGTGAGGATTAATTAAATGTAATCATAAATTTTTGGACTATTAAAAAAATAACTAAAATTGTCATTATTATTGCCAACATGATCACCACTATCATTGTTTTAGTGTTTGTTTCTCTCTAATGTAAAGATCTTTACTAATATAAAGATCTTTACAGATCTCATAATTACAGGTGATTTTAATTATAACACAATTAGACGGTTTTTAAACAAAGCATTACCAATTGTTATTCAAGCTGAAAAATTTGTCTTGATAAATGTTTTTTAAACCATTGCAATGTAAATTCAACATTTCAAAGAGCCACTTGTCATGAAACAAACATACTAGACTTAATAATAGTAAATAATGTCAATAAGTCAAATGGATTCAACATAGAGCTCGTTTAGGTAACAGAAATCAAAGACATCACATAATAACATGGCAATACATTATAAGTGAAAAATATGTAAGCAAGACTAACACCTTTTTACCTAGCACCTAAGATAATTTCCCAATATAAAAAAATTTTAAATTGGGAAATTATCTTGAGATATCAAACTATATACCCTTGATAAATTGGAACACTCTTTTCTTGAACAAAAATATAAACAATTGCTGTGAGCTTTTTAATATTCATTACCAAACAGCTTGTAAAAAATTTATTCCATTAGTAAAAATTAATTGTAATAACAGAAAAATATTTTTTAACAAAGAGATTATAAATAATATCAAAAAGAAGAATAAACTATGGTCTACCAATAGATTCTCTTTATGGACGGATAGTTTAAAATAATCCCTATATAATAAAGCAAAAAAAGAAGTATATAAAAAAGTAAAAAAAGCTACAATAGAGTATGAAAAATACATAGCTTAAAAAGCAAAATCAGACCCAAAACTGCTGCATAATTATATCAACAGAAAACAAAAAATTAAAATTAATTTAACATCAATTGAAGATTCTAATGTGTGCATCATTACAGACCAAAAGCAGATTGCTGATACTTTAAATGAACATTTTCAATCAGTATTTATAGGAGGTAACGATGATATTTTACCAAACTTTGAAAAAAAAGTGTTTAAATTCACTACAATTTATTAGTATTACCTCAACTGAAGTTATCAATATAATAAATGCTATAAACCCAAGAAAATCAGTTAGACCAGATTGAATTAATCTTTTTGTATTAAAAGAATGTGTAAATGCTTTTTCTAATCCATTAACTTTATTATTTAACAAATCAATTTACGAAGGTGTAGTACCTATTTCATGGAAGACACCAAACATAGCACAGTTGTTTAAAAACGGCAGTAGAAATAAAGTTTCAAATTAAAGGCCAGTTTCCGTGACTTCAATTCTTTGTAAAACTTTAGCATGTTTAATATCTAAGCAACTCTTACATTGTTTAAAGACTAACGATTTATTATTTTCTAATCCGCATGGTTTTACAAAAGGTAAAAGTTGAACTACTAATCTCCTAGAGAACATGGATATAGTAACAACAGGTATTGCAAATGGTAAATTGTTTGATATCCTTTATACTGATTTCAAAAAAGCTTTTGACAAAGTTTTGCATAGGAGATTAGCAATAAAACTTGAA